>NC_136421.1:273872245-274244745 GCF_052625555.1 Lactuca saligna | reverse complement strand
CGTCTTGGAGGACAAATCGAGGTTTTTGGGCTGAAGAATTACCCATATGATAAGTATTCGCTTGATTATTTTATGTTTTTTACCACCGTGGTAGTGGCACTGTTTGACCGACATGGTGGTTGGTGGTGTTCGATAGTGGTTTAGGTGGATCAAAGGGATAGTAGTCTAGTAGAAGAAGTGTTGAAAATGAAGATGGGTTTGTGGAAGAAGACGGGGTGGGGTTCTTTTGACTTTTTCTTTACTCTGTGTGTGTGTGTGTGTATATATATATATATATATATATATATATATATATATATATATATATGAGAGAGAGAGAGAGAGGGAGAGCGGGGCCCTTTAATTAAATAATTATATGTATATATATATATATATGAGAGAGAGAGAGAGAGCGGGGCCCTTTAATTAAATAATTATATGTATATATATATATATATATATATATATATATATATATATATATATATATATATATATATATTAAATAGAGAAAACCTCATAAATGGTCCCTGTGTATTGAAATAACGAAAATGCCCCTCACTTAACGGTAGAAAGCTGAGGGAGTTAGGCGGAAGGATCATTTGTTAAAAGTTTTGAAACCACATGCACCATTTGTGAGGTTTTTTGAACTTAGGGATTAAACTTGATATTCCTGGAAACCATAGGGACCATTTTTGAAGTTTTGTCAAAAAATTATTTTTTTTATATTTACAACTATCGTTATTCATAAATGAATAAAAATGAATCAGGTTTTTACTACAGTACATTCGTTATTCACTTATTAATAAAAACTATGATTATTTTGATTATTTTATTTTATTTTATTTTTTTTACAATTTAAGTATCATTAATATATGAATATAGTATATAATAAACATATTATATTCATATTTAATTAGTAGACGATGCATTCACTTGTGAATATTACATAGTATATTCACTGGTGAATATTAGATGGTATATTCATTTATGAATATTAAATAATATTTTAATATCTGAATATTACATAATATTAAATGGTATATCACATGTGAATATTACATAGTATATTAACTTGTGAATATTAGATAATATATTCACTTATAAATATTACACAGTATATTCACATATGAATATTACAAGGTATTTTCATAAATATATATAATTTTTATATGTTATTCACATATGAATAACATATAGAGTTGCATATTTGTTTTTTTGTTTTAATAATCATATACTGATTCAGGTGAGAAAACATATTTATATATGAATATAACGTGGTAATTTAGTTCATGCATTTCATCAAATAGTTGGAGTGCATACAATTTAACTTTTTAAAAAATGTTAAAAACATGATACTTTGACTATTTAAATATTACAAAATAGTAGATTGATAGAGAATTATATGAAATTTTCAAAAAAAAAAAAAAAAAACGATTTGATCTTTTTCTAACCTCAATTTTGAAGTTTTATTTGATAATTGATGTTGAATGAATGATATGAAGTTGATTTTTTGTTGATTATCAATGATGTTGATCTAATGGCTCTGGGAGTATAATTAATCGTAGATGTTGAAGATCTGATCGTATTCAAGCACAATTGAAGGTTGGATTAAAAGAACCAAAAACGAATTTTTGTTTGTTACCTGTTGAATCGTGTTGATAAACATGTTATTGACGAAGATCGTTGATTGATTAACACTGGATGATGGTTTAATTGAAAATTTTAGATGATTGTTGAAGGTTGGAGGAGAAATTTGGATGATGAACGATCGATTAGAAATGGGTTTGAACTGTTATCTATTTCTATATAGTTACGTATTTGAGATTGAAAGTTATTATCATATTTACAAGTTTGCCACCGTATCTTTTTATTTTTAGATTAAATGAGTGGCTGAGAATGATTCCCTCCATTTTCAACCTTTTTTATTTTCTCAATTGAACCCACCTCTTTCTCTCTCTCTATATATATATTATTTATATTATTCACACGAAAATTTATCGTTTATGGATTTCTGAACATAAATTAACTTGTTAGTGTGAAAATATGTTTTAGACGTTTAATGAAACTTGGATATACTTATTAGAAATTTAGCCTATTTTTTAACTATTTGTCAAGCAGTAACTTTAAAATTAAAAAAAAAAAGATCAAAATAGTCTATAAAATTGTTGATAGTGTTATAAAATATGATCAAATAACAAGATAAATTATAAAGTAAAGAAAGATAAGAGAGTAGAGAGAACTTTTATTCCAATACTTGTGATGAAATCATCAAACTTTACAATACATAATATTCACTATTTATACTAGACAAAGAAAATGAAAGGTGATATATGATATGAATGCTCATTATAGTGGTGCATAACTACACTCATAAAACTCATAATAATGTTTGCTATAATGTTCAATAATTATGGAGACTAATGGGGGAATATGGAGAATCCAATAGTCATTCACTAAATAATAATTCATAATACTCCCCCTTGAATGACGATTGTATCATGCCTCGTTAAAACCTTAATCGGTAAAACCTCATGGGAAAACCCTTTATTAAGGAAAAAGAGTACATGATTAATAATAGATATTGAAAACAATTGCCTCGTTAAAAACCTTGCTAAGAAAACCCAGTGGGAAAAACATAGCTAAGGAAAAGAGTAAAATATGTTTCAAACTCCCCCTGATTAGCACATCACTTGATTTTCTTGAAGCACCGCATAACAATGTTTCGTACCATCTTTTCAATTTTCGATGTAGGAAGTGCTTTAGTAAACCAATCAGGAAAGTTGTTACTGGATTGAATTTTCTAGATGTTGATGTCACACTCTTTTTGAAGATCATGAGTGAAAAAAAAACTTTGGTGATATATGCTTGGTTCTGTCTCCATTGATAAATCCTTCCTTGAAAAGAGCTATACAAGTTGTATTATCTTCATATAGTATGGTTGGAACATCCCTGTTAGAAGTTAGATCACAAATCTTGCAAATTTATTGAGTTAAATTTCTTAGCCAAATACATTCATGACTTGCCTTATAAGTTGCTATAATCCCCGCATGGTTAGAATATGTAGCAACTAAAGTTTGTTTAACAAAAGGACAAGAAATTATGTTACCGCCACAAGTGAATAAATAACCTGTTTGGGATCGAGCTTTGTGTGGATCAGATAAATATCCATCATCTGCATAACTAATTAACTTCGCATTTTATGAATTTGATTAATATAAATTCATATCCAATGTACCTCGAAGATATCAAAGAATGTGTTTGACTGTATTCTAATATATTCTTGTTGGACAAGAACTATATCTTTCTAATAAGTTTACGACAAAAGATTTATCAGGTCTTGTATTAATAGTGATATCTATTAGTGCACCAATAACACTAAGATATAGTTCTTCGGGAACAAGAAGATTTTCATGTTTTTTATGATGCTGAAATTGGTCCTTTTTAGCATTTAAGTGTGTTACTACCATCGGGGTACTCAATGGATGTGAGTTATCCATATAAAACTTTTTAAGCACCTTTTCTAGATAACTAGATTGATGTATAAAAACTTCATTTTTGGTGTGCTCAATTTGAAGACCCAAACAAAATTTCGTTTTACCAAGATCTTTCATTTCAAATTTTACTTTCAAACAAGAAGTGACATTTTCCAATTCTCCAGGAGTTCCAATTATGTTCAAATCATCTACGTAAACAGCAATTATCACAAATTCTGATCCAAATCTTTTTATGAATACACATGGACTTAATGGATCATTTTTATAGCACTCTTTCAACAAAAATGTACTAAAACAATTGAAACACATACGGCCAGATTGTTTCAATCTATACAAAGATTTATTTAATTTTACCAAATATACTTCACGAGAATTATAAGTTTGTGCTTCTGGCACCTTAAACCCTTCTGGGATTTTCATATACATATCATTTTCAAGTGAAACATATAAATAAGCGGTAAATACATCCATTAGACACATCTCCATTTTTGCATATGTTGTTAAACTTATAAAATAACTAAATGTAATTGCATCAACTACTGGAGAATACGTTTCTTCATAATCAATTTCGGGCCTTTGGGTAAAACCTTGTGCAACAAATATTGCTTTATATCTCACAACTTCATTTTTCTTGTTTCTTTTGCTCACAAATACCCATTTGTGTCCCACTTTGTTACTCTGTTTGGTGTACGGACTACAGGTCAAAAAACTTTTCGTTAAGTAATAGAATTAAGCTCTTTATTTATTTCATCTTTCCATTTTGGTCAATATTTTCTATTCATACATTAGTCAATAGATTTAGGTTCAAGATCCTCATTTTCTTTATAATCGCGCGCGGAACATGATATGAAAAATTATCATCGACATCTATCTTATTTTGGTTCCATCTTATTTTTGTCATGACATAATTTATTGAGATCTCATCATTTTCATTTTTTTCAGGTACCTTATTTTCTTTTGTTATGTCATTAGGCTCTTCTAGAGCTTCATTAATCTTTTCAAGAGATTCTGATTTCTCTTTTGGACCATCAGTTGTATATGCTTTATTTCATTTTCGAGGATTTTTATCTTTGGAACCGGTTGATCTTCCACGCTTCAGGCGTGCCTAAGATTCATTTGCAGTTGTATTTTTTTTCTTCCTTCTGGAATATCAATTCTAACTCGAGTAAGTATAGCTGGTACATGAGACTTTGTTACCCACTTAGGGTCAGTAAATGCTTCTGACAATTAATTTGCTACATTTTGTAAAGGAATTATCTTTTTTATTTAAATTTCACATTGACTTGAACGAGGATCTAAAACTGAAAGTGACAATTCCTTTCAAGAGATTTTATTTTCCAGCTTCTTTATTTCTCCCCCTAATGTTGGAAAATATGATTCATCAAAATAATAATCATCAAATATAGCTGTAAATAAATCTCCAATTGATAATTTTAAATATTTTACTATAGATGGAGATTCATATCCAACATAAATTCTCATTCTTCTTGAGGACCCATTTTTGTGAAGTGAGGTGGAGAAATGGGTACATAAATTATACATTTAAACATCCTTGGATGGTAAATAATTGGTTATTGACCGCAAACCGGTTGAATAGGGGAGAACTCATGATAACTAGTTGTCATTATGCATATAAGTGATGTTGCATGTAAAATTGCATGCCCCATGTCAATATAAGAAGTTTAGAATGCTTTAGTAATGGTCTTGCAATTAATTAAAGGTGTTTGATTAACGACTCAGCTAAACCATTTTGTGTATGAACATATGCAACATGATGTTCAATAGTTGTCCTAATCGACATGGAATAATCATTAAAAGCTTATGATGTAAATTCTCCAACATTGTCAAGTCGAATTTTCATAATTGGGTAATCGAGAAATTGTGCCCTTAGGCAAATTATTTATGCAAGTAATCTTGCAAAAACCAAATTATTACTAGACAACAAGCACACATGTGACCATTTAGTTGACGCGTCCATTAAAACCATAAAATATATAAATGATCCACATGGTGTTGGATGAATTAGTTCATATATATCCTCTTGAATTCTTTGTAAGAAACTAAGACTTTCATACCCAAATTTGTTCAATGATGGACTGGAAATTAATTTTCCTTGAGAGCATGCAACACAATTCATTATCTTAAAAAATCTTCGGGTTTTTCAAGGAATGACAACTTGAAGTTTCATTTATTCTACATACCATAATTGATACGGGATGGCCCAACCGGTCATGCCAAACTATGAAGGTAATATCATACCTTTTTTTTATTTTCAATAGCATGCATCATTGTAATATTTTCAATAGCATGAATCATTGTAATATTTGTATAGTACAATCCGGAGGACAATACATGTAATTTAAAAAAAAAAAACTTTTCTTATCCGATATTATTTTTGTAATGTTGAGATAATTTTTATTAGCATCATTAGTTGTTTCAATATGATATCCGTTAGACCGAATATCCTTAAAGCTTAATAAATTTCTTGATGATTTTAATGAAAATAATGCATCACCAATTGTAATAATGCATCACTAATTTGTAATTAGTGTCCCTTGTTGTAATATTATATTCGCTCTTCCGGAGACTTCAATCATTTTTTCATTACATGTTATTATATTAACATTTTCTTCTCTAATTGATAAGTAAGCAAAATACTTTTCATTATTAAAAATGTTATGTGTTATTGCATTGTCTGCAAGAAATATATCTTCATTAATTCTTTTGCGAATATCCATATTTCTTTTCAATAAATAAATAAAACAAAAGAAACATTCGACTTAGAGACATAAAGTCATATTTTATTAATTTGGAAAGATTGTGACGACATCATTTCTCATGAAACAGATATGACATAAAAACATATTAAATGTCATGAAACAGAACTACACATTATTCTGATCAATCACCATCCATATCACCACTTGTCCCTTCTAGGTAGACAAGAAAATCGATAACATCCAAATATGTCATTTCTGGTTGGTCTTAATGAATATCACTTTGAAAAAAAAATTGTTTCGATATTTTTCTTTATATTTTAGAGAAGTTTGATAAAGATCAACAAAATGCTTTGGTAAGCGGCATGTACAAGACCAATGATCGGTCATTCCACATCAGTGACAAACATTTTCAACTTTCTTTTTTGCCTTGACCACTTTTATCATTAGGATATGAATTTTTGCTATTTTCCAACTTCTGGTGGTTACTTGTTATATTGTTATTTTTATGATGATTATAATAACCTCCACGACCTCGCTTAGACACATGACTATTATGATTATATAATTTTGCATTCACTTCAGGGAATGCACTAGAACTGATCACGATTAATTGGTGATTTTTCATCAATAACTCATTGTCTTGTTTAGACACAAGTAGACATGAGATTAATTCATATTTATTTTAAACCTTTCCCATGATATTGCTACTGCAGGAGCATGTTAGTACTAAGAAAACTAGAGAAAGTTTTCTCTAGCATTGTTTTCCGTAATGAAAATAGAAATCAAAATAAAGACTTGTATGTTAAGGAATTGTTAGTTACGAAATTCCATAAAATAAGTTTTAAGCATTGTCCATGTAAAATTATAAAAAATACATACCTGAAAATTACAAGAACAATAAGGAGTTAGAGCTTTATGATAGAGTTGTGCTGATAACGTGTTATAAAATATGATCAAATAACAAGATAAATTAGTAAAGAAAGACAAGAGAGTATAGAGAACTTTTATTCCAACACTTGTGATGAAATCATCAAACTTTACAATACATAATATTCACTATTTATACTAGACAAAGAAGATGAAAGGTGATGTATGATATCAATGCTCGTTATAGTGGTGCATAACTATACTCATACAACTCATAATAATGTTTGCTATAATGTTCAATAATTATGGAGAGTAATGGAGGAATATGGAGAATCCAATAGTCATTCACTAAATAATAATTCATAACAGATAGCTTCATGTAAGCTACATTTCAAGTAATGAATAGAGGTATACACACCAGTTGTAAATCGTTTTTTTTAACCCAACTATCTTTAATTCGGTTTTCATTAATATAGGTTCGGCTTTTTGAAAATGATTTTTTTTCCGGTTAATTGTTTAATTCGGTTCAATTTTTTTTAGAAAAACCGGTTTCAGATATTAAAAAATACTTATTAATAGTCGGTGGTTTGTTTTTTAATAGGTTTTTATTAAGAAACTGGTTTAAAATATGCACCTCTAGTAATGAGTAGGGGTGTAAATGAGACAAACCAACTCGCAAGAAACTCGAGACCGACTCGGAAAATACTCGAAATCGACTCGACCTTAATCGAACCGAGCTACTCAAGTACCTTATCAAGCCGAGCTCGAGTACAAAAATACTCAGCTCATAAGGCTCGCGAGCTTAATGTAATTTACATATATGTCATTTCTTTATAATTGTTCATTTATAAGATATATGTCATTTCTTTATAATTATTCATTTATGACATATATGGTTGATGTTATACTGATATTCGATGATTAATACTGTTTTTTTTTGTTAGTTTGGACATTTATATGTGGAATGTTTAATCTTTCTTACTTAATTTAGTGATTTTTGTTTTTTTAAAATATTAGTCGAGCCGAGCCGAGCTCGAGACTGTCTAGTATTTCACGAGCCCGAGCTCGAGCTTAAAATCAAGGCTCGAGCCGAGTTTCGAGCTCAAGTATTTTAGTCGAGCCGAGCTTCGAGCTTGATAGTATTCGGCTCGACTCGGCTCGTTTACACCCCTAACTAATGAGTTGTGATTCATTGAATCATTTGACATTTCGTCAAAAGTATAATTATTTTTCCATTTTTTTGTCCTTTTTATATGACATAATTGCATGTTCTTTTCTTCTCAAAAATCTAATCTGAAATTTCATATCCTTAAAAAAAATTAAATTCATTTTATACTTTTAAGGAAAATTAGAACTTGTGAAAGTCTATGTGATTTCTTTTTAGTTATTTGGTAATCTTTTAGGGAGCATTTGGTTGGTAGAAAAATAATAAAATTTGAAGGAAAATGATTCTAATTTCCTCAAATTCATGCATTTGGTTGGACTTAAAAGGTGGAAAGAGATTTCTAAATGAAATAAACTTTCTACCATATGGACGAAAGTGAATTCCTTCTAAAGTTAGATGAAAAACTTTTATTCTCATCAAGAAAAGTGACAAATTACAAAAATACCTCATTACCACTAGTGCTACCGACCAACAATCGTCACGACCACCACCACCTACCACCACCGCTACCACCACCACAGTCGCTACCACCAGCTACCAGCTACCACCTCCGTCATGATCACCACCACCACCACTACCATTACTCGATACCAACAACCACCGTGCCACCACCACTACCATTACTCACCACCATCACCACCACAACTACCACCACCTGCCACCAACAGCCACCATCGCTACTACTACCACCGCCTCCGCCACTACTACCACCACCATTACAATCATCGCCACCACTACTACCTCCATCGCCACCGCCACCACCACCACCACTACCACTACCACTATCGTCACTGCTACCACCATTACCTTCACCCACTATCATTACCATCACCGCTACCAACACCACTGTTGTCACCACTACCACCGTCTCCGCCACTATTACCACCACCCACCACCATTATCATTGCTGTCACCACTACCACTACACCACCACCTCCATCGCTACCACCATTACCACCGCCGCCACTACCTCCATTGTCATCGCAGCCTCCACCACTATCGTTGCCGCTACCACCATTACCATCGCCCACCTCTACCACCCCTACCACCACTACCATCGTTGCTGCCACCACCACCACCGCCGCCACCACCATTACCATCACCTAGCACCACTAACACCGCCGCAACCAACACAATTCCACCATTACCACCGCTACTGATGTTACTGCCGTGATTTTACTATTTTTATAATTTATATAATGTATCTTTATATATAAGTTATAAAAATAAAGTAATATTTAGCAAAAGAGACAAAGAGAGTAACTATGTAATTTTACATGGATTACAATTCCATTTCTTATGAACCAAACAGAATCTGGATATAATTCTAATTCCATTTTGTGCCGACCAAACATGATCTGAATTGGATTCAAATTCCTAATATATTTATTTTCCAATTCCAATTCCAATTCCTTCATATACATTATGTGAACCAAACAACAGTTTATGAAATTATTAAAAAATTAGGATAAATTTGATATTTTTTCTCAATATTTACTTGATATTCAATCAAACTTAATTCATAATTATGATCATAGGTTATAAATCATATTGTTATATAAATGCTTTATCTTAAGAGTGATTTCGTAAGATATCTATCATAATAACTATAATGACATTGACATGAAAGAGATAGACCGAAGGTTAGAATTTAGAAACGATGCGGTTTAGTTTGTTTGAGAGTGAGATGGCCCGATACTCCAATAGTGTTCGGGATTAAGGTGGACCAAGTGGGTTACGGGCAGGGGGGGCAGAGGGGGGTAGGGGCAGGGGCAGCTTTTTCTTTTTCAGTTTTAATATTTACATTTTTATTTTGCTTTTGAAAAAGCATACTTACAGACATCTCCCTCTTTAGGATTCTTCTTCTCAGACAAACATCACTCCTTCAAATCATCATTCCTCCTACTCTCTCTTTCTCTCTCTCCAGAACCATAACCATGTGGAACACTTTACTATTTTTTTGACTCAATAGTACTCACACATTCATCACTCTTCTCTGTAAGTACATCTCTTTCTCTCTCTTATTTAGGGTTTCTCTGCTTATATTTCCTAATTCTTTTTGCTAATTTGTGTTCATGATCTTTGTTTTCTGAAGAAATAAACTTATATCGTTAGATGATCGTGTGTTTGGCTGGTTTAGCTGGAAATTTTTGAATATAGTTGGTGTAGTTGTTGAAATGTAGTTGAAAAAGCACTTGTGATTGAGACACAATTTATTAAAAATCATTTTTAGCGTCTGAACAAAACAGAAAGTTTATAAAATATCGGTAGACGATGATTTAAGGTCTTCTGAAACCTAGTTTTCGACTTCGTTTTCAGTATAGTTGATTTCTCCTATTTCATGTTAAAAGTGAACATGCTTCTTCGTTTCTTTATTTTTCTTAATGTTTTTTCTTATTATTTATATTCTTCTACTAAATTCCTACTCATTTTGTAGGTTTCTTGTTCATCGTTATTGCCACTGATTCTTTTGAAAGTTAATTGATCCGTAGCCTTTGAGGTTTCTTTGTTAAAACTGCAAGTAGATCTGCTATCCTGCTATGATTTTTCTTTTTCATACTCCATTCTATGGAAAAAAAATCAAGTTTTGACTTTTCAGAATCAGATTATATAGCATCTATGATTTCTCCCTACAAAGTCAAATTAAGACTGTAATATACTAATATCTAGCTAACATACTTTTATCAACACAATATAAACTATGGGATGATGAATGATCTATATTTTCCTCTAGTAATCATATACTCCTTTTAGTTTGTAGAACATATAATAAGAAGAATGACAAAGGTAAGCCCTGAAGTTGACAATGAGATGCAAATGCAAGCTGTTTTGTCAGTATCTGCAGATGCAAGTTTCACATCAAACAAGTTCCCAAAATATAAATTAGGTCCAGATAATCAGATTCTTGATGAAGCAACCATGGATAATAAGGGCCCACCATTGAAAGAAATAGTAGCACATGAAACCGATCAGCTTTCAGAGCAACATGAACGCCTCTCAGTTCGTGACCTAGCCAGTAAATTTGACAAGAATCTGTCTGCTGCAGCTAAATTGTCTGATGAGGTATAAATAGAACTATGAAAGGTTTTTAAACATAAAAATCTTATTTTTGTCATTATATGTCTTGATAAATACTGCTTTGTGTTGTTATGTGTAGGCCAAATTAAGGGAGGTGGCTTCTTTAGAGGGACATGTGCTTTTAAAGAAACTGAGAGATGCTTTGGAATATTTGAGAGGTCGATTAGCTGGTAGAAACAAGGAAGATGTTGAAAAAGCTATTTCTATGGTATACCCTTTATTCAAGAAGCTTCATTTTATGACAAAAAACCAAATATCAAAACTCAAAATTGATTTAATTTGTTGTGATAGGTGGAAGCATTGGCAGTGAAGTTGACTCAAAATGAAGGGGAGTTGATACAGGAGAAGTTTGAAGTGAAGAAGCTTGCAAACTTTCTCAAACAGGTAACTTTGTTTGTTCATTGGGAAATGAATTACAATTTACAACAATAATAACTAATTCATTGTAATTTCATGACATGAGAAAAATGATATTATTATTTTTTTTCTCGCAGGCTTCAGAAGATGCTAAAAAATTGGTAAACCAAGAAAGATCTTTTGCTTGTGCAGAAATTGAAAGTGCCAAAGCAGTTGTAAGAAGAATTGGGGAGGCTCTTGTGGAGCAAGAAAGAGTATCACAAACTTCAGGAAAACAGGTAACATACTAACATGCTTATATAATTATAAATTTTAATACTTTCTGAGTTTCTGTTTACTAGATATAATTTTTATCAAAAATTAATTTAAATATACTTTTATAGTTGAAGAAGGTATTTGACTGATTTGCTTTCAGGAAATGGAGGAGATGGTGGAGGAAATCCAACAGGCTAGAAGAATTAGATTAATGCATCAACCCTGCAAGGTGTGCTTAAAACTTATTATTATCTTTAATTTTGTAAAAAAAAAAATGATTGCATTATGGTTCCTTCATGCATATATTGTTTTTTATTCACACTATTTTGTCCTTTTTCTAAGTACTCAATATCATTTCTACAAATATTCCTCATCCTTTTATTTAATATGTGGCTCTTATCTCCACCATATAATAATCCAATTTAATATTACAACTTTCATGTGGTATCATTAAATTAATTTTTTTATCATTTTGTTTTGTAGGTGATGGATATGGAACATGAGCTTCGAGCCTTGAGGCTACAAATCCAAGAGAAGTCTGCATTCTCAGTGAAGCTTCAACAAGAGGTGATTAATGTCCAAAATGCCCTTCAAGAATATACTAATCTAAATCACAATTCTTTTGGGACAAGGGAGTAAATTGTAATTTGTGTCTGAATAATGCAGTTACTGCTGAAAAAATTAACTGAGGAGAACAAGTTAAGTTTATATTCTTTAGGAGATTCAGGAAATTTGGGTTCAATTTTACGACTTCAACCCTCTTCAGAAGAAGCCATGGAGCTCTCAAAATGTTCAATTCAATGGTTTCGTTTATCTTCACAATGTAGCAGAAGAGAGCTTATTTCAGGTGCTTATTACATATATATAATTCTATTTATTATTTTATATTTATATACTAAATTTAATTTTTTTTCAACAGGTGCTAACAAATCAGTTTACGCCCCTGAGCCTTATGATGTTGGACGAATTTTGCAAGTTGATATCATCTCAAATGGTCAAAAATCTACAGTCACCACAACTTCTCCTATACAACCTGGTTTGTTTTTTTTTTCTATTTTTTATATTATTATAATAACTAATAACTAACTTTATATTTATGATTTTGTTTTTTTTTTTTTTGCAACAGCTGTTGGGTTGGAGAGTTATGTGGAGTCACTTTCTCGAAAAAGCAACTCCGAATTTAGTGTATGTTAAGTTGTTTTTCGACAATAGATGTTTGACAATTAGTGAAAATTCCAAAAATACCCTTTGACAAACGGAGGAATCTTTTGACCAACAGGTGGTGATCTCCCAGATGAATGGACGGAATTATTCGTCACATTCTGCGCATTTATTACGTGTCGGGAAAATGAGAATGAAGCTTTCAAAAGGATGGATTACAAAGGCTAGGGATGCTTATTCCTCTACATCAATGCAGGTAAACTTTTTATAAAATTAAGCTTATAAATTTTTGAAAACAATATTATTAGTTTTATTTTATATTATATAACATGGATAAATTTCAGCTTTGTGGATTTAGAGGAGGTGGGAATCTTGCTGGAAAATCATTGTTTTGGCAATCAAGAAAAGGCCAGTCTTTTGTTTTGGTGTTTGAATCAGAACGTGAAAGGAATGCTGCGATTGTTTTAGCAAGAAGACACGCACTTGATTGTAATGTAAGAAATAGCAACCTACTTTTTGTTTTACATTATTATTATTATTATTATTTATTTATTTTTTGTATTTAAATGGTTGTGAAAATGGTAGGTGGTGTTGGCTGGACCAGATGATCAAGCATCACTATATCTTCTCTGACTTGACTAATGAAGGAATGTGAGATTGATTATTTCATTTTTTTTTTCACGTGTAATTTTTTGTGTGTTTATTTTATTTGTGGGTGTGTTTTAATTGGGTTTCAACTAATTTGATGATTCGTGCATCCTTTATAGGCATAGTTTTGGTTTGCCTGTTGATTGGTTGTAACATTTTTTTTTTTTTTAAATAGTTGTTCGTTTGCATCTTATTTGCATTTCTAATATAACAATTGAAGTTTTTAATTTTTATTTTTTATCATTTACAATTTGATAATATATTGTCCAGTTAGTTTTTCTATTATACCTAGTTGATCCACTATTTTTATAAAATACAACCCAAATCATGATGTGTCGATATTTGTAAATTAAAATTGTGATCGCTAAAATAAATTATGCAGTTGTCACTACTATTCTTTTTTATATTCCATCTTGACTATAATTTCGGTGTTACAAATTTTAACAAATATGTTATTGAACATGATAGTTTTTTTTAAGTAAATTGGAAGATATTTTATTAATATTAGAATAAAAAAAGAATCACGTAACAAAATGAAAGCTAGTAATTATAATTTAAAAGAAAGTAAGTTGCTTTTTAGGTCTTATCCATAAAAAGAAAGACATGTCGCTATCTGTAGATGGATGGGATATTTTTTTTATCCGGTAACACTCCATTATCAACAAAATAACAACCTGGATATTTTTGTTTTTTGTTTTATCGATATAATACAAAACTACTATCAAAGTTCAATCTCAATCAAAACATTACCAAAATATAATCAAAATTATAGGTGAATAATAGTTATCAACTTTAGCATACCACCAAACATTATACTACATCATCAATACTATATAAAAGTTTTTATTCATGCATTTGCACAATTCGTTTTTTTTTTTTTTGGTATGTAGCGTTTGAAAGCTTTTAATTCTTATGAAAAAAGTTTGAAAAAAAAAATTGTTCAAAGAACTTTTAACTTTTATTTTAAATACAAAATTGATAATCCAAAAGCTATTTCAAGTAGTTTTTGGGAGCTTTTAACTTTGATTTTTTTTTTTTTTTTAAATCTAATTTTACACGTTTAATAGCTACAAACTATTTTTTATTGGATTCTTCTGCACAACTAGTATAATATATCTTTCACTCTTGCCTAGTTGCCTATTGCCTAACCACTATATTTGCATTCACGAAAACAGGAAACTCATATCACACAACAATTACGTTTAGCTCTTCATGGCAGTTTGAGTTTACACAATATAAATATCGAAATAATTGAATAAACAGTTATATACACACATTTAAGAAAATAAACTTATTTGTATAAAACGTGTTTCCATAAAAACATGATAGCTCTACTTTTATATTTTTCGATACCCAAAGGCCAAAGGTGTCATCATTAGCAAGTGGGGGAGACCCACTCTTATCAATTGACGGAGTACATCAAATAAGCCAGATAAATCGACTTAAACAATTATTTATGCAAAACATTTGTATTCAAAACGATAAAAATATGTATGGAGTTTGAGTCCTTATACGTTATACGTCTTTAACTAAAAAAAATTTCAATTAAATTTCATAATTTAAGACAAAATTTTAAATACTTAATATTTAATAAATATTTATACTTGTATATACATCATCCATATAATTTCTCATAAATATCTAAGGTACTATTACGTCCTTATTGGTTGACAAAGGTATACTATTTAATTTAACTATGATAAATCTCAATATCCCAGTTAAGTAATTACACAAATAGTAAAAATACATTCGTGACCCATTTACTTTTAGAAAATTGGTAGTATGATTTATTTTATTATATTTAGTAATAAAAACTTGATACTTTTTGGAGTATGACAGAGAGAATTTAATATTGTCATAAATCAACCTACTATAAAAATATACAATAAAATTGTTCACAATCTCTTTTACTCGATGGTCCCTTACCTATCACCTATACGCAAAATAAATAAATAGCATTTAAACCAAACTTTATAAAAAGGTATTAGTATTAGTATAATAAGATGAACCATTTGAAGGACGATAATTAGTCATTACCCAAAAAAAGAAAAAAAATACAAAATAAACATTATACTAACAAATTATTGGGAAAGTATTTTTCATTTGTGTTCTTGATTCATCCACATAAAAATAATAATAATATATTCTGACATTTATATCTTTCATTTTAGTCACTACCGTCCCATTAGTCTTATATGTTGTCTTTACAAGATCATTTCCAAAGCCTTGGCTACCCGCCTCAAAAGAGCTATTGGTTCCGTGATCGACGAAGTCTAAACCAGTTTCATCGAGGATTGGAACATTCTTGATAGTCCCATGATCATTAACAAGATTTCCGGGCTAAGCAGACTAAACGTAGCACCTTCCTTCTCAAAGTTGATTTTGACAAGGCCTTTGATCCCATTAATTGGAATACTTGGACTCGATGATGCTCCAAATGGTTTCGGTAACGGTTGGAGATTTTGGATCATGGGTAGTTTGGTGGCTTCAAGAGCATCAGTTCTAATTAATGGTGTCCCAACAAAAGAATTCTCATTCACCAAAGGCGTTTGTCAGGGAGACCCTCTCTCTATGCCTTTTTATACAAGGTTCTCGCTTCTACTGGGTTGACATACCTAATAATCTATATCCCACCTTTTTATGCGGACAATGCTTTATTTGTTTGGTGGTTGGACTCATTCAAATTTCATGAATCTTTACCGGATCCTCAAATGTTTTCACATCGTCTAAGGCTTAAAAGCTAATTTCCATAAATACACGGTTTATGGGATTGGGGTTTCCAACTCTGATATTACTAATTATGTAGACATTATGGGTTATGAAGCGACTGTCCTTCTTTTCACTTATCTCGGGGTTCCCGTTGGTGCAAATATGAAGCTCGAAGAGAAATTGGAGGCCGATTATTGAGAAAGTCCAAAGTAAACTCTCTTTTTGGAAGTCGAAGACTCTATCCTTTGGCAGAAGATTGACACTCGTTAAATCACTTCTTGGCAGCTTACCCTTACTCTGATTCTCTATTTTTTAAGGCTCCGACTTCGGTTCTTGATGCTTTGGAGAAGCTTCGCAGAAGATTTCTTTGGGGAGGTAACGAAGAAAAAACTAAAATTTGTTGGGTGGCGTGACGTGGAATCATGTTCTTGCTGCCAAAGACTCATGCGGTCTTGGAGTATGATATCTTAAAAGTTTAAATATTTCTCTGCTATGTAAACGGTTCTAGAGATTAAAGGCAAAGACCATCGCGTTGTGGCAACGGGTTATATATAGAATTCATAACTTTGCTCACAAACCTATTTATAACCTCTCTCAGCGATCCATGCCCGATATTTGGTGTAAAATATTGGATTCTCTTCATGAGCTGGGAATTGATTTATCTTCTCTTTTCTCATATAAAATTGACTCTGGTAACGGGACCCTCTTTTGGATTGATAACCGCACTGGGGATGGTAATCTTTCATCTCGATTCCCCAATCTCTTTGCGTTGGAAAAAATTAAATATTGTTTTATTTCCAACAGTCTGAGAAATCTAAGATTGAGAGGATTAGGGGTGAGATCTCCATATTTCTGTCGGATAGTCGTGGTTTGTTGACCCGTTGCGGTCGAGTGTGGGTTCCTTTGTCTAGTGGCTTCATACAGATTATGTTGGAGGAGGCCCATAAGTCTCGCTTTTCTATCTATCTGAGGGCCACCAAGATGTACCGGGATTAGAGACTGAGTTACTGGTGTTCGTGCATTAAGAGAGAGATCGCTTGGTATGTTGAGAGGTGCTTGACCTACAGTATGGTCAATGCCGAGCATCAGAGGCCGTATGGAAAGTTGTAGCCTCAGGAGGTTACCATGTGAAAATAGGAGCAGATTTCGATGGATTTCATCACTAAGTTGCCAAATACGGTGAAGGGTTCTGATGTTATTTGGGTCATCGTGGGTCGATTGACCAAGAGTGCCCATTTTCTGGCAATTCAGGAGAGCTCGTCGGCTGAGAAGTTAGCCGATGTGTATATTCCTGAGATCGTTTCTCATCATGGGGTTCCGGTCTCTAATCTTTCAGACTGTGATGTTCGTTTCACCTCCCGTTTCTAGTAGAAGTTCCACGAGGAACTGGGCATGGGGATGCATTTCAGCACAACTTATCATTTCCAGACCGACGGCCAGAGCGAGCGGACCATTCAGACTCTCGAGGATATGTTGCGAGCCTATGTCATTGATTTTGGTGGGAGTTGGGACTCCTACCTACCTCTTGTTGAGTTTTCCTACGACAACAATTTCCACTCCAGTATTAGTGCTCCGCCTTTTGAGCTGTTGTATGGGTGGAGGTGTCGTACCCCAGTCTGTTGGGGCGAGGTTGGCCATAGGGTCATGGGTCGGACCGAGGTGGTTCTGCATACCACAGAGATGATTCAACAAATCAGGCAAAGATTGCAGACTGCTTAGAGTTGGCAGAAGAGTTATGCCGAACGGCGCCAATCTGAATTGGAGTTTCAGGTCGATGACATGGTGTTGCTAAAGGTCTCACCCTAAAAGGGTGTGATTCACTTCAGGAAGAGGGGGAATTTGGGCCTTAGATATATTGGACCATTTTGGATTATTTCCAGGTTAGGAAAGGTTTCGTATAGATTGGATCTTCCGAAGTATCTTAGTCACATTCATAGCACCTTCCACTTTTTGCAGTTGTTGAATGGGACTTCATGGGCTTGGAAGAGGAAACCATGGTTTTATCCCTTTGTCAACTCCGAATACTTGGGTTTTTTAGCTTTCCGGGGATGGTATCCCCTCCTCCTTGGCCCTCTCTCGGAGGGAGTTTGTGTTACTTCTATCGAGTGTCAAATGTGTTCCACTGATACGGAGTCCACCAACCATTTTCTTAAGAAGATTCGCACCCATCCTTCTAAAGTGGCGGATAACATCATTTCAAGTGTTTTTGGTAGGGTCAATGTGACATCCCCAATTTCACGGTCAGAAAAGACCGATTTGTTTATGCTTTGTTTTTAAAATCAGAGTAATCGTTTAAAGAAAATTGTTGCGGAATTTGTCCCCAAAACAAGATATGATAAGAATTTATCAAAGCATTTCTTAAAGAAGAGTATTTTTATTATATAACAAATCTCGGGATGTCATGTTCCGATACAGACACATATGTCTTCGTATTGATACCTATGATACAAAGAAAACTGAGTGGGTCAGGCTTGGGAGCCTGGTGAGCATATAGGGTTTTCAACCCACAATAATACATTTGTTATATTCAATTATCAACAATCAACCCAAATACCCATCCCCATTATCTTCTTTATTTATTAGGGTTTTATCCTAAGAATCGATTATACTTTCTTCATTCATTCCTAAGGATTCATCTAAGGAACTGGCACACAGTCCATTTGCTACCACGGTTTATACAACAGGCACTACGTCGCATAGTCACCAGGGTTCATACAAGTGGCACTACGTCTCATAGTCACCACGGTTTACACAATAGGCACTACGTCTCATAGTCACCTGGGTTTATACAATTGGCACTACGTCTCATAGTCACCACAGTTTACACAATAGGCACTACGTCTCATAGTCACCTGGGTTTACACAAAAGGCACGAAGTCACATCGTCACCAAGGTTTATCAAATAGACACGGAGTCGCATCGTCACCAAGGCTTACTCAATAGGCACGGAGTCGCATCGTTACCAAGGCTTACTCAATAGGCACGAAGTCGCATCGTCACCAACTATTCCATCTACCCATGTTCTACCCAACATTTTTGTAGATATAAATACAAACACAATTTAAATCATTTAACACCCGTATAAAAACATCAATTCCAAATCCATCTCAAATAGATAATTAATATATAACACATAACAAATATTTCATAGCTAATACTTTATATTTATGTATTAGAAGAAAGTACTATGCACTCACGCATATAAACAACAATACATATATTTATACACATAACACGTATTTTATAAAATACTTCATATTTATGTGTAAGATAAAAGTGACTATACACTCACTTGATCAGAAGATGATCGGGCAACACTACGACTTGCAGAAGTAGTGTTTCTCCGTAGATCTAGAAGATCTTCACAAAAACCGGGCTCCTCGTGGGCAGCGCTTCGGCTCGAGAATAACGCTCTTCGGGATCCTCGAGGCTTCGGATCTTACTTCGGGGCTCGGGAATATTACCGGGGCTTTGGGGTATGATTGGCACGCAAATCGAGGCAAAACTTAGAGAGAGGGCAGAGTTTGAACAAGAAAAAATGGCTGAATTCGAGTTCTAATTATAGGCTGTTGGGTCTGGGATTACGCGGGGCGTAATCTCAAATTACGCAGGGCGTACTTTGACGTCACTGCATGCGTCGACTGGTGGCACTCGAGTATCGGTCAGACAAGTTGCATCCGACTGAGTACGCGGGGCGTACTCAAATTACGCGGGGCGTAATTGACTTGTCAAACTTCTAAATTGCGTAACTTTCGCATACGAGCTCCGTTTTCGATGTTCTTTATATCCACGCGAAGGTCAGACCATACTCTACAACTTTCATTTAGACTCCGTCGGCTAATTTTGACTTTTATTTTTATTATTTATTTTTAGAAGGCCGGGACAGAAAAACTTCGTTATAAATTCATAACTTCTTCGTCTGACGTCCGTTCTTGCCTAACTTTTCATCGTTTCGCTACTAAAAACGAGATCTTCGATTCTCATTTAGATTGTTTCGGCTAAAAACCGCTCGATTTCAAATCGAGTATTCGGGCTGCATACCGCTAAGTCGAAACTTCGAAAAATCATAACTTCCTCATACGAAGTCAGATTTTGGCGTTCTTTTTATGCACACTCACGGTTTAACGAACTCTACAACTTTCATTTAGATCACTAAGGCTAAATATCGCTCTAACGTAAATTCACTTTTTACGTCGTTCAGCGTCATGCCGGTTTTGTCGCGAAACTTCGACAAGTCATAACTTCTTCGTTATAACTCGGATTTCGGCGTTCTTTATATGTACAGAAACCTTGTAACATATATTATAACTTAGTTAGGATTAATCATTCTAAATAATCTTTCATCAAAAATTCATTTTTTTGATGCCTATCGTCTCTAAATTGACTAGCCCTAATCTACGGGCGTTACAATTATCTCCCCCTTAGGATGATTACGTCCCGGAATCATCAACGAAATAGGGCTTGTATAATGATTCCATATGTCATCCTTCCATCCTAAGTAATCATCGTGATGCTCAATCTTGCACCTGCTCTTCGTACTATGTTGGGCTTTCAATCGTAACCTTCAAGTTACAAAATAGGTCCTTATTGAGGACTCCTTCTTATTCTCAGGATAAATTCCTTCCTTTATCTATTGTAACAGACCGATGGGTCGTGCTCTACTGACCTCTCATCGCACGATGCAACGCTTAGACTCGGTCTTTAATAAAGTTAAATTCCATAATGGAATATACCTTCCTTCATATTCTAATGTGATATAATCATATTTCAGCATGTAACATTTCTACCTATAAACTTCTTTTAACAACGAGCGCGACACTATCAATCACAATAACTTCAACCTTCTGACTTAAGTCAGATGTTACATCTAACTTGGTCCTCTAGACCACGTAACATACTCCTCGTAGTCGAACTCAAATTTAAACATGACCACTATGGTCGGAACAAGAACCATCTTACTAGTCATTACCGAAACAATGGTAATGACATACCAGAATAAAATGGAATCAATCACCAGCTTCTTGGTAACCTTGTGACCTTCCCTGATCCAAGTGCGAGTCCTGTGCTTCCGGTAGTATATGCATCTACTACCTTTCACACCTACTCATACTCGTCCCAAGTATTGTCTCTTAGTCGAACCAAGTCAATACACCTTCTTAAATGGATGGATAATAAATACGTATGGAAATATCATGTCCTATTTATGATATTGATAGCCTTAAATTTGATTAATGGTAGTTTGTTGGTGATGAACTTTGTTAGATAGAAAATCAACAAAGTTAGTTACTTGTAGGTTAGCCTTTGTTGCTTACGTTTGTACTGTATATACGTGTAGTTTGTATTGTATATAAATGTAATAGTTTACGATTACAAAGTGATGAGAACATGATGGGTTAATATTATAAAAGCCCTAAATTTTTAATCCGTAATTGGAAAAAACCATAATATTTTTTTTATTATTGCTATGTCCACAACTTTTTCACAGAATTATTACTCTAGCCCACTTAACGAGTTTTATGGTTAACTTGGTTAAATTTTTTGCAAAAGCAGTCCTAAAAGTTTATATTTGGTCTCTGAGGTTTGGAAAAAATTACACCACATGATTTTTTAATTTTATTTTTCGTTTTTTGTATATTTTATCTATTTTCGTTTTTTTATAAATATATATATATATATATATATATATATATATATATATATATATATATATATATATATATATATATTTTATTTTCTTTTTTGTATATATTTTATTTATTTTCATTTTTTAACTTTATTTTTCATCAATTTGATTTATTTACCTCTTTACCTTTTGTTTTCTATTTTTTAATGTATATATAGAGAATATTAGAGTTTCTTTTCTTTTTTTTTTTAATAGTTTTTTTTTTTCATATTTCTTTTCGTATTATATTTTAATTTTTTCATCTTTATATTTTTTTCTTATTTGTTTTCCAATTTAATCATTAAAGATGTGGTGTATTAGGTTTTATGCATGGAGTTTTGTACGTTATTAAGGCATAAATAGAGAAATATTCACCAGAACTTGAACTTCACGTTTATATATGCATGGAGTGCACATGAAGATAAGCTTCTCAAGGATTATATTTTTTTCTTAATTGGAAAACAAATAAAAAAAAAATAAAAAGATGAAAAAAATTAAAATATAATACGAAAAGAAATATGAAAAAAAACCAAAAAAAAAACTATAATATACTCTATATATACACTATAAAATAGAAAACAAAAGGTAAAAAGGTAAATTAAATCAAATTGATGAAAAATAAAGTTAAAAAATAAAAATAAATAAAGTATATACAAAAAAGAAAATAAAAAATGTATACATATTTATAAAAAAACCCGAAAATAGATAAAGTATACAAAAAACGAAAAATAAAGTTAAAAAATCATGTGGTGTAATTTTTTCCAAATCTCAGGGATCAAATATGAACTTTTAGGACTGATTTTGCAAAAAATTTAATCAAGTTAACCATAAAACTCGTTAAGTAGGCTAAAGTAATAATTCTGTGAAAAAGTTGTGGCTATAGCAATAATAAAAACAATATTAGGGCTTTTTCCAATTACGAGTTAAAAATTTAGGACTTTTATAATATTAACCCTTTTCGAATTAGAAAATGATCAAATTCATTAGAGTATTCATAACAGGGAGTTTAATGGAAGAGTTGAATGAGGTGTCATAACTACTTAGTCATTCAATGGATACAACTCTACCTTTGTGAAATGCCACATTGATATTCAATGGATTTAGAGTTCAATGGCTGTTGAACTCTTCAATGAAAAAAAAGAAAGTCTTTAAATCTTTAAATAAATATTTTTTTAATATGTTCAATTGAACTTGTAGAATTTAATGCATTGTAGGATGATAATGAATAGAGTTGTATGAAATAGTGAATGATGATCCATTGAACTCTATAGAGTTCGATGCATTGTGGATGCCCTTAGCGTCAATCACTCATCATGAACTGAATTTTCTTAATTTTTTTTCGTTTCTTGATCAAAATTTAATTCACTTTTTCTTATTTTTTTTTATTTCCATAAAAATCATGTCTAATTCTTCTCATACATCAAAATCTTCCTATTGAGCAAAATGGAATACATGATCCTCGTTCTGTCGTTCAGCATGAGGGGAGGGTCAAGAATCTGACTGCTTTTTATAAAGGAAAACTGTTTGATACTAACGACACTCGCAAGCACCTTTCAAACAGATTTGCAAGAAGCTTTGCAACAATCTTATATTGAGGGCCTATCAAGCTTATCATTCGGTGATTTGTAACAAGAATAAAGTTGTCAATCTTTAGAATTAACGTGAAGAAAGACGAATCACAACCTTGCGGTATCTTAGAAGTTTTAAAAAATTCATGCACTGCCTAAAAAAAATACAATTTTCCAGTAAAGACCAATATCATTTAATGAACGCATAATTGTACCCACTCGACCAAACAACTTTTTTCATCTCATGAATTGTGACATGTTTGACCAAATAAGAGCTTTGAGCCGTGGACAAGCTCTTGAAGTGGTAGTTACAGTTTTGAAGGGTAGAGCCATGGATACAATTGAATTTTTGTTTGAAGAACTGAGAAAAATTGTTTAATTGTATTCGGATCTATGACCACACACCCCATCATGCTTCACACCCCGAATCCAAAGTCCACCTCGTTTTCTTAAGCATAGGGTGATAGAACTTAGAGATTTCGTCACCATTCGCTCCCCAATGAAGTTTAACTTTTTCTGCGATAAATCTAAATCCTCGGCTCTATCAAAATCATTTATGGTTTTGACTAGCATAACTCTAGTATTTAGCAAGTCTTGAGTAGCCAACCCCTTATCAATGAGATTGTCCAACTCGTCAATATTTTTTAAAGTTTTCATCATTGAGCCCATGTTTCACTTTCTTAGTAACCCCATACCAATTTTGGATAGCCTTCTTTAGACTTTTAAGCTTTTTTATCAACATTACCTGTTTGCTTTGTCCTTCCAGACTAGCCCCCACTCACTAACCACCAAGTCATGAAAGCCTTTCATCTCCATCCAGGTGTTAAACAGTTTAAAGGGGCAAAGACCATAATCAAACATGTCAGTTTTTAGGATTATGGGCTAGTGATCTGAAATAATGCTACTTATAGATTCCAAAAAATGTCGGGGAACTTGTTCATGACCTCTTCTGAAGCCAAAAAGCTAGCCCACACTTTGATTCATATGAAGATGATCAGTTGCATCCGGATTCCCACTGGAAATGAACAACGACAAAAAACTCTATATTGTATCGTTTAATTATTAGTTGTTTTTATGATGTCATCACTATGTCATGGTTATATCTTTATTTCACTAGTTATGTCAAGTTTCTAATTACTCAACTTAGCTCCATGTTTACTTAAGTTAGTGAACAAGCAACCATCCAATGACACATCTACCAAACCACCATTGATAAAGAACTGATTGAAATCTGAAGCCAAATTAAAACAAAAAACTAGATCGAGTCTCTCAGATATTGATCACACCGTATTAAAGTCTCCAAAGATGATAAAAAAGGCTGGGATGATGAAGCATATAATTCAAAATTTCATGCCATAGTTGTCTTTTTTCACAACTTCTTAAGGGGGAAAACATTAATTACCATGTAACAAGGAAACTGAGAGAAACTACGAACTCCCTCCACTACACGAAAGTGATCAAAGCTCCGTACACTAGTTTTTGTTCTATTTGTCTTGGTGATATAGAAGATATAACTCACTTGTTCTTGAATTATCTCGGTACATATCACGCATAAATGAAGAATTACAAGCCTTAGACTCTAATAACACCTAGACAACTATTCCACTCTAACCCAATTATAAAACTCTTGGTTGTAAGTGTCTTTAAGGACATCCACAATGTATTGAACTAAAAAATTGAAGGGATTGTCACATCATTAATTTTATTTTTAGACAACTCTATCATTCTTTCCTACAATGCATTGAACTTTATAAAATGTAATATCTCAAAAATACTAAGTAAGCATTTCATTTTTCAACCACCAAAACCATACAATCATTTATTCAAAAGTCACTCATCTGAGTTAAAAACATAAATCAATAATGCGGAAGTAAAACTCCAGGGGATGCAGCGTGATCAAGCTGAGTCATTCCCTTTGGATTCAGAAGTACCTGAAACAATTAAACATAAAACTGTAAACACAAAGCTTAGTGAGTTTTCCAAAATACCACATACCATATATGACATTGGGCCCCACCCACATCACAGACCCCGCCCAACACACATGCAAGAGTGAAAAAGACAAACTAGCATCCTACATGATATAGTGAGAAATCTCACCTCACATGCGTAATCGGATATACCACAACTCGTAAAGTCGGAAAACCGGTGCTATAACCTACCTAACAAAACACCCAAGGCCAAACCTCATTCTACTCTCTAAAATTAGCAATTTGACAAAAAGTCAACAGTCAAAGGTCTCCACGTTGTGGCCAACCAACTCAGTCGTGATCAAAATCTGATACCACATTGTAGCAATCATGCCACCACGTTGTGGCAGTGTCCAGACAAATCAACGGTGAAAACTCTCTTTACTACGTCGTGGCTACAACATCTGGACAACATAATGGATTACGTCCTTAATCCATTAAGTTCTTAACTCATACTTTCCGGTATGCTTCTTTGGACCCTAATGGTCTATAAAATCCAAACTTTATGGACATGCATGACCCATGTGTAACACTCGTTTTTCTAGGATGAATCGAATTAGGGTTTCAAGGAGTCAAGAGTTAGATGGGATACGATTCATAAACATGCTGATAGATTATCAGCTAACTCCCGACTTATAATTGTTAGATCTTAAGTGAGTAGGAGAGATATGTATAGATCTATATGGGATTGACACTCCCACCTATGGTTGCTAGCTACAATCTGACGGAAAGTCGAAGCAGACATAACTTTCTAAACACATTAGTGACGCCCGATGAAGCGTCGTGGTTTTCATGATCAACAATCATAGCTCAATTATAGGAACTCATCGTAACTTTGTTAAACTAAACTAACTATCTTAAACTACTACTATGAACCAAACTAAGAAAGTAGTGATAGTACACACAAACTTGAGAAAGTAAGTTTATGATAAACAAGATAAACTAAAATACCCACACAACACTTTAAAATCATAAACCTATAGACTCACCAACATTATGTTGACCTCTCAAACCACATGTATTCTTAGGAGAATGAACCCGTTTGAGGGAGGAGATAACCCCAATGATGATTCGTGGAACTTAAATGCTTTACTTTTGTACTTTGCTTTCATGACCTACTTGTCTCGAACAATTGTGTTACATCTTTTATATAATGAATAAATAGTTATGTTGTTTAGTACATATGGTGTATTACTCAATCTATACCTTTGGCCTGAATCCCAACATCCTAACATCGCATAGCCTGGCGCTTCCATCGCCAGCAAAGGGTGTGACAAATTGGTATCACAGCTTCAACTTATAGTGAAATAGTAATTCCTTATGAAATACAATTATAATCTAGGGCTACACTTTGGTTATATTTAACCATTTAAGCCTAATAAATTAATAAGTTTTAATATTAATTACCCTACTTCTTGACTACTTACATGAGAGGTGTCTAGTTTGAACCATCGCTTGGGTTGTTAGATTTCAAAACGGCTATATGCTAAAATGGTCCTACACTCCGATACTTATCTCTTGTTCGATCCTTACTTGATAGTCTTGTAGTACAAAACCCTAAAATTTAATAAAATACACCCAACCTAACAAAGAGTAAAAGATATAGAGCGATATAGATACGCTCACATAAGTATACCTACTACCCACTAACAGGAATGCATGAAGTCACAACTCAGGATTTTAGGTCAAAAACCATATTTAGAGTTGGTATAGTACAGCATTCGTACCACAACTATACATAGAATGTGCAACTAAGTTTTATTATGGTTCGACTGATGCACGAACGAACTCGGATATGGTGGTTGGCAATCTAAACGCTTGAGGACTTCTGGATTGGATGCATAGACAAGGATTCTATACTCAGAGGCTTCTCTTAGAGACTTCTACGTCTGGTGATTTCTAACTGAACGATATCTACACTCAATGATTTCTGCCCTAGGAACCGCTACATAGCAGGGGGACTCAGGGGTTACGGGTACTATCTATTACAAACTTATAATTGGATGTTACATAGTATTTAATTGTTCTTCATATCTCTCATAAACATCTTCCTGTTTGATGTCTTATGCAGGCTTGCCGAGAGCATGACATGCGATGGATCATGGAGAGCAACTTCCTCATCGAAGGAGGAGCGTGTAGTACTTGATGACTTAGACCCTTTCGATACCCCGGAGATGGAGGAAGATAATGGCATGGAGCCCAATTATATTCCAGTTGCACCCGTCAGAGCCAACACTTTCACCATACTACACACCGACTGGGATAGAGCTTCTTAGTTCCGAGTACGAGACCGATGAGGACGAGGAGGATACTACCACCTCACCACCCCGCCCTACTCTTTCACATTGGTTTTACAGGACACACACGGGAACTCAAGTGAAGCAGACCCCGAGGAAGGCTACTGCTACTCCCTCTCGAAAGAGAGCGGCGGCCCCACCAGCATCACCACCGCCAATAAAAGAAACCCTGTAGAGGCGCCACCTGGATGCCTCCAATACGAGCTTGGATACAGGAGGAGGATATCGACTTGCGGTTCGAGGTGGGGGAGTCATCTACTCCACCCCTCTTATTTCGGATACCCTAGTGGTGTAGGCTATCTTTCTTTTGGTAACCCGTACCGCCCATCACTCAGATCGCAATGGAGTGATGGACTCTGAGATCTTCTTATTGAGGATGACCCTGATGCAGCTCATGGAGCGGGTGTAGTACTTGGAGGAGGAGGAGAGGGGCGTGATGGAGATAAGGAACCTACTCGTCCAGGATCAACTGCAAGAGGTGAGGGATGAGGCCCGATTCCATCACTAGGTGTTGTAGTAGGTGATCAACCACACACACCGATTGGAGCTCCAGGTGGAGAGGATGGAGTCTCGAGTGTCTCTTTCTGATGTTTAGTTGGAGTTTGTATATAGACATTTGGTTCAATTGATGACACTCTTGATAGTGTACTATGGATTTTAGTTTTCTTTTGCTTTGGCCCTAATATGATGGCTAGGAGGGATATGGATACTTTTTTTTTGGGTTAGAGTATATGGAAAAGCTTATGCACACATGTTTTGTAACCTCATACAGGGACGGATCTTCATAAGGGTGAGGGGGAAGGGGTTGTGCCCCCCCCCCCCCCTGTTTTTTTTCCAGAACTAGTCCCTTACTTTTAAAATTTTTACATATTAGGCCTAAAACTAAAAAAATTGACTATGGCCCCACTGTTGTCCAATTTTTATACATATTTACTCCCCCCCATCTCAAATGTTCAACCTCCATCAATGAGCTCAAAGCTTTTCCTACCCTAACCACACCCTGTTTTGGTGACTTCGACATGTTATATGATTAATATTATATTTAACTGGTAGCACGAAATTTATGTTGTTATGGTATTATTGTTTCCATTAACATTAACACTAACACACGACGACCTAACCATAAGGGTACAAACTTATTAATCTCGATGAATTAACTCACGTATCGACACTAACTTTAGAAATCTAGAAATGGCACCCCTAAGAATTACCAGATCTAGCCAAGGTCTTCAAGTTGAGCAGGATGCTCAGTCTGAATAAAGTTACCCACCTCTACACCATGAGGATATTGAGGCAATGGTCGAGCAAAGAATAGCCAAGGTGCTAGCCGCACATGGGAATGATCGCTACAAAAACTATGGGATGGGAGGTGAAGGCTCCCAAGGAAATGATAAGGGTGCACAAAGAGCATGCACCTACAAGGAATTTATGAACTACAAACCTAGGATGTTATATGGTAACGAAGGAGTTCTAGGCATCACCAGATGGATTGAGAAGACTGATTTTGTCTTTGAGATCAGCTCTTGCGCTTAGGGAAGCAAGGTTAAGTTCGTCGCATGTACTATTGCAGACATGGCTATGTCTTGGTGGAATGGCCACATGAATACCATGGGTCTCGCGAATAATAACTTCCTAAATTGGGAAGAACTAAAGCAAATTCTCATCAAGGAGTATCGTCCTTGGGAAGAAATTCAACAATTGGAGCAAGAATTATGGAACTTGACCATGAGTGATGACGACATCTTAACCAACACCAACATGTTACACGACCTCGCTACAATTTTCCTAGACTTTGTGAGCCCTGAGTATAAGAAAGTAGATAGGTACATATGAGGATTAGTTCAACCCATTCAAATGTTGGTCACGTCCTCTCGATCATCGACATATGATATTGCCAAAAGGTTGGCTTACAGCCTAACCAAACAAGAAATAAGACGTGGCATGTTGGTCCAGAAGACTGACATCCCAAGGTCACGGGAAAAAAATGAAAATCTAGAAACGGATTCAAGGGTACCTCCAAGCAAGCTCCAAGGGAGAGATAGGAAACTGTCAGGGCATACACCATCTGTCTGGCCTCAACATCTGTTACATCCCCCACATCTCAAGGATAGTATGCGGCAAAACACCCGAAGTGCAACTCATGTCACTTCCACCACTCTGACAATTACATGCACTGTACCAGGTGAAATTGCATAGGGCATACCGAAAAATACTTCCAATAGCCTACGACTTCTCCTACCACCACAATCGACCCATGCATTGCTGCCTTGCCAGATAACTGAGCCTACTGTGAGTGTGGGGTTACCGGGCACATGAAAAGGAACTACCCAAAGCTGAGGAACGGGGGAGGAAATGCATGGGGAAGAGCGTTTGTGATTGGCACGAATGATGCCATTCAGGACCCCACTATTGTGACATGTACATTTCCTATTAACAGTTTATACGCATCTCTACTCTTTGATTCCGGTGCTGAAAGAAGTTTCATTACACCTAAGTTTAGAAAACTTTTAATCCATAAGTCTAGGAACTTAGATGAGTCTTATATAGAAAAAATGGCCAACGAGGTGTAACACCCATAAAAAATTCATGAAAAATTTAAACTTTTTAAAACATTCAAAATCATCATTGTTTAAAAATTGTTTCCAAAATAGGATTCATATAAGAGATATCCCAAAATCGTGAAATAAAAACATGTGGAGCTTCACGATCACGCCTTCGCCTTGCCGCGATCCTAAGAAGTACTTGAAACAAAATCCAACAACTGTAAGCCTAAAGATTAGTGAGTTTCCCCCAAAATACCAATACATAACAAATAACATCATATAATAACAACATGCAATGGGTCCACAACTTTACAGACTGGATTAACCATGAGCCCACAACATAAGTCTGGATTGACTCGCTGGCCCACAACTTATGTCTGGCACTCTGGCTTGCTCCCCGGCTTGGTCAGTCAACAGACTGAATACCGCTAAGCCCTCAGTTCGAGTCTAGCATCCCCGACCCGACCCTCAGCTCGTATCTGAAATGCTCATGAGTCCTCAGTATGAGTCTGGCATGCCCTCCCTGGCCCTTAGCTTATAGTTGGCATACTCAAGGGTTTATTGGCCACAACATAAAGCAGTATAACCTCAAACTAACCCACATAATATGTCGACAAATAAAAGGTAATTTCATAAATATATAAACATGCAATTCACAGGTAGTCCTACAGATCTACCAGACTAGCATAACAAGACAAGTATGCATAACTATATCATACTCAACATATCAGGTTATCCAACCAATGGGCCAACCTTGGTGCCTTCGACCCGAAAGTATAGCGGGGAAGATTCACCTCAAAAGCAGCTGAACTAATAAGATCTAACTCCAAAACTCAGCTCCTGACTCAAAGCCTACAACCATCATGACCAACACATCAGACCTTAAAATACCTAAAGAACGAGCATCCCTAATCAAACCCACAAGTGGAGAATCCATAAATATCCTCATACATGCCACCTCAAAAGAAGGTCCATCCGACTTTGGGGCTTAGGGAATCCGCCACCACCTTCGCTTTTCCTGGATGGTAAAGGATCTCACAGTCATAATCCTTGACCACGTCCAACCACCTATGCTGCCTCATGTTTAGGTTCGGCTGATCCATAATATGCCTCAAATTCTTGTGATTTGTGTAGATAGTATAGCAGACCCCATGAAGATAATGCCTCCAAATATTAAGAGCGAAAACCACTGCTCCTAACTTAACATCATGCGTGGGATACCTCGTAACATGCGGCTTCAGCTGCTGTGAAGCATAAGCTATCACTCGTCCTCTCTGCATGAGGACTGCCCCCAAGCCGATGATGGATGCATCATAGAAAACCACAAAATCCTCAATTCCCTCCGGGAGGGTCAAGTTTGGGGCCTCACAAAGTCTCTACCTAAGGGTCTCGAATGTGAACTACTGCTCAGGGCCCCACCGGAAATCCACACCCTTCCTCGTCATACGAGTGAGGGGTAATGTAATCTTGGAGAAATCCTGAATAAATCTCTGGTAGTAACCTACCAAACCCAGGAAATTCCTGATATCCGAGGTAGACTTCAGAACCTCCATTGCATCACCGCCTTAATTTTATCCAGATCAACTAAAATCCCATCTTGGTTAACGAGATGTGCAAGGAACCGAACCTCTCGCGATCAAAACTCGCACTTCGAGGACTTAGCATAAAGTCTTTCTCTCCTCAAAACCCCGAGAAGCTCATGAAGGTGCTCCTCATGCTGCTCTCTGGTCATGGAATATACCAAGATATCATTAATAGACACGATAACTGAGCAATCGAGCATGGACATGCATACCTGATTCATAAAATACATAAACACTACAGGCGCATTGGTGAGCCCAAATGGTATTACCATGAACTCGTAATGCACATAACGATTCCGGAACGTGGTCTTCTATATGTCCTCCTCCCTCACCCTGACCTGATGGTATCCAGACCTCAGATCTATCTTGGAGAACCAAGATACGCCCTGCAACTGATCAAAAAGATTCATATTAGAGATATCCTAAAATCGTGAAATAAAAACATGAGGAGGTGCACGATCACACCTTCGCCTTCCCGCGATCCTGAGAAATACCTAAAACATAATCCAACAACTGTAAGCCCAAAGCTTAGCGGGTTTCCCCCAAAATACCAATACATAACAAATAACATCATATAATAACAACATAAAATGGGTCAATAACTTTACAAACTGGATTACCCCTGAGCCCACAACATAAGTCTAGATTGCCTCGCATGACCACAACTTATGTCTGGCTTGCTCCTCGGCTTGGTTAGTCAACAGACTAAATACCACTAAACCCTCAGTATTAGTTTGGTATGTCCGGCCCGGCCCTTAACTCGTATCTAGAGTACTCATGTGTCCTCAGTATGAGTCCGGCATGCCTTCCGTGGCCCTCAACTCATATATGACATACTCAAGGCTTTGTTGGTTATAGCATAATGCGGTACAACCTCAACCCAACCCACATAATATTTCGAAATATAACAGATAATATAATAAACAGATAAACAAGAAATTCAAAGGTAGTCCTACAGATCTACCAGACTAGCATAACAAGACTAGCACGCATAATTATACCATACTCAGCATATCAACAATATCAAGTTATCCAACCAATGGGCCGACCTTGGTGCCTTCGACCCGAAAGTATAGTGAGGAAGACTCACCTCACAAGCAACTGAACTAATAAGATCTAACTCCGAAACTCAGCTCCCAACTCAAAGCCTACAACCATCATGACCAACTAATCAAACCTCAAAATACCCAAAATGCCCTCAAAAGTCAAACTTGATCAACCATGGTCAAAGTTAAAGACAACTGTCAAGGTTAATAGTCCAATGTGACCCAACTTGTGTAGTGTACAAACCAAGTTGTTGAGTTTCTTCAGTACTTAGAGAAACAGGGAAACTTGAGCTAACTCGCCGAGTTATCAGGACAACTTGTCGAGTTCCTACAGTTTCCAGAAAAGTGGGAAAACCTGATCCAACTTGTCAAGTTGTTAGGACAACTCGTCGAGTTTTCCCATCTTAAATCATTCAGTCCTTTTTCATCCCTTCTAATGCTCAACAATATACATTTGGAACCCAAGAAGCTGAGAAACCACATAAAGTTGCTAACTTTACATCCATGCATAATATCAAGAGGCTAAAACACTCAAACAAGGCTTACTAAGGGACTTAGAGCATGAAGGGGGCCTAGATCTAGATAAAGCTTGAAACTTTAAGCCCAAGGAGGCTACAAAATGCCCATATATGAATTTATAACTTCATGACATTCTTAAAACAAGAACAAACCAAAAAATGAGCCAAAATGACAATAAACTTCCAAGGAAGAGATCTAAGGAATAGATGAGCAAGTTCTCAACTTATTTACCTCATAAGAGCAGCTAAACTCAAGAAGATTCTGGATCTAAAGCTTCCCCGTCAAGCTATGCACCACCAACTTCAAGCTTCTTCAAGAGAACACCAAGGAAACACTTTATAAGCTCACACACACTCAAAATGGAAGCGAAAACACGAAGCTAGGGTTTCTGGACAGAGGGGGCGATTAGGGAGGCCAACAATGGGACTTAAGGCCTTTAAATAGGGTGCAACACCCTAAAATTAGGGTTTCATATTCAGCCACTAACTCGTCGATTTCCTTCTGTAACTCGTCGAGCTGGTCCAAAAAGATCTGCGACCATAGAATTTCAACACGCCGAGTTGAGTCCATCAACTCGACGAGTTCCAATGAAAAATTCCCTTTTTAAATAAAATTCTCATACCTGGGAGTCGGGATGTTACACGAGGAATCCGACAGTACTTAGAAAAATACCTTCTAACTCTCAATCACCACACCTTTCATGTTAACCTCATGTCTATGATAATCGGTAGCTTTGATGTCATAATCGGCATAAATTGGTTATCGGCTCACCGAGCTGAGATATGCTATAACAAGGCAATACAAATACCCTTACCTAATGGGAATCTTTAGTAATCTATGAAGACAAGACCATCAAATGCCTTAGAATCATCTCTTGAATGAAGGCGCATATGTACCTTTACAAGAAATATCACACTTTTTTGGCCTAAATCTTAGATAAAAAGGGCAAGAAGAAGGAAATCAAGGACATACCCCAAGTATGTAATTTTCGTGATGTATTTTTGGAGGACTTGCCTGGACGACTGGTAATTCATGAAGTCGAATTTCGAGTTGACTTAGTTCTAGGGGCAGCTCCAGTGGCAAATTGATGGAATTTGAGCAATACATAATTCCTATGGTGTACATGCAAACCCTAATAGCTTTTGGATCTAGTTTGTCTAATGAACATGCAATTGAATATCCAAAGCTATAAACCCTAGATCTAGCATACAGTTAATCATATTAACATAAAATATAGTTTAGATCTTACCTTTAATTGTTATATAGCAATAACAATCAATCCTTGGCTTCAGAAAGCTTAGTGCCTCAAATGTTGCACCTCTAATGGAGTCACAAACACCAAGAGCAACTTGGATGAAGAGGAGAAGAAAGGAGGCAACCAAAAAACGTGTAGAAACCCTAAGGAATTAGTTGGCCACGTTTTTGGTGCCCTAAGGGTCCTTAAATAGTGAGGCTATTAGGGTTATCTAACAAGGAAACCCTAATTTGTCTGCTTAGGCCCTAAGCAACCCATGGACTCCCTCCTTAGAGGCCTTGGAAGATTTCTAATGGGTTTCCCCATAGAATTTGTCCACTCCATCCTCTATGGAGTCCATTAGCCCACTATTTAACTATCACACAATTGATAGTTCTAGTCCCCTTTATTTAATTAATGTCTTTTAGCCACAAAATTAATTCTTATTAATTCTTGACTAATATTAATTAAACAATATGATTTCCCCTTTAATATATTATTCTCATAATATATTAATAAATCATAATTAATCCTCTCTCTCTCTCTCTCTCTCCATAATTCATTCTATCAAGTTGCTTTGGTGAAGGCAACCCAAAAGAACCATGCACCATCGGGTCAAGTACATACCAAAATAGTTATGGACTTAGAGACTAATCGAACAAAAATCTCCTTACCAATTAGCTCCTTTCGGAAATTCAAGAGTTGTCCGGTCAACTCCAAGAGATTTTGGATAAAGGATTTATATGACCAAGTTTCTCACCCTGGGGAGCCTCGATGCTATTCGTCAAGAAGAAGGAAGGAACCTTCAGAATGTGCATCGATTATCAAGAATTGAAAAAGCTGACGATCAAAAACAGATATCCACTCCCAAGTATGTACGATCTATTAGATCAACTCAGGGATCCAACTTCTACTTAAATATTGATTTAAGATCAGGGTACCAACAACTTTGAATAAAGAAGAAGACATCCTGAAGATGGCATTTAGAACTCGTTATGGCCACTACGAATTCCTAGTTATGCCTTTTGGCCTAAATAGTCTTCATGGATCTAATGAACCGTGTTAGTAAACCCTACCTTGACAAATTCATGATCGTATTCATCGATGATATATTGATATACTCACAAAGAGAGGAAGAGCACGGTCAACACATTTGAGTCATTTTGGAGTTGTTAAGTAAAGCGAAATTATATGCAAAATTCTCGAAGTGCGACTTTTAGATCATGGAAGTACACTTTCTAGGACACATGGTCAGTGAAAAGGGTATTCATGTAGATCCTTCCAAGATCAAGTTCATATAGAATTGGAAAGGACCCACAACGCCAACAAAGGTTCGTCAATTTCTAGGATTGGCAGGATATTACAGGAGATTTATAGAAAATTTCACAAAAATAGCAAAACCCTTCATGACACATACATAGAAAGATACAAATTTTGAATGGAAAGAACAGCGAGAATATGAATTTCAGAAGTTGAAACAAATGTTGTGTAATGCGCAATTCTTTCACTTCTAGATGGAACTGAAGACTTTTTTGTCCATTATAACACATCACATCAGGGCATGGGATGCGTACTTATGCAAAGAGATAAAGTGATCGCTTATGCCCCACTCGAACTCAAGACTCACGAGAATAATTACACTACCCATGACGTGGAATTGGGAGCTGTAAATTTCCCCTTACAGGTCTTGCGACACAACTGTTAGATTAGGTGTCTAAGCCATTAACTAAATTATTATAAACATAAATTATTTGCAAAGTCCTTTTGGGTTGCCCTCAAACCTAGTAAGAGACCGGAATGCTATTTGAAGAGAGAGACTGATTTATTAATTTATTATATGATTAATGAATTAATTTGAAATAAAAATAAATAATTTATTAATATGTTTTGAGAAAAATATATTAATTAGAAATTATATTGTTTAATTATAAATTAATCAAAAATTAATTGAAATAATTTTGGGATTAATTGGAATAATTAAAAGTTGAAGGACCAAAAGTGTCAACATCCAAAATTTGAACATTGACTGATTCTAAAACCTACCTATGAGAGGGGACGGTTCTAGAGGGACTAAGAGAGCCTATCTTGGGCTCTAAGGAGTACTAGGGGTGCTTTGGCGGAAAGAAAAGGGTTAGGGTTAGGGTTATCCATAAAGAAACGTGTGTTTTATACACCTCCTTAAGCCTTATAAATACCCCATCCCGTATGATTTTCAGATTCACCTCTTCTAAGACACCCTAGAGCCGAAAACCATATCCTTCCCCTCTCTATCCATAACCTCTAATTTCTAGTGTTTGGATGTGAGCCATCAAAGGCACGAAATTTCTGGTGTTGGCTTTCTGAAGATCTATAAAGAAGGAATTCAAGTTTATTTTGCTACAATAAACTAAAAGGTATGTTTTTAATAAGCCTTCCCTAATTTCGAAAATAGCAATATACTTTAGTCTAACACACCAACTATCATACAAATTTAAGATTTTCCAAAACAACCATTAAACATAATTGTTTACAAAAATGAACCATTGTTTCAAAAGTAAAGTCATATCAGAGTATCCTAGAAATCAATATCATGGAAATAGGAAGATGTGCACGATCAGGCCTTCGATTTCCCTTGATCCTCTGATGTTCCTGAAACAATAAACTAAAATTGTTAGCCAAAGGTTAGTGACTTCCCCTAAAAGTACCATCATACAACATAACAATCAAAGCATGCAAATATGAGCCTTCAACCTAAATGGACCGCCTCGTAGGGCCTACATCCTATCTGGACCGCTTTATGGGCCTTCGACATGATTGGACCACCTCGTATGGACTACAACCTATCCAGATTGCCCCGGGTGTCTTGGCCTTCAACACAAAGTAGGACCGCCTCAACCCAACCACAATATATCAACATATGTAACAAACAAACATAAACAAAAAACCAACTAATATAGATAATCATACAGACCTGCTAATCAATTATATACTAGCATAACACTATCTTATAACCAGGATACATAATCTAGTCGGTCGACATTGGTGCCTTCTTGTAACGTCTTGAAGATAAGGACTTAAAATTTTCGTTTTTAGGTTAAAAAATTGTTAATACACAACATTTCCATAAAACCAAGTTAATCGAGATTTATTAAAACATCATCAAATCAGAGTAAATCACATAATGCAGAAACATGTAGCGTGTGCTCTACAATCATCCCGTGCTCTTCCATTTGAAAACCGAAGTACCTAAAACATAAACTGAAAACTATAAGCACAAAGCTTAGTGAGTTCCCCAAGATACCACATAACATACAACCACATAATATCATGCGACAACATATAGTTCCATGGGCTACCTACATGGTCTTTTTCTAGAATGTCATGCGCTCCCCCATGGTCTGATATCTAAGTGTCATGGGCTACCCCCAGGGTCTTTCATGCAAGTATCACAGAGACAACTAAAATTCCACATAACAAGTATTGGGACAACGTTGGTGCCTTCGACCCATGGATATGGTGAGAAAACTCACCTCGTACTTCCGAATCACACAGAAATTCCCAGCCTGCTGGCTGACCGATCCCCGAACTATCAATATCAAAACAGCACCCAATTAACATTTGGGTTCCAATCCATAACCATAAATCAATTACTAGGGTAAATGACCAATTTACCCCTTACCTAGTTTGGACCAAGACTTAGACCCAAACCTAATAATCAAAAAGTCCCAAATGCCAAAAACCACCCAAGGCCCAACCCATGGCCCAATTTTCCAAATTGGACCCAAATACACTGTAGTTCTTCTCAAAATAATTATCTGCCCAACACCTGATGGCCCAACAGGTCCCAAGACAACTAAAGCCTCAAGAAACAACCCAACCCAACCGAAGCCCATACCAAAAGAGTCCAAGTCCAAATATCCCAATTCCCATCTGATCAGACGTACACACAACGCACATGGATTGCACACATGACGTGCGTCATTGGTAAATAACGGGCATCATAGACAGAACACGCGATGTTCCCCAGTAGTACGCATGATGTTCCCGACGACCACCCAAAATTCATTCCAATGACTTAATCCTTTAAGCTAAATGCCCAAAACCTCAGATGTAACACCCAAAGTTTCGAAGACCAAGAAAGGAAAGAAAACCCTAAGTTTAGGGGTTGACTCGGCGAGTCCAAGGAGGGACTCGGCGAGTCCGAGCGGGATCCGGGTCGGGGAGTAAGTGACCGACTCGGCGAGTCAACCAAGGAGACTCGGCGAGTCTGGTCTATGCGAGGAAAACACTAATTCTGGGAGTTGTATCCTATATAAAAGGGAGTTATGTCCCTCCCTCAGCCTCCATATCATCCTAGAGAAACTGTAAACCCTAGATTCGTGGGAGCCTCCATCATTTGAGAGAAATAGCTTTGGGGGAAGGAAATCTTGGAAGGGACTTGAAGATCAGGAAGGTGGCTTCAAAAGAGAGGTGTAGATCCGAAATCTACATCAGTTTGTGTTCTTCTTGGAGGTATTAAGCTACCATTTTCCCTTCCTTGCATCTAGATCTATTTTTTTATGAGTTTTGGGGGTTTTATGGTTGATTAAGACCCATTTCGAGTTGGAAGCTCAGATCTAAAGTTGCTACTTCAGATCTAAGTGTATCTTGGCCTAGAGACTCATAAAGCACCAGTTGTTGGGTTGATTGTTGAGCCCCTTTGTCTTAAACCCTAGTTTATAGTGTTTTGAGTCTAGATCTCCTCAGCCACATGTAAAGTTTGCCACTTTACGTAAGGAATAGACCTTAGAAGAGTGGATCTACAATTTGGAGTCCATGCATGACTCAAAAGTCCTCTGCATGTATGTAGAACCAAAAGGACTCGGCAAGTCCTTCGAGTGAACTCGACGAGTAGCTTGAAGATGAGGAGGAACTCGACGAGTGGGATGAACAACTCGACGAGTCGGATGAAGATGGGCAGGAACTCGGCGAGTTGGATGAACAACTCGGTGAGTTGGTTGGAGTTTTCCTTGTGCTCGGCGAGTCTGTTCTTGGACTTGACGAGTCAGGTCGTGTGGTCCCAAACCCTTCGAGTTAAGACTCGAGTCAGCGAGTCAAGCCAGGACTCAGTGAGTTGGACAGGACAAGACTCGGGAATCAGTAGACTCGGCGAGTCAGTGGATGACTCGGCGAGTCGAGTCGCGAACATGAATAACTCTAAGTATATGAACTCGACGAGTCAGTATGGTGACTCAGCGAGTAGGGTTGGCCTGGAAGGTTGACTGTGACCAAGACTTTGGCATTGGTAATAGTTGACTTAGTTGACCATTGGAGGTCAGTTAGACTAAGTGTTATATTGATATTGGTAGCTCGAGGAGCTAGTGGAGCAGCAGTTCGAAGACAGAGGTCAGGTAGCGGTCAAAGGGATTAGCAGCAGCAGTTCAGCAGTATCAGGTGAGTTACCTTCCAGTAGTGGTTGGTCTAAGGCCATAATGCCGGCCCACCAGTAGGAGATGTATGATAGATGATTGTCTTTGTGATATCATCTAGGTTTGCTACTACCTGATATGTTATATGCTAGCATGATACGTTATATGTGATAGTAGTAGAGTTCGGTTGTTAGGACCGAAGGGTAGTCAGACACCCCAGAAATGTCTGACAGTATGTGATGATATGCTTGTATGTTGGCCTGTTATGTTATGCGATAAAGGTAGTAGGAGGGGACCAGTCCCCGAGGATCGGTTGTTAGGACCTATGGGTAGTCAGCACCCCAGAATGGCTTGACATGGGTAGTCAGCACCCCAGAATGGCTTGACACGGGTAGGACGGCACCCCAGAATGGCCGTATGGGTAGGTCGGCACCCCAGAATGGCCATACCGGGTAGTCAGGCACCCCAGAATAGCCTGGCAGTATATATGTTATGTGTTTGTATGGTATGTGGTACGATGGGGGAACTCACTAAGCTTTTTTGCTTACGTTTTACAGTTTTGGTTTCAGGTACCTCTTCTTCGAAGGGGAAGGAGCTGGCGCGGTAGCGGCACATCATGCACACACTCTGGTTTCCGCATTTACGAGATTCACTGGGATTTGTACTCTGATATTTTGATGGGTTGTATGGTTTGGTTTTTTTTAAACATGGCTTACGTTATGTTATGGTGTGATCAAACAATGTTTTTAATTATTAATGTTTTCTAAAGTAATGTTTTAAAACGAAATTTTCGGACGTGAAAATTGGGTCGTTACATCAGAATAGCTAAATATAAGTGACTTGATCCATAAATTTGAAGGCTTTAAGCCTTTGCATGTCTTAATGAAGCTTAACACCCAAAGATGAACTCCAAAGGTCAAAATCACTCTAAAATGTCTTAAAAACTTCTTAACACTTTAAGACCTCAGTCCAAACTTCCATAGATGATTCAAAGGGATTTCTTAAGTCATAAAGTTCCTGAATTTATGACTTAGCATGGCATAATGGGACCAAAATCAAAACCCTAGGTACCAAGCTTCACCAAAAGACTACCAAATCATGCATGAAAGGTTTATACTCATCCAGATCCAAACTTTATGATTCCATAACCCCAACCAAGACCAAATATGAAGTTCAAAGGTTCTAGAGTAACTTTTACTCATAAGAACGACCAAAAAGAGACCAAGACCATAACAAAATACAACTTAGCTAGATCTATATGAAATAGTTATCAAGGTTGAGACTTTATACCTCCAAAAGATAAATCTAGGTGCCCAAGGCCTGGATCCAAAAGCTCTAAATCAAACAATGACTCTTCAAGAAGTTCACTTTTCCTCGTCAAGCACCAAAATCACACAAAATCACAATGAAGCTAAAGAAATACTCAAATAGAGGCTAGTGTTTCATTCTTAGGGTTAGAGAGGATGAGGGTTGAAGGAAATGAGGGTTGGAGGTGAGTTAGATCTTTAAATAGGGTCCAAGACCCCAAATCAGGGTTTTCATCAAGCCTATGAACGCATTGTGTTCCCAATGAACGCCCAACGTTCCCCAAAAGTGTCCACGTCCATTTTGCACATGAACTCCCCGCGTTCCCTCCTGGTACACCATGTGTACCCAGTATGGTCCTAAACCATTTTTAATTTCAAATGATCATAACTTTTCCATCCCTTATCTGTTGTCGACGTTCTTTATATCCACTGAAAGGTAACGAGAAGCCCTATACTCCTATCAACTTAATTTTTCTTGAAAATCAATCTAATTCAAATCCAAAATTCATAAAAGGCCCGAACAAACACCGTTACCGATACCCATTGGGCTAAAGACAAACCGAACCCTTTCATCACATAACCACATTTACCTACATCCAAATGGGTCTAAACCTTTCTTCCTCAAGGTATGAATCCTCCTGGTAATAGATATTTGGATCACGGTCCCGAATTATGAATCGACGTAAAACAAGATGTTACACTTCGACCCACGAGTACAGTGAGGAAAACTCACCTCTCAACCGAACAAAAACTGGATAAATCTCTGCTCCGATTAGCAGCTCTACCCGACAAATATTATTCAAATCATTTCCCAACTTAAATTTAATATCAAAATACCCAAAATACCATTTGGTCAAAACTGTTCAAACTCTAGTCAAAGCCAAAAGTCAAGAAGTCCATCGAGTTAACTCAATTGAGTTCGTTGGGCGTACTCGGATGTTGACTGGGTACGAGGGCTTGACCACGTACGTGCAACGTACCACTTGGTAGGCCCAACGTATGCAACTAAATTCTTTCACAACTTATTATGTGCTTAATACTTAAGCCCTTACGTCCAAATTATAGATCCATTCCCCAAATGTTGTCCTTGACCATTAATTTTCCAACTTTATCGTCTTGCATGGCCATTAAGTGCCAAATACTAAAAACCCTAACCTCTTAACCCATTAAGACAACCAAACTCATGAATGGGGAAGAACTAAGATACAAGAACATATTTTTATACTTCTAGACCTCTCCAAACGTTTGAAAGGACAACTTAAGTGGGCTAGAGTACACCATACACATAAAGGTCAAGACTTGGAACCAAAATGCTTCATGAATCAAGAACTAACAAGATCTAAAGAAATGAAACCTCCAAATGATGCCAAAATATAATGCTATTATGGATCTAAAGAGTCTCACTCCTCCAAGATGATCGTCTCTTCTTCTTCTCTCCTTCAAATGGATTAGGGTTTACTTGGGAGATTAAAGTGGGTTAGAGGCTGATGAGGGAATGATCCAAGGCAATATAATGATGCTTATAAAGGGTCCAAACCCTAAAAATTACTGTTTGTGGTTCAGGCACATATGCCCAGCGTATGTGACCTCCCCTCCCCCCCCCCCCCCCCCAAATTACAAAAATGCCACTATGGGCCATTTTGCAACATTTTTCATACACAAGGGCTAAAATGGAATTAATCTTCATACTTATGGTTAATATTGAAAATACCTCACCATTGGAATATTATATTTAGGGTTCTTGGATTCAAATTGTTGTTTGCATATCATAGTGAGAACATAGATCCTTTAGGGTGTATGCGGATTTAGGGTTTTATTTTTTCCACCAAAAATATGATTTTTGTTATCTATAAAACCCATCATTGGTATCAGAGAGTATGTTACCTGTGATCTTGTATAAATTTGAATAAGATAAAAAACCCTTCTTGATGGTTTTCGATTTGGGCAAGAGTTTTAGAAACCCTAGCCTCATTCCTTGATTTTTCGAAAATTTCTAGGGTTTTGGTAGGGTTTCCTTGTTTTTGATAATTATTAGTATGTATAAGACTAAGTTAGTCAAATTGCTATTATGCCTCTTTCACGAAGCCATACTATAAGGGGAATTTAAAGAAGCAGTATATAAAATGATCGCCATTGGGTATCCATTCTTACCCACCACTCTCTTGTATGGTGGAGGGTCATTAGCCGAATGATTTGATAGGACATAACCTCATTAATAAGTATAATGTTATTAAAGTAACTAAAACATATTTTATAAAACCCCACTCTTAGTTACTTTAGGAAAAATCTGAAAGTATGCTATTCCATAAAATTCCACATTGTACTTTATAATAGTTAGTGGAGCGCGTGTGGTTATCTGAAACACTAATAGTGACTATAAAGAGTAGTAATAGGTATCTTGAAAATTGTCATCGATTAATGGAGCGTGTGTGATTAACCGTCACATTAAAATGAGATGATAAATGACATCGAGAATGCCAAGCATATTTGTATGGTTATTCACATCTAGTTTGTGATCCTCGGTATCCTAGTCACGGATAGTAAAGCAAAATATGATATTAAACATGTCATTGATAGATTCAATAAATCTCAAAAGATCTAGGAAATAGTTCGAAATTGGTGAATTGCTTTTACATACCTTCATAAATTCGCAATAAGATTACGTCATCCGTCTTCTTAGTTGTGAATTGTTATTTTGGATCCTAGCCTTAATCGTTTATTATGGGTTAATTTATTAAGGATAATTATCATCTAACTAAAATTATTCTTTTTTTTTCTATAGATCTCAACACTTATTGATGCTTCTACTCCATCATCATCTATCCACCACTGGGATTTCTCCCTACTCTCCATTGTGTCCAAAGTGACCTTTGATGGCTCCAAATACAATGATTGGATGTGCAACATCAGCATGGCTCTTCGATTCGAGGGCAAATAATATGTCCTTGAAGAAAAATTCGTTGGAGTTGATGAAGCCATATTCGGCAGGTATATACACTATTCAAACTAATAACTCACTATCTACTCACTCTTGGTTCCTTGATACGGGATGTGGTTTTCACATTTATTCTTATTTACAGGGGCTAAAAGAAAGTGAGGAGATGGAAAATGGGAAGATGAATCTGATCATGGGAAATATACGATCTTCTCTTATTACCAACATTAGGACTTATTAGTTCATGCTTAGTAGTGATGTTAGGATTAGTATAATTCATTGTTGTTACACGTCAGAAATGACACGAAACATTATTTCATTTCATGCATTGTTTAGAGAATGTTTTCACTACTCTTTTGATGATTTGAATGGTTCAATTCTATTTTATAAAATTGGAGTTTTTATATTTGAAGGTTTACCTTGTAATGGTGTGTATGAAGCTGTGACTTGTGTTGATAGATTAGGCAATAATGTTTTTCACATTGATTCGTCTAATGGTTTATACAAGGCATGCTTGTGGCATTGTCGCCTTGGGCACATTAACAAGAAACGCATCAACCAACTCCAAAAGGATGGAGTCTTGGAATCTTTTAACCTAAGGCCAAATGATGAATGTGAATCTTGTATTTTAGGCAAGATGACAAAATCACCTTTCACTGGATCTTATGGAATAGGTGAAGGGTTGTCAGACCTCATACAAACAGATGTGTCTGGGCCCTTCAGATCTACTACAAAAGATCATAATCGATTTTATGTAACGTTTACAGATGATTATAGTAGATATGGTTATATCTACTTGATAAAACATAAATCAGAAACCTTTGAAAAGTTTAAAGATTTTAAGCATGAAGTCGAGAATCAATTAGGTAGCAAGTTAAAGATGCTCTGAACTGATAAAGGAGGAGAGTATCTTGATGGGTTTTGAGCACTATAACAATCCTAAGGTGCACATACAACCCTAATGCTTTGGATCTAAGTTTTCTCAAGTTATACATGCAATTTTCTTTTGTCCAAAGCATAAACCCTAACTAGCATACAATTTTGAGATTTACAACATAAAACAAGATAGATGAATACCTCTTTGTTGTAGCATGTAGAATTTGGCCTTTCAAGAGCTTAGTACCTCAAATGTGATACCTCAAATAAGTCACAAACACCAAGAGCAATGGAGGATTATGAGAGAGAGGTTAGGAGGCACCTAAAATTGGCTAGGGTTACTTCTTAGAAGTCTTGAGCGATTTTAGGGGTGTTAGGGGTTACATTTATAGTGTGGAATTCCTAAGGTCTCAACTTGTAAACCCTAATTCATTCACTTAGGCTTTTAATCCAATAACTCATTTGATAGACTTTTGAAATAACTCTTCATGGACTCTCACATAGAATAGTCTATCACTAATCAACATGGATCATTAGCCCAAACTATATGTATCAATGATTTACTTAATCAGTCCCCGATAATTTAGTCAATCTCTTTTGATCACTAAATTAATTCCAAATTAATTCTTGATCAATACCAATTAAATAATATGATTTCTTAATTAATATATTATTTTTATAATATATTAATAAATCACAAATAACCTCTTTCTCAAATATCCATCCTATCAAATTGCTCCAGTGAAGGCAACCTAAAAGGACCACGCTACTATCAGTTCAAGTACATACCAATTATAGTTATGGGGTTAGATACCTAATCCAACATATCTTAGTATTGTTGGATAAGGTTTCTAAGTCCGTAACTATATTTGGTATGAACTTGACCCAACCCGGCGTGGTCCATTTGGGTTGCAGTTCACCTAACAATTTGTATGGATATATTTTTGAGAATCAGATGTTTATGATATATTAATATATTATAAGTTATAATATATTAATATGAAATCATATTATTTAATTAGTGTTGATCAAGAATTAATTTAGTGATCAAAAGAGGCTAATTAAATATGGACTCTTACATATATATATATATATATATATATATATATATATATATATATATATATATATATATATATATATATGGATTGGGCTAAGATTTATTTAGGATGGGATAAGAGTATATGGAAGTCCATGGATATTTTAACCCATGTATCCTAGGTAAATGAAGAGTCATGGGTATTAGGTTGTAACCCTAATCCTCCATACTATATAAAGAGGTCATTGGTTCTAGAATTGCCACTAGTATATATGAGAAACAAGGGTGGGTCGATGTGAGCAAGCATCATATTCTCTCAAAAATTTCCAAGTTGTTTTAGGTGATTTGTGACACCACTTGAGGCATCCACACTATTGGTGCTAGGCTCTAAAACTCCAAGCAATCAACCACAAAAGAAAGGTATATTATTCTAATTAAAGTTTTATATTACGAGTACCCCCTAACATGCTAGTTTCGTTGTAAACCTTGGAAATCAAATTTGGATGTATTTTATAGAAAACATAGATCCAAGGTTTCAGGGTTGCATGTACATCATAGGAGTGTTAGTATGCTCAAAACCCAACAATGGTATCAGAGCCTAGGCTTGTTTTCTTGATACTTGATGCAAACTTTTTGAAAAAGCTCAAAAATCTGCTATCTATTGCATGAACTAGATGAGTCCATGGGGGGACTCAACGAGTCCATGTGATAATTCATCCTACTCGTCGAGTAGGTTCTTACACTCAACGAGTAGGACCCCCTGAATGCATATTTTCGAGTTTTGCTGCTGGAAATGGACTAGAAACATTTCCCTAAACTGTTTTGGTGTTTTAAAACTTGTTTAAGATGGTGTAATGTTTGTGCCAATCCATTTACAATGGCTAATATCAAAAATCCATGTTTTATATGTGTTAATATGATTCTTGAAATTTTGATATGAATATTCATGTTCTTATGAGTTGTTGTTAGATCATAGGAATCATTTGCTGAATTGTTTAATGATTAATTCTTGATCAATTATGTATTTTAATGGAATCCATAATTTGTTCTCAAGTTATGGATTTACAAAACTCACTCTTTTAAAGTCCATATTAAAACACATAGGTTACATAAAATGAAAGGTCACTCATTTTAATAAACCATTAACTCATAAGTTATGAAATTGAAAAGTCTTGAATAGTCTCAATACTTGGCCTCAAGTTTGGAATTTGTAAAGTCTCACACATTAATACTTTAATTCCAAATTGAACCTTAGAATTTTAAAAGTTTAAAATTCAACCCTTATACTTTTATAATATTAAAAGTTTAATTATATATATATATATATATATATATATATATATATATATATATATATATGTATGTATAAGAATAAGTCAGCCTTACCGTTAGTAGGCCTCATTCATGAAGCTGGTTTATAATGGGGTATAAGGTTACTACCTATAAATGGCGATTTAATGGGTGTCCACTCTCACCCACCACTTCCTTGACTGGTGGATGGTTGTTAGCCGAACGGGTAGGATAGGACCTTAACCCTCATTAAAATTATAATGAAATAATAAAGTAACTAAACCTATATATATATATATATATATATATATATATATATATATATATATATGTATGTATAAGAATAAGTTAGCCTTACCGTTAGTAGGCCTCATTCATGAAGCTGGTTTATAATGGGGTATAAGGTTACTGCCTATAAATGGCGATTTAATGGGTGTCCACTCTCACCCACCACTTCCTTGACTGGTGGATGGTTGTTAGCCGAACGGGTAGGATAGGACCTTAACCCTCATTAAAATTATAATGAAATAATAAAGTAACTAAACCTTTATTAATTTCCAAACTTAGTTACTTTAGGAAAATGTGAAATAGGTGCTAACCCATGAAATTACACTTTGTACATTACCAAGTCGTTAGTGGAGCATGTGTGGTTAACCGGCACACTAACAAGGACTAGTAAGAGTGGCAAAGGGTGACTTAAATTTTATCATAGATCGGTGGAGCGCGTGCGGTTAACCAGCACATCGATTGGGTGACAAAATTAAGGGTACCAAGTCAATTTGCATGGTTATTCACACCTTGTTTGTGATCCTTGGCATCCCAGTCACAAACTTGAGAGGGTATAATCTAGATTTAAACATGCCATTTAAAGTCTAATGTATCTTAAAAGACCTAGGAGTTTCAAATCCAATTAAAACTTAATCATTTCTTTTGTTTCGAATGGTGGAAATTGGTAAATCGTCATTTACCTACCTTCAAATATTTTATAGCATGGATTACAACATCCCTCTTCAAAGTTATGAAATAGTTTGTAGGATCCTAACCTTAATATTTCATTTGGGTGACTTATTAAGGACTTCTTATCTAATTAAAACTTGTCTTTCTTTTCTTTTAGATGTCTTCCAACACTACTGCTGGCTTAAACCCAACAGGATCTTTTTCCCTCATGAATTTGTGTGGGAAGTCACTTTTGATAGTCCTAATTTCAATGAATGGATTAGGAACATAAGAATGATTACCCACTATGAGGACAAGGAATATGTCCTTGACAAGGAGCTTAAGGTTATCAATGAGTTCACTTCTACTCCTACGCAGATTGCAGAGTTTGCTGCACATGAGAGGGATGCTACCAAAGTGTCTTGCATTATGTTGGCTACCATGACTCCCGAACTACAGAAATCCAATGAAGATTTCTACCCTTATGAGATGCACCAGGATCTGATGGAAATGTACCATCAGAGCACGCGTCAAGAGAGGTATGCAGTCATATCCTCCATGATAACAGCCAGGATGAAGGATGGTGAACCCATTACCGGTCACTAGCAGAAAATGCAAAGGTTTGTGGACCGGTTGCTGAAGCTTAATGTGGACTTTCCTGAGGACATGGCGATTGATATCATTCTCCATTACTTACCTCCAAGTTATGATCGGTTTCATATGACTTATCATATGAACAAGGATGAAGTCATGCTTAGCAAACTTCAAGGACTACCGAAAATGGCCTTAAATGTAAATCGGTTGTTACTTCTACTCCTACTCCTACAACAACCCCTGTTCTAGCAATTAGGTGAGGAAAGGGGAAGAAGAGTAAGACCCCTTCGAAGGGTACCTAGGGAAAGTCTCTTGATGAATCCTCTTCAAGTGGGACCAAGAAAGGTCCCATTCATCCTTCTTCAAACCCAAAGGAAGCACAGTGCTTCTACTACCACGAAAAGGGGCACTGGAAGCGAAGCTTCCCTAAGTACTTGCAGGATGTACAGGATGGGAAAGGCAAACCCAGCCATGCAGGTATTTATACCATATTGTCTAAAAACTCATTGCATACTAACTCTTGGGTGCTTGATACAGGTTGTGGTATTCACATTTGTACTGATTTGCAGGGCCTAAGAAGTAGTGAAGAAGTGGAGCACGGAAAGATAAACTTAATCATGGGCAATAGGAAAGCATCACCTGTGACCAAGATTGGAGTTTATTCTTTATTGCTTAATAATACGTTAATTTTAGATTTGAATAAATGTTGTTACTCGTCAGAAATGGCGAGAAATATTATTTCCTTTCATAGTTTGTACAAGCAAGGATTCACATTTTCGTTTGATAATAAAATTGGTGCTATTGATGCTTTTTATAATGATGTGTTTTATTTTAAAGCATTACATTGTGATGGTGTATATGAAACTGTGTCGATTGTAGACAACTTAGGAAATTATGTATTTCATATTGATTCTTCGATTACCTTGGATAAAGCATCCTTATGGCAATATCATCATGGACATGTCAACAAGAAGCACATAGGACAACTCCAAAAGGCTGGAGTTTTGGAATCATTTGACCTAAAATCAGATGATAGTTGCGAGTCTTGTTTACTTGGAAAAATAACAAAGTCACCATTCACTGGTACTTGTGAGAGGGGTGGAGGTTTGTTGGACCACATACACATAGATGTGTGTGGACCCTTCAAAACTGCCACTAGGGATGCTAATTGCTACTATGTGACTTTTAGTGATGATTACAGTAGATATGGATATATCTACTTAATTAAGCATAAGTCAGAAACCTTTGAGAAGTTCAAAGAGTTTAAGCAAGAAGTGGAGAATCAACTGGACAAGAACATCAAGATGCTCCGATCCAATCGGGGAGGAGAATATCTTAGTATTGAGTTCCTTGAATATCTTAAGGAATGTGGGATTGTCTCACAATTGACACCTCATAGGACACCACAGCTGAATGGTGTGGCTGAGAGGCGCAATTGAACCTTGTTGTACATGGTTCGTTCCATGATGATTCAAGCTTCATTACCAATCTCATTCTAGGGGTATGACTTAGAGATTGCCTTCCATATCCTTAATCTAGTCCCTACCAAAAAGGTTGTCAAAGTACCTCACGAGATGTGGACTGGGAAAGTTCCAAATCTAGACCACATCAAGATTTAGGTTTGCAAGGATTTCGTGAGGCACGAGTCTCACGACAAGCTTGAACCTCGAAGGGAGAGGTGTATTTTCATCGGGTACCCACATAAATCCTTTGGTTACCTCTTCTACAGACCCAGTGAGAATGTGGTCTTTGTGGCAAGGAGAGGAGTCTTTCATGAGAGAATTTATATGCCAAGGAGACAGTGGGAGGCAAATTGACCTTGAAGAGCTTCAAGAGTCAAGTGGTGAAGGAACCTCAAACACTAGCGACCAACCTGAGGAGGAAACTCCAGTTGAGCCGATAGATGGGTCCGTACCTCCGAGGCGTTCCACTAGGGTTAGGAGAGCACCTAACTTTTATTATGGCTATCACATCACTACTGAAGGTGATATATTTATCAGTGATAGTACATTGATAGATTTGGATGAACCTAATAATTACAGGGAAGCCATGGGAGGCCCCCAAGTCTGCTAAATGGAAGGAGGCTACGGACAACGAGATTGAGTCCATGTATGACAATCAAGTTTGGAATTTGGTTGATAATGTACCATGTCGTCAGACAGTTGGGTGCAAATGGATCTTTAAGAGGAAGACCGACATGGATGGAAAGGTGTACACTTACAAAGGGCGACTGGCGGAAGGACTTTACTCAAACTCCAGGAGTTGACTATGATGAGACCTTCTCACTAGTAGCGAAGATTAAGTCTATTAGGGTTCTGCTAGCCATAGCTGCGTTTCATGATTATGAAATTTGGAAAATGGATGTCAAAATTGCTTTCCTTAATGGAAAGCTAGCTGAGGATGTTTATATGGCTCACCCAGAGGGTTTTGTCGATGCAGAGTACCCTAATAGGGTGTGTAAGCTTGATAAATCCATTTATTGGTTGAAACAAGCATCTCGCAGATGAAATCTTTTCTTCGATGAGGAAGTCAAAGAGTTTGGATTCTCGAGGTGAGAGGATGAGTCCTGCGTATATGTTAGGGCTAGTGGGAGTATAGTTAGCTTTTTGGTACTATATGTGGATGACATACTGCTCATAGGAAATGACATCCCAACTTTGCAGGAGGTTAAGTCCTGGCTTGGGAAGTGTTTCGATATGAAGGACCTTGGAGAAGCTGTCTATATCCTAGGGATAAGAATACTGAGAGACAGGAGTAAAAGACTAATTGGACTTAGTCAAAGTACCTACTTGGATAAAGTGTTGAAGAGGTTCAACATGGAGAATTCCAAGAAAGGAGACTTACCGATCCAGCACAATGCTAGACTGAGTAAGACTCTGAGTCCGAGTGAGTCCGAGTACAGAGGCTGAGATAGCTGAGATGAGTCGATTACCATATGATGTTGTTGTTGGCTCGATCATGTATGCTATGACTTGTACTCGTCCTGATGTGGCCTTTGCTTTGAGCATGGTCAGCATATATCAGGGAAACCCTGGCAAGGCTTACTGGACTGCGGTAAAGAATTTACTCAAGTACCTACGGAGGACTAAGGACTAGGTTCTTACCCTTGGTGGGAGTGATGACTTGAGAGTAGCAGGTATAATGATTCTAGCTTTCAGACTGATAGGGATAATTTCCGCTCTCAGTCAGGATGGGTCTTTACCCTAAATGGAGGAGCAATTACTTGGAAAAGTTCCAAGCAGGAGACAATAGCTGATTCTACTTGTGAATCAGAGTACATAGCAGCAAGTGAAGCGACAAGGAGGCGATATGGCTTAAGAACTTCATTGGATACCTTGGAGTTGTACCAGCTATTAAGGAGCCTGTGGAGATATGGCTTAAGAACTCCATTTGGCTACCTCGGGGCCTACCATTTGGTTCTTGAAGTTATAGTTGCAACTATAGTTATCAGACTTATCTAAGTGGGAGACTGTTGGATAAGGTGTCTAAGTCCGTAACTATATTTGGTATGAACTTGACCCGACCCGACATGGTCCATTTGGGTTGCACTTCACCTAACAATTTGTATGGATGTATTTTTGAGAATAATATGTTTATGATATATTAATATATTATAAGTTATAATATATTAATATAAAATCATATTATTTAATTAGTGTTGATCAAGAATTAATTTTGCAATTAATTTAGTGATCAAAAGAGGCTAATTAAATATGGACTCTTACATATATATGAATTAGCCTAAGATTTATTTAGGATGGGCTAAGAGTATATAGAACTCCATGGATAGTCCATGGAGCTTTTAACCCATGGATCCTAGGTAAATGAAGAGTCATGGGTATTAGGGTGTAACCCTAATCCTCCATACTATATAAAGAGGTCCTTGGTTCTAGAATTGCCACTAGTATGTGTGAGAAACAAGGGTGGGCCGATTTTAGCAAGCATCATATTCTCTCAAGTATTTTCCAAGTTGTTTTGGGTGATTTGTGACACCACTTGAGGCATCCACACTATTGGTGTTAGGCTCTAAAACTCCAAGCAATCAACCAAAAAATAAAGGTATGTTATTCTAATTAAAGTTCTATATTACAAGTACCCCATAACATGCTAGTTAGGTTGTAAACCTTGGAAATCAAATTTGCATGTATTTTAGAGAAAACATAGATCTAAGGTTTCTAGGGTTGAATGTACACCATAGGAGTGTTAGAATGCTAAAAAACCCAACAAGTATCGAGTTCCACGACTACCTCAAGGAATGTGGAATACTTTCACAACTGACTCCTTTTAGGACACCACAACTTAATGGTGTGGCTGAAAGGCACAATCGAACCTTGTTGGACATGGTTTGTTCCATGATGGGTTGAGTCACTCTTCCCATTTCCTTCTAGGGCATGCCTTAGAGATAGACGCCCATATCCTTAATCTTGTCCCAACAAAAACGGTTACCAAAACATCTCACAAGATGCAGTTAGGGAAATTTCCCTTGTTAGAACTTATCAAAGTCTAGCGTTGTGAAGCTTTCGCTAGACGAGAGACTCATGACAAGCAAGAAGCCAGAAGTGAGTGATATATTTTCATTGGCTATCCATAAAAGTCCTTTGGATACTTGTTCTACAAGCCTAGTCAAAACATGGTCTTTGTAACATGAAGATGAGTCTTTCGCAAGAGAGAGCTCATATTCGAAGAGGACAATGGAAAAACTATTGACCTTGAAGAAATTCAAGAGCTAATAAATGAAGGAAACTTAGATGATCCTAGTAGTTAACCAGAGGATGAAACTCCAGTTGAACCAGTTGACACTTCATTACCTCTTCTTAGTTTTAGTAGAGTTAGTGTACCACCTCAGATTTATGGCATCCATATAACTGCAGAAGGTGATACGTTTATCAGTGATCAAACACTGATAAATTTGGATGAGCCAACTTACTATTAATAACCAATGGTAGGCCCCGAGGTAGCCAAATAGAAAGAGACAATAGACAACGAGATCAAGTCGATGTATGGAAACAAAGTTTGGAATTTGGTTGATCAACAACCAAATCGAAAGATAGTTGGTTGCAAATGGATCATCAAGAAGAAGACTGACATGGATGGAACTTTACATACCTTTAAGAAACGACTGGGTACAAAGGGCTTACTCAAACCCAAGGGGTTGACTATGATGAGATCTTCTCACCAGTGGCTAAGATAAATCTATTAGGATAATGCTCGCCATATATGCCTTTCATGATTATGAAATTTGGAAAATGGTTGTCAAAACCGATTTCTTTAATGGGAAATTAGTTGAAGATGTTTACATGAGTCAGCCAGAGATTTTTGTTGATGCAAAGTTTCCTAATAAAGTGTGTAAGCCTAAGAACTCCGTCTATGGATTGAAACAAGCATCTCGCAGTTGGAATATTTGATTTCATGAAAAAGTCAGAGTTTGGTTTTTCTAGAAGTGAGGATGAGTCTTGTGTATTTGTCAAAGCTAGTGGGAGTATAGTAACTTTTCTAGTGTTGTATGTTGATGACATACTACTCATGGGAAACAACATTCCAACCTTTCAAGAAGTGAAATATTGGCTTGTAAAGTGTTTCGGTATGAAGGATATAGGAGAGGCAGCTTATATTCTCGGGATAAGAATTTTCATAGATAAAAAGAATAGACTAATTAGACTTAGTCAAAGTACATACTTGGACAAGGTACTAAAATGGTTTAGTATGGAAAATTTTAAGAAAGGAAGATCTACCTATTCAGAGTAATGCCAAATTGAGTAAGACTCAAAGCCCAAGTACGGTTGAAGAGATAATTGATATGAGTCGAGTCCCTTATGCTTTGGCTGTAGGATTGATCATGTATGCCATGACATGTACTCGCCATGATGTGTCCTTTCCCTTGAGCATGGGCAATCGCTATCAGGGAAATCTTGGCAGAGCTCATTGGACAACAGTTAAGAGCATTCTTAAGTATGTACGAAGGACAAAGGACATGGTTCTAGTCCATAGTGGCAGTGATACATTGAAAGTGACTGGGTATATTGACTCCAACTTTCAAACAGATATAAACAAATTTCTTTCTCAATCTAGATGGGAATTTACTTTAAATGGAGGAGCAATTACTTGGAAAAGTTCCAAGCAAGACACATTGGCTGATTCTACCCGTGAATCAGAGTATATAGCGGCAAGTGAAGCATCAAAGGAAGAAACATAGTTGAAGAACTTCATTTAGATCTTGGATTAGTCCCAACCATTCATGAACCAATGGAACTTTTATGTGATAATGAAGGAGCGATTGCTTTGACCTAAGAACCGAGAGATTGTGGAAAATCAAGACATATCAATAGAAAGTACCGAGTAGGATTAAGCATAGACAACATGCTAGGAGCATTGGATTGAGAGATGACATTAGTTTTAGTAGTTAGATGATTAGCTTTAAACTTTTAACAAAATAAATGTAATTGACTTTTGATGACTAAATAATAGAGATTATTTATGAGTTTGGTTATTGCCTTTGTCAATCATTTATTCTTGTGTTTCATTTGCATGTTTTACTTCCCGAATAATTTAATTATTTAAACTCTATAGTCGCTCATACTTTAGTAAGTAAGTAGTGAATTAAGACTGTCATGAATTGGATTGTAGATTTTCTAAGGGAGTTAGATATAACAATTAACATTCATTAGTACTTAGAAATGGAGATTTAAGTATTGGATAAACCCACGCTCAGAGAATTACTTCATGAATTATATCACGAGTAATTATGAGACGATAATATCTTACATTCTTAAAACGGAGATATATGAGTTGTAATTTACAAGTCGGTTGTGCATTAGTGTTGTGTAAATGCGTAAGTGACATGATGTTATAAAATGCAATATCATGTATGATTTGGTGAGTAAATGGTACAAGTATGTAAGTCAAAGTTTATTCATTCCTTTTTTCCTAACGGGAAACACGATATATGTGGGCTCCTCGGTGATTTGGTGTTGACTTATAGTGTTGGGCTAAGCTAGGACTCAATTAATGTGTTCAATTTGAAGTTTTATGTCATCATCACAAATCAGGAAACCGGTAAACAAAACTTGGATAATGAGATTGATTATAATCCATGTCTCATGTTCGTACGATATCTAGAAGAACGAAGGAATAGTTGATCACTTATCTAAGGACCAATGCATGTTTATATCAGAGTTCAACAGTTACTTTAGAAAGCACACTTTGCTGTTTAATTTGGAAGTTGTAATTTAGTTATAGAATTATTTAAGTAGGAGACTATTAGATTAGGTGTATAAGCCATTAAGAAAATTATTATAAACTTAAATTATTAGCAAAGTCCTTTTAGGTTGCCCTAAAATCTAGTAAGAGACTGGAAGGCTATTTGAAGAGAGAGACTAGTTTATTAATTTATTATACGATTAATAAACTAATTAGAAATCAAAATAAATAATTTTTTAATATGTTTTGATAAAAAAAAAATATTAATTAGAAATTATATTGTTTAATTATAAATTAATCAGAATTAATTTTAGGATTAGTTGGAATAATTAAAAGTGGAAGGACTAAAAGTGTTAATATCTAAAGTTGAAAATCGACTGATTCTAGAACCTCCCTAAGAGAATGGATGGTTCTAGAGGGGATAAAGGAGCCTTCCTTGGTCTCTAAGGAATATTAGGGTTGCTTTGGGGGAAAGAAAAGGGTTAGGGTTATCATAAGGAAATATGCCTCTTATACACCTCCTTAAGCCCTATAAATAACCCATCCTTTATGATTTCTAGATTCACCTCTTCTAAGATACACTAGAGCTGAAAATATATCATTCCCCTCTTTCTTCAATAGCCTCCAACTTCTAGTGTTTAGGTGTGAGCCATTAGAGGCACGAGATTTCTGGTGTTGTCTTTCTGAAGATTTACAAAGAAAGAATTCAAGTTTATTTACTACAATAAACTAAAAGGTATGCTTTTAATAACCCTTCCCTAATTTCAAAAATAATAATCAACTTTAGGGTTCTTGAATTCAAATTGTTGTTTGCATATCATAGTGAGAACATAGATCCTTTAGGGTGTATGCGAATTTAGGGTTTTATGTTTTCCTCCAAAAATATGATTTTTGTTATCTATAAAACCCATCAACTACTTATATGGTACGAAGTGTGTCATATACACTGACCACAAAATTCTTCAACACATATTGTCATACCCCCAAGCCAGACGGCAGAAATGTCCAAGGGCTCGTGTGACTATAAATTGAAATATCATCACAATGAATATACATGAAACATAGCACCATCATCATCAAACATTACATAGTACAACTGGTATTGTTCACATCAAGTACATGGTTTTACATTACACATTCCAAAACATAAATTGTATGATAATTGACATTTCATGAAAAGAAATTCCCAAAATACTCTTGAAGATTCTTCAGCTTAACGATTACCTGAGAATACAAGTTATTTTGAAAATGGTCAACATATATAATGTTGGTGAGTTCATAAGAATGTTTTGATTGAAAGATTTTGTATTGTTTGTATAACCCAAAAAATCCGATATTTTCTGTAACATTGTATGAAAATGATGTAACGACCTAGTATAAATGTATGTGTGATCTCCATTGTAAAAACATATATAAGTAAGCAATCCACAAATTTCCTTGTATAGTATCTGTTGTAAGTAGAAGGTAATGAATAGTAGTATTTCCCCAGAAAATCCGATATTTTCTGATTTATAAAAGTGTCGTAGTCCTTGTATTATAGCATGAATTGTTTTCGTATTATCATGATTTAAGTTCTTTGATTCCCGTATTGTATCGATGGTAATGGATCTCTACGTCAGTCGTTATAACCATGCATGATAATGACTAATTCGTCTGTCTTGGTATTTTTCAAATGTTGGTTTTGATCAAGGTTTTGTCACTCTAGACTGGCCGAGTCTAACTGTAGCAAACAACTCAAGTGTGGGGGAGTCACCCACGTATAGATCTATACACAAATTCTAGCTCTCCCTCCAGGAGACTCTGATTATAACTACAGGCTACGACCATACACTCAATGGTGTCAACCGACAAGTCTCACTAGATCCCAACTATTGCCACATGAATATGTATAATGTTTTATGTATTTAAATTTTTACCAATACCGGATGATTCATGAATGTGAAAGGATAAGGCCCATTAGACATGTAAGTTGTTTTCAAGGCTTGTTAGGTATGCAAAAGGACACTTAAAGCCCATTAAGCATATAATGAATAGCTCAGGCCCAATCATCATGTAAATAGGCCTCTAAGACCCAATAAACATGTAAAAGATAATTTAGGCCCGTTAAGCGTGTAATTCGGTCACTAAGGCGCAGTAGACATGTAGTAAATATATTGGGCCCATTAAACATGCAAACGGATCACGAATGCCCAATAAGCATGTATAGGAAGTATTAGGCTCAATATTCGTACAGTTGTTGTATTTTGTTTGTTTGTTATAGTATAGTTCATTTAGTCGGAAAAATTTATCAATAATGTTATAAAAATATCCATTGTTTTGTTATAATGATATTTTTAGTTCATTAAGTCAAACTTAAATAATTTGAACTCGTGTTTAATAAAAATTACACTTTAGGTCCGTTAAGAACTAAATTGAACATTTAAAGGCTTATTTTTACATAAAATGTCATTTTTGGTCTATTTTAATTAAAAATAACATTTTAGCCCATAAATTTATAAAAATTTGTATTTTCGCCGCAAATGTTTAGTAATTTATAGATTTGGCCCAAAAATACATATATTGACATTTTCGGCCCATTTTTGCGGAAAATTACATTTTCGGCCCAATTTTTATTAAATTAATATGTTTGGCCCAAATCTTGAAATAAGTGTCATTTTAAGCCCCTAATCTCGTGCGTTTTCATTTTTGGCTCAAGGTTTTATTTCATAACATTTTGATCCATAAAAATTGTTATTTTTGCAATTTTGGCCCAAAAGTCGTAAGGCCCACATTAAGGCCGATAATGAAATTTTTTACACTTTTGGCCCTTCGGAAAATATGATTGTTATAAAAACTCATTTTTAAGTGAATGTGAACCTTTTGGTCCTTATAAAACCATAGGTGTCACCTTTGTCCCAATCTTTTGTTTATTTGTCAAAAATGACCCTTATACAAGATTTGTGCTTTGTTTTTCACAACTTAGGCATGTATAACACTTTTAACTTTGTAGTATGGTGACTAGAGTGTTTTATTTTATGAATCTCACCTATTTTTGTTAAAGTTTTAAAGATCCATTGAGTTTTATCACACAAACACAACATAAACCAAGAAAATCATACATAACATGCATAAATACATAGATCTACACATAAATACTTGTATTCTCCCCCCCCCCCCCCCCCCAAAAAAAAAAAAAAAATGTAAAACCCGAAAACAAGGGGGTATGAACTCAACTCTGCTTGTTGTTCTCGGTTTTGAAGAAGAAATGGAGAGATCTTGGCCTTTAGCAAGCCTTCTTGAGTGATTTTCGAACTTAGGAAGTTTCTAAGAGTATGATCACAAGCATTTGTTTAGAAGGAGTATTCTAACATAAAAATAAAGTTAGAGAACTTGGATATGTAAGGACTTACCAAGGAATGATGATTTTTGGTGAAAACCTTCTTGAAACAACACTAAATCTCGAAATTTTGATGGAAGAAGGAGGAGATTTTGAGAGTGTTTGAGACAGAGTTTTGAAAGTGTCTGTGTGTGTGTGTGTTTCTTGCTCTCGACTGAATGGAAGAAAAGAGAGAGGGGAGGATGGTTGAAGATAAGATGGGTGCTTAGATGTATGTGAACTTATATTTTTTTTAGTGGTTAATTAGCATGGAGAACCACAAGGTAAACTTGAGGTGACACCATTTAACTCCATGCACAATTGTTTTTATAAACCCATTGGGCCGAGAATGGGCTCAATGAATGAAGGTAAGTTAGCTTTGAGCTCAAATCCTTGGCTTTGATCAAATTTCAAGGCCCAATATTATTTTTTGGCCCATTGGGCCCTTAGGATGGTTCACGGCCATTTGAATAAAAGAGATGGAGTTTATGGCTCATTAAGGCCCATTAGGGTTAGAATGAATCATTCTAGGCCCATTAGGGTTAGAATGAATCATTCTAGGCCCAAATGGTCCAAAATGTTATAGATTTATGAATTGGGTCCATTTAGAATCCAAATAGGGTTTCTAAGCCCAATATAATCGAATTGAATGCTTATTGGTCCATTAGGCCGAATAAGAAAATCCTAGTCCATATAGAACTTGAATCAGAATTTTTAGGGTTTTCAACTCCCAATTGACTTTCAGAAATGTTTTGCATAGAGTTTTGAATTTCAATTGTAAATCTTTACTAAGTGTATAGTACATAATATCAAGCTAGAGCTACAAGTATTATCATAGATGATGTTTAAATGATCACAGAACTTTCTGGCTAAATTTCCAGTTGTGACACATATTCAACCAAAAACAACTCAACATGAGATAACAAATATGGCTTGAGCTACTGAACGACTATAAGTGTGAGATTCGATACCACCCGGGCAAAGCTACATAGTAGTCTATGCCCTAAGTAGAAAGCAATGAGTCAAACCTTACAGAGTGAAAACACTCACTCTAACAATCTGATCAAACTTTCCTGCCTAAATTCGAGAAGCTCAAGTAGAGGCACTTAAGGAAGAAAACAAGGCATAAATACGCTTACAAGGTATGGAGAAACAATTCAAGTCCAAGGAAGATGGAACCTTGTGTTTCATTGACCAAATTTGGGTATAAAAAATTTGCGACATTAGGAGCCTGGTACTGGACGAAGCAGACAAGTCAAGATACTCAGTTCACCAAGAATCTGATAAGATGTATCTTGACTTAAAGAAAAGGTATTGTTAGTCGAACCTGAAGGCAGAAATCGCCACCTACGTGAGAAAGTGCTTGACGTGTGCTATAGTCAAGGAAAAATACCAAAAACCATCGGGTTTGCTGCAACAACCCAAACTTCCCGAATAGAAAAGGGAACAAGTTGCCATGGACTTCATCATAAAACTACCAAAGACGCCTAACAGTTACGACATGATTTGGATAGTAATCGATCGTATGACTAAGTCCGCCAATTTCCAACCCATTAAGGAAATGGACAAAATGGAGAAACTAGCCAGGACTTATGTCAAGGAGATAGTCCGGCTACACGGTGTAACGACGTCGATCATCTCAAACATATACAACTGATTTGTCCTGGTTCTTACAAACAATGCGATGGGCATTTGGAACCCGACTCGATAAATAATATATACATATCAGATAAATAATATATAATAAGTAAACCCGTATAAATTCAAAGCGAATAACAAAAAAACTGACCATTGACTCACCAACATTATGTTGACCTCTCAAAGCGCATGTATTCTCAGGAAAATGAACCTGTCTGAAGGAGGAGATAACCTCGGTGATGCAACTTGGAACTTATGTGCTTTACTTTTGTACTTTGCTTCCGTGACCTACTTATATCTCGAACAATTGTGTAACATCTTTTATTTAATGAATAAATAGTTATGTTGTTTAGTACATCCTGTTTATTACTCAATGTATATCTTTGGCCTAAATCCCAAGTTCCCAACATCCTAAAATCGCATAGTCAGGCGCTTCCGCTGCCGGCCAAGGGTGTGACATCTATGGCAAATGAACCAAAAAGATGGAAACTTGAGGACTTACAAAGAGTCTAGAAGATGATCTTAAAGGTGGAGAGGAGCTTCTTGCTTGATCCTTGCACAAAAATTCCTTCTTCTTCCTTCCAAGGTCACAAAATCACCAAAAATGGGTCGAGAACTTCAAAGGGAGGCTAGGGTTGCTTAAGGGTTCTTTGGATGTGGTGGAGGCTGGGGGTGGAAGAAACCCTAGCCATCACTTCCTTTAAATAGGGCTCAAGGCCCATAAATTTCGGGTTTGACAAAATAGTGTCACCATGTCGTGGCCAGATAATGACTACATCGTGGAGGTCGAAAGGTATACACGTTTTCTTAGGCGATGTCACGTCGTGGCAGTGCTTCTACCATGTCGTGGCCACCAGAATTCAACAAAATAAAATAAAAGAATTTATACCTGAATCTGGGTGTTACATAAAAGTTCAATAATTATAAACTAAAAGAGTTCATTTTTTCCTATTGATGAGTCTACAGCCCATTAAACTTCATATCCATTGAAAGTTAACATGACAACCTACTATGTGTGAGTTCAATGCATTAATGTTCTATCTTATTCAACTCTTCCATTAAACTATACATTGTGAATTATTTAAGACCAAGAGAAAACATACCTTATTCAACTCTTCTATATAAGGACCACTTGCCAAAAGCAACTATAATTTTGAAAGTTCGAGTAGGTGTGTTATTATCCCATCCTCTATAAAACCCGCTTTTATGCAACATCCAAGCAAATTGATTGGGCGCACCTTCAGACACATTCAAAATATTGCTTTAGATTTAGACATGATTCAACAAATTTGGTTTTATGAAAATTAATCATACTTATGTAAATATGGTAGAACACTAAATAACAGTAGGGTTTCTGTCTCGGATATGCTTCTTTGCTTACTAATAACTGTTTAAAGGGAAATTACCACTTATACACATTTAGGGGGGGGGGGGGGGGGGGTGTTGTGGAATTTCAAAAAATAGACACAAAAAATCAAATTTTCGGGTATAGACATGGATTCAGCAGATGTGGGCTCTGAGGAATCAACTTATTCTACGAGGAACCAATGTAGCGAAAAAAAAAAAATTCAAGATCCATTCCGCGGAGGCAGCTCCAAGGAATAGATCTTCAGAATTTTTTTCCACATCAATTCTTCGGGGTTTATATTCATTCCCCAACTAATTATTTTCAAGAAAAGAGTATGATAGTATGAATTTTTCTTGACAATATTTGGAATGAATGTGAGGTGGAAAAAAATTGATCTTTTAATCGGAGATTTTTACATAAAAGAATCATTGGAGATGATTTTTTTTTCTTCTGAAGATCCATTACGCGGAGGTAGCTCCACGAGATGAGTTCATTCCTCAGAGGTAACTCCGCAGAATAGATCTTGAGATTTTTTTGCCACATCGAATCTTCGGAGAATAAATTGATTCCGCGGAGCCCTCGGAGCTCACATCCGTGGAATCCATGTGTATACTCGGAAATTTGACTTTTTGTGTCTATTTTTGAAATCCCCATCCCCTCCCAAAAAAATGTCTATAAGTGGTAATTTCTCTTGTTTAAAATACCTACATGTTATTGTAAGACCTACTAACAAACCTACTAAATAACATTGCGACATAATAGCATTATGAGATTGTTGATCATATCTCGGAATCCTTCATCGTATCGTATCAGTTTAAATGGTAGTGTAAAATTTAAAACTAACATGGTTCTTCGAATCCATATTTATTTTATTTGATAATAACTTAAAAACATGTCTTTCCAAAATTTTAGGGGTTTTTGCATGAGTCCAAAACAATGTTGGTGGTGGGTTCCCATTCATACAGGGGAGGACCACATATATAGGGCAGGACCACGTAAATAGGCATGTTATGGTTTTCCTCCTGTTCAAAATGTTCGTTCCAAAATATTTGATTATTTCTTAAATAACTAAAATGGTTGGTTATTTTTGTAATACTAACGAAAAAGTGGTCAAGTTTTTTAATATCAATATATAAAGTTTATAGTTAATACATGTATTTTACGATGTGTATACACACATTTTAGGATTCCTTCGTCTATGGTACATTGAAGATTCCCACCAACATTATGATTTTTAAAATTAATATTCTCTCAAAGTTAACATGATTTGAATATTAAGTTTGTATTATATTTGAAAACTAAACTAATAAGAAGTAAAGAAACTTAGTAATATCACATATTTATATTTATATTATTTGAGAAAACTGCTAATTAAGTTAATCTTACTTAATTATTTTTCAAAAAATAGTCAAAATTCCAAAATACCAAAAACAGCCATGATTTTCGTAGGCGGTCACATGCGAAAATCACCAAATTTAAACCTATATAACCATTCATATGAATTCCATTTGAGCTGAAAAGTACTATATGTATCTTTCGATTCATATGAATTCCATTTGAGCTGAAAAGCAGCTATATATCTTTCGATAACATTAATATTTGTGTGTATGTTTATTTACCCCCAATGTTTAAACACTAAAAAACATATACGAAAGAATAACAAAATTATTGGAAACCTAGATTTTCGCAGGTCAATACCCGTGAAATCCGAGATTTCCATAGGCTGATACCCGCTCAAAACCCATATTTTTAAAGGTCATGACCTCCAACAACGATCTATATTTTTGCAAGTATGGTCATACTAAAATCAATTTCCACCGGTGAAAATTCTCATACATATACCTATGATGTCTAATTTTAAGGTACAAACATAAAATACGTAGATAAGGAAGAATAATTAACCAATTTAGGTAGATCATCGTTTTTTCGACCATAATTTTCAAAGAGAATTTGTAAACGAATCATGTCGTAGGTTCATGAGATTTTCGCAAGCCACTTCAATTTCGTAGTTACCCTAAGACAAAACAACGTCATTTTACATGTTTAATTTTTTTTGTGGGCCATCGAAATTTTCGCAAGTGATGGTCGGCTAAAATTATAAGTATTTTTGGAAATCAGTTTGTCCGTTCCTAATATTATAACTTAGTGTTTACTTATAGATAAATGTGTTAATGTGTTGATACTTAATATAATAAAATGATTTATATATTAGGTTTTTCTGGAATTAAATTATTTTTTTCTATAAAGACCTTGTATTTTTCATTTTGTTTTTCTATTTGGCCCATATTAGCAGGTTTACCAATAATATTTCAGTTTAAACATTTTTGTTTGAAAAATCCCGTGATTTTTTTTTCTGCAAAAACCCTTAACTTTTTTCTCTGAAATCACCTTACATTTGACAATTTTTTTAGAATTTAATTTCAACTTTCATATATTTCCTTTTAATAAAATTTTCAATCTTAGAAATGATTTGATCATTAATAATTTTATTATAATCATTTGAGACCCAAAAATTCTATTTTTCTTTTGAACCCGTTTAATTTCGTTTGACTCATAATTTTCATATTGTTGTTGTTGTTTATAATGTTCATGGTTTTAAGAATAGCCGAATGAAACATATGATTTGTTTGAAAGAGAGGGGAAATCTAATGTATCTAATTATTGTTGGCAAAACACATGCCAAAAATTTATTTGTATGATGCTCGAAAATTATAGCAGATGAAGAACAATGAACTAAGTTGGCTTGACATCGAAGATTCTTTTAAACATCAAACAAAAAGACAAATCAATGTATGAAATCTAATATAAGCTTGAGAAAACATCAAGATTGGTCATTGTGATATTCAAAAAACTATGGATAGGGTTTAAAAAGTTTCTAACATGCATGGAAGGTCCAAAATAAAAAAATAAAAAAAAATCGTGATTTTGGTCCCTGGTAAACTTGAAAGGACATTTTTACCCTTTTAATTTTCTTTCTTTTTTTTGTGTTTTATTTTAATGCTTTGTTAATTTAAAAGAAAGAAAAGAAAAACAAGGCCCATCCCACCCCCAATGTTTCTCTCTCTCTCTCTCTCTCTCTATATATATATATATATATATATATATATATATATATATATATATATATATATATATATATATACACACACACACACACATCTCTTCCACTCGTTAGCTTCCCTATCTCTTCGCCAAATTACAAAGAAAAAAAACCTTCAATCTGAAAAGGGGTTTTATTCACCATCTTCCCAAACCAAGTTCTTCCTCATAAAAGGGTATGTCATCACATATTGTTGATAAAGAGCTTGTAGTCTCCTTATCCTCCGTGTCTTTCCCTGTACTAACCTTCCCAACTAGTGAAGGTAGAGATCATATGTTTCATTTCATATATTTTGATGAATGATGGTAGTGGTTTCAAGGTTTCAAGGTTAGAACAACTTATGGGATTTCAAGGCACGACTTTTGGGTTTTTAAGGTTCAATTTCAGGGGTTTCAAGGTCTGATTTCATAGAAAGTTGTAAGCCCATAATCCAGATCATAAACATACATATGATGAACACACATATCTTTTAATCGAACTGGGTTTTGATGATTGAGCATATTTTGTTTTTTATGGAGATAATCTAACTGGGTTTCGAAGAAGTAGATGATGAATTTCTAGTATTCGAGCTAATGAACATTTGAAGAACAATATTTTTTTTATAAAGAACGTCGATGAACATACCGAATTTTTGATATCTGATTTGAAATGATAAACTGAAAATGGAGATTGTGTATTTGTTTGCTCTGATGATTTGAAGAATATAGATTTGTAATGTTTCAAAACTCTGATGAAATAATATGGATGATTAATCGAGACTTCGATGATGTTGTAATGTCTCTCTTCGATAAACATGATGAATACCAGTGACGTGAGAGAGAGAAAGAAAGACCATTGGGGTGGGTGGGCCTTTTTTATTTTTCTTTTATTTTTAAATTAACAAAATATTAGAACAAAAAAAAAAAAAGAAAGAAAGGAAATTAAAAAGGTAAAAATATTATTTCAAGTTTATCAGGTACTAAAACCATGAAAAATTATTGATTTTTAATATTCCATGCAAGTTGAAAACTTTTTGGACCATATCTACAATTTTTTAAATACCATAAGAACCAATTTTGCAATTTTGTCTATAAGCTTTCATGTTTTCTCCCTTTGAAACATTGTGAAACCAGGCTAGATAGTTCTTCCTCATTTGCTACAATTTTAAGCAGCACGCAAATAGTTTTTGATAAAAATTTTGACAACAAGAATAGCACACGACATTTTTCGCTCTGTTAAAAAAAATGCCGCATTCATATTTTAATGTTAAAAACTATAAAAAAACACAATAAATGGCGTGAGGCGTGGCGTGGCGGCAAGGTCAAGCCTCAAGCTTAACGACCTATTCAAGCTTAACGAGTTATGACGAGCCATAATTTTTTTTAAGACGTGATGTAAGGTGATGATTTTGTATTAATTTAAGATTATATTGCCAAATAAATATAAATTTATATTAAATATAACTAGTTTTTAGAAATGTTAGATTAATAACTAATAACAAAAAGTTAACAAAAACCACAATACTGTATCTCCGATTAGAAAAGACGTAACAAAGAACAAAAAATAGTGTCTCAAACGAAAAAACATGCGTCATAACACGCCATAACGCGTCATGGCGCGTCATATCACGTCTTCTCATGTGGCACGCCTAACAACAACGTTATGAGATTTTTCGTAATGAAACCAAGCCTCACGCCATGGTGCGCGCCATAGCACGCATTTTAGAACACTGATAATGATGATGATGATGATAATAATAATAATAATAATAATAATAATAATAATAATAATAATAATATGTTAACTTAAAAATAGTAAAATGAGTGATATTTAATTTTTCTATTTAAAATGGTAACTTCCGTAAAAAAATCAGCCGTAGTTAGATAACCCTTGATGATAGATTGATATCATTATTACACGAATAATTTAAGATAGAAAGTGATAATAGTTATTATTCTCTCTCGATTTATGTTAGTTAAACTTAAAACGATAAAATAAAATGAAGAAAACGTAATAAGATAAAAATCTTTTTATTTGGATATATAATAAATAAATAAATAAATATAATATAATATAACATTTTGTATTTTTCACCTAAGAATAATATCACAACTTAGAAGGAAATTTGCATTTTTGTCATTGTGAACTAAACATAACAAAATCCCCAAAATAAGCAGAACTCAGAATACATCTTAGGTTGCTAAAAGAAAGGATCTTTGTGGACATAATATTAAAGTATAGGGGGTTGTTTCTAAAAAAGCACATTCTTTAACATGTAAAAAAATGTAAAATACATTTGAGCATCATTTTGAATCGTCCAACGGCTAGAAATAAGACCGTTGGACAGCGCGTAGATGAAGGCGTCCATTCCTTGGCTTCAAAAAGGGGTTGTCGTCTCTTTCCACTTTCAACACATCCATTAGTTTTTCGATTCAGAGAACCAGAGCGAGAGTGAGAGAGAGGGAGGAAGAGAGGAGCATTGTCGTCTGTGTTTTCTGTTCTTTTTTAGATTTCAATACATTCATAGATCGATTAAGATGGCGTCCAGGCACGTTCCTCAAGAACAAAACAGAGGTATCCCCCTTTTTTAACCCCTTTTCGTATCTGGGTTTTGATTCAATCGCATATATTCTGTTTCTTGAGGGGTTTTAGGATCGATTAATTTGTTGGTTTAAATCTGTTTTAAGGATGCGAATCCCAATGAGGGTTTATGGGTTTCTTAGTTCTCTCATATATTCTGTTTCTTGAGGGGTTTTAGGATCGATTAATTTGTTGGTTTAAATCTGTTTTAAGGATGCGAATCCCAATGAGGGTTTATGGGTTTCTTAGTTCTCTCATATTCAAAGAGGCGATAGTGAATCTGTATGAGATCTATATCCTCGATTCCGATCTGAAACCTTCAGATTTACTGGTTTTATAGTTCTTCTGTCGGTTCAATCGAATGGTTTTATATTTTGATTTTGACTTCCCTCTGATCTAAATCAGTATCTTGATGGGATTTAATTATAACGATAGATTTCTGGGTTTTTATTCGATGATATACGATTAGATCTGCAAGTTTTATGTTCTTTCTGACTCGAAAGATCAAAACCCAACATTTTAATTACGTTCTTGATTGTGGGTCTTCCGTTGATGAATTTTCTTGATCGAAAAAAGTTAATCTTGTTTTTGTCATTGGTAAAGGTGACGCAGTTGGGGCTGTAAAGCAGAAGGTTAACATGGCGGTTCCGGCAGCCGGACAAGTCAAAAGCCGCCGTGCACTTGGTGACATCGGCAACCTCGTTAAACTCCGGCCGCTTGATGGCAAGCCACTGCCTGCAATCACACGACCGGTTACAAGAAGTTTCTGTGCACAGTTACTCGCCAATGCACAACGAGACGCAGCTGAAAACAAAAAGGTGAAACTTTTCTTCAAATTTCACGATCAATCGCAGAAACTTTTCTCCAAATCTTTTTTCATTAACGATTCATCTTCCTGAATCTTGATTACAGAAACCAATGGCAGTCAACGCAGCCAAGAAGAAAGCAACAGTCAAACCAAAACCACCACCGGTGCCGGAAAATGCAACTGTAATCGAGATCAGTCCGGACACCCAAGAAGAGAGGAAATCAGGATCTTCTTCATCTTCCCGAAACAAGAAGCCTCAATCGTCACTCACTTCAACACTAACTGCCCGGAGCAAAGCTGCCTGTGGCCTTAACTACAAACCAAAACCGGCGAATGTCGTCGACATCGATGCTCAAGATATCGACAACGAATTGGCTGAACTCGAGTATGTCGAGGACATATACAAGTTTTACAAACTCATTGAGGTTCGCATATATACAACAGATACAGTCATGCTTTGATGTATGGAGTTTTATTGAAAGATTTGATGTGTTTGTGATGCAGAATGAAAGCAAAGTTCATGACTACATGCATTCCCAACCGGAGATTAACGACAAGATGAGGGCGATTCTGATTGACTGGCTGATTGAGGTTCACAACAAATTCGAGCTAATGAACGAGACACTGTACTTAACGATCAACATTGTTGACCGATTTTTGGCTTCTGAAACTGTTGCTAGAAGAGAATTACAATGTGTAGGAATGAGTGCAATGCTTATTGCATCGAAATACGAAGAAATCTGGGCTCCGGAAGTCAACGATTTCGTTCAAATCTCCGACAGAGCTTACGAACATCGACATGTGTTAGTGATGGAAAAGCGGATTCTGGGTCGATTGGAATGGAATCTAACCGTTCCTACGCCGTATGTGTTTCTCACTCGGTTCATCAAAGCCGCCGCAACCCCACCGGAGATTAACGTGAGTGTTTAATTCTTCTGATTCTGAGATCTTTAAAAAGCTTTGGTTCTGATTATGATTCTGATATTTGGAATGGAATATGAACAGATGGAGCACATGGTGTATTTCTACGCGGAGCTAGGGATGATGCATTACGAGATCATAAGGTATTGCCCGTCGATGGTTGCAGCGGCGGCGGTGTACGCTGCCCGGAGCACCCTGAATAAGAGTCCGGTGTGGCACGAGACTTTGGAGATGCACACGGGGTTTGAGGAGAGGCAGGTGTTGGAATGTGCGAAGATGATGGCTGTGTTTCATTCGGTGGCGAAGGATGATGAGAAGAGGAAGGTGATATACAGAAAGTATTCCAGTGTTACACGTGGCGCGGTGGCGCTATACCCTCCGGCCAAAGCTCTGTTGGCCGCAGTGATGCCATTGTCGTCGTAGTTTTTAGGAGGGGTTGGGTGGGTATAAGAGATATCTAACTAAACTGTGTTGGTTGTTTCCGGATATGGGTCAATGAATGATTACTTTTAATATTTGTTGAACATTTTAATGGGATTATATAATCATTAAAGTGAACATTATAAGAGAGATCTAACTGTGTTAGATTATTTCTCGATTTGGATCAATGAAATGATTCTTTTCCTTTTTAATATTTTGTGACATTAAGAACGATGATGAATGTGTTTCATCTTTGTCATCGAATTTCATTCAATGTGTTTTCGGTTGAAAAAAAAAGAGATTAAAATGAAAAAAACAAAGATGCAAATAATTTAACAAAGATGCAGTTTGGAGAAAAAAGGATGAAACTATAGATGAAAAAGGATGAAACTATAGTTTTTATCTTCTTATATCCAAAACTAGACTTCATTTGGGCTTCATTTTCAAAAATTGTGCAAGTTTCACATTTCCACCACATGACTCGAGTAGGTAAGGATTCAAAGGAAATTTCACCCGATCTACTCGAAATTTGATTGTCAAAAATATAAGAAGCAATATATATAAGAAGCATTAATTGAAGAGTTGTTACATATATAATATTTCATATATATATATATGTAACAATCATCATAAAACACATATTAGAAAATCTCAATTAACATTCAAAATATATGTTTCACACACCAAATAACATCATAATATTTCATTGGAACAATATAATCAATACTTTAATTAATGTTTTTTCTTATATGTAACCATAAAACACATATTAGAAAATCTCAATTAACATTCAAAATATATGTTTCACACACCAAATAACATCATAATATTTCATTGGAACAATGATAAATAAACTTATCTCTATTTTTAAGAACCGAAAAAAAAATTTACGCTTTTAAAATCATATTATCTTTGTTTGCAGAAAATCCCAATACAATAAAACGTTTTACGGAAACGGTCTCGTTTTATTAAAATATATTGAGTAAAGATGTTGTTTCTAAATACAAAAATTCTAAGGATGTCATAATCAATATATAACATAGTAACAATGTAAAGATCTAACGATCCTGAATTTCATTAAAGATTGTTTCTTAATCACTAGACATCCTAATCAAGTCCTAGCAATTTTAACATTGTTACATATGACGCATATATATAGTTTAAGTGGATCAGGTTTTGGAAAACCTACTCAGACATATAAAGTTTCAATCCCACAATTTTATTATGATAATAATCTATAATTAATAAACCAACAAAAGCAACTCTTACCAACAATATATCATATAACGTAAATATCCATAAGGCAATCTACCCCATCCAGTCGATTCTCACATATTGATCATATAACATTAATCTTTGAGATTTAACATGGTGGATCATTGTAAGCAACGAGTAGACTTTTCTGATTCGGAGACTCCTTGGCAGTAGAAGTTAATAAAGGCAACCATAAGAGGGGGGGGGGGGGGGTATAGTATAAACACCTATGGAAATAGAGACCTATTATGTTACATAATACGTTTGTGGGTTGTAAATACACACAAACAATGTAATTCACAAGATTTGTCTAGATTAGTCAGGTGTTGTCATCTTACTCTACCAGATGACCAGACATACCGAACCCGTTGCCTGATACACATACACACACACCATTTACGGCTGTCTAAAAAGAAGAGGAATACTAGTATAGTACTCTGGTATGTAACCCGTACCCTGACACACAACTGTGTAATAGAACATAGCTCTACTCTTCGGACAAATCTCACACACACCATTGGTATACTATTTCTCAAAATCCAACTTATGTGAACTAAGCATTCCTTTCAAGTCTTAGTTTATAACTAGACAAGACTACAATACCAATAATTAATCTCAAACACAAATTTCATGCTTATACAATATCATTACAATACAGGGTATAACTAAACACTCGTTCAACATTCTTTTGAACTAAATATCCTTGACAAACCTTAGTTTGTAACTAGACCATATTGCAATACTTGTAGGTTCCTTTTAATACAGTTTTCCTAGTCATGCAATACTATATTGCATGACTATATACCATTTTTCAGCTTATTTGGGACTAAACATCTTTATATGTCTTAGTTTAAAACATAAACAAATACTACAATCCTTGAAATCAACTTTCAGTACTGACACTATTTAGACATCCCTATCATAATTAAATATAGACTATCATGTATTAATATACATAAATCTTTTAAGTAGTAATACTTTTATTAAAGTTTTTATATAGTAATACCGTATATACACTTAACACATATATAATCATATTTGTGTCGCACCGTATATGCTAAAAAAATATACATATAACACATATTCCAGATAATAAGTACGTAACTCACATATAAGCTTTCAACTGATATTCAATAATTTTAATAAATACTTGTATTAAAATCATGTTCTTGAAAAACGACTATGCACTCGCTTGATTGAGGTGGAAGATTCGCGGGAAAATTAGTTCCTCGGCTAACATTTAAATTTCCCCTTTTTAAACAATCTAAATACGAATATTAGCACGATTTAGTATAAGGTTATATTAATCAATTCTCGAACTCATCATTACTCCTAATAAAATATCAATTCTCGAACTCATCATTACTCCTAATAAAATATCAATTCTCGAACTCATCATTACTCCTAATAAAATATCGAGTTCTATCAGATAATGAATGACCATAAGATTACTATGACGGTAGGATCCGTTTGGTAAAAAAATGTACCGTTTGGAAATTCCAGTTTAAACATCTCACATACCTAGCTTAGACACCACTCCCGTAAGTAGATCAATCAATATAATGACTGATATTACTGATAAAATTTATTTATAGCTTCATAATAACGACTACGAACATAAATATAAGCAATGTTGTAGAACTCGCTACTTGGTACTTATTCGATCGATTGTCGAGTAGTGAGTACTCAGGAGTACTCGGATTCGTTAATTCATGCAGAAATATTTTAGGGAAATTATATATGTAAAAATCATAAGTTGATTGAAATGTATAACAAAATTATTTACATGTAGATACACAAAAACTGAAAAACACATAATGGTCTCACTTCGTGAATAATTGATGAAAATTTAAGATATATATGTAGTAATAATCACATGTACGTGTGTGTTAACTAATAAACCATTCAGTCAAGTATATCTTAATCACCAAGTTGGCCGAGTTCTACGACACTGATTGCTTCAGTAAGCGGCCGATCGGGGAGTACTCAGATTTTGTAACTTGTCTCGGTAAGGAGTCGAGTAGGGAGTACTTGGCCGAGTAATCGGCTAACTCAACAAGTTTTACAACACTTAATATAAGTTGGACTTAAAGCACGGTAAGTATAACTCAACTTAAATGTTTTCTAGCGAAAAACTAGAAACTGTATGGATAGAACTTCGATACAGAAAACTCTATTTTGTCGGGTGTGACAACCTGGAAAATACGTCATCGACCATCATTAGTATTTAATGATAAAGCACAAAAATGTAATAAGGATAATCTTGTAACCACCAACTATATTTTAATATATTTAATTTTTTGTCATTAATTATGTCAACCTTTAGGCTAAAAAATAAGTGCACGAAAAGTCATATCACTTTGAGAACATGCTAACATTTTTAGATATTATAAGCTACCGCTATCCCATAAATATAAATTTCACAAAAACCCAGATTAATATGGGTAAAATATGACTTTTGTAGTAAATAAATATCCAACATACGTAAAAAAGTTACAATGACGAAAACTACAAAGAGAATTGTTGACTTTTGGAAAAAGCCACCAAAAGGACACACATGGTACTACTCAAAGTAGGAATTTTGGAACGAAGAACGCCTAATACAAAAATTGTATGAGAGAGTTATGATTTTTATAAAATAATAATGGTAATAAAACCTAGTCGAAACACAAAAGTTAAAATTAGCCAAAACGACCAAAAGGAAAGTTGTAGGGAACGTTGTAACATCCCAATTTTTCAGTAAATTTTTTCATTTTTAAGTAACAAAATCATTTCCATGAAATATAAAATTTCAATCACATTTGTTTTCAAAATCCATAACATCAGACAAATTTATTCATAATATCAAAGTGTCCCCAATAAAGCGCTAGAGCGTGCATACCGCACCATCACGCTAGACTCTTTCCCTTAGATCTTGAAGTACCTAAAACAATCAACAAACTGTAAGCTAACGCTTAGTGAGTTCCTCATAACATGCCCCACACAATCCACATAATCACATAAACCATATCAGTCATATAAGCTACATAAGTCATGCATACAAACATATAAGGATGCCTTGAAAACCCTCCAATGTCTTACTTCATGTAACACCCCCGAACTAGACGGCGGAGAAATACGGGGGCTTGCGAGTGACTTCATGTAATATAACAACATACGTTGTTTACATCAAATATTGTATTTAAATATTACATGCCAAAATAATTTGAGTATGATGAACAATATATAACAAAATATCCATTCAACTGATCAATCAAATATGTTTCAGCAGTTTCCTGAGAATACAAGTTAATTTGAAAAGGTCAACATAAAAATGTTGGTGAGTTCATAAGCATGTTTTGAGAAAATGATTTGTATAACTTTGTAATCACAAGAAAATCTTGTATTTTCTTAAAATAGTTTAGTGTGTTTGTGTTCGATCTTATATTAATGCATGTGTGTTTTTGTTTAGTAGAATCCCAAAAGTAAATGAAGAGAATGTAAGGAGAATTCCCCCCAGACAACCCTATGTTGCTTGTAAAAGAGAATGCTTCCGTACAAACCCCCGAGGTTGAGTACCAGTGTAAGTATGTTCCCGCGTAATCCAAGAGAGAAAACAATGGTCTCCCGTAAATTTCATAACGTTTTCTAAGTGATTCGTTATAACCATGCTAATTAATGACAAATTCGCTTGTCCTGGCGTTGTTGAATGTGACATCCCCATTTTTGCGGCCAGAAAATACCGATTTTGTTTATGCTTTATAAAAATCAGAATACCTCTTTTAATAAAAATGTTGTGGAATTTGTTCCTAGTAAAACATGATAAATACGTTATCAAGGCATTTTCTAAGAAAAGTATTTTTATTCATTTTAAAACATTTGGGATGTCATCGTCAATACAAAAACATAAGCATAAACAAAACTTACATTCATTATCATTAGTGATTTATATCTCCTTAATCTCTCAATGTAATGTGACTTCATATCAACACCTGTGATATAAATAAACTGAGTGGGTCAGGTTAGGAAACCTGTTGAGTACATAGGGTTTTCAACCCATAATAATATAATTATTATGTTTAATCATCAAACAGTTAACCCAATTACCTATCCTTATTATCTTCTTTACTCTTAAGGATCTACCATAAGAATCAGCTATTTCTCATTTCATTTATTCCTAAGGATTATCCTAAAGAATAGATATGATGTCCATCATTGTCAATGACACAGCTATCAAGCATGGTTGCCAGTTCTATCACTTAGGCACAACTACCAAAATTGTGACATTCTCTATGAGGCACTTCTGCCGGTATTATCCTTTAAACGTTATTGTCATGGGTATAATGTTCTCTATTAGGCACAACTGTCGATACTATATTTATAGCGCAACTGCTAGGATGTTTATCGTAGATCTAAAACATCTACAAATTTTGGCGCATATGCTAGTGCTCACCTATAGGGTACTAGGTCCATTACTGCCAATGTTCACCTATAGCACACTAGGTCCATACTACTAATGTTCCTCTATTTCAACCTTCATCCCTTGTCATTCATCTATGTAACGCCTGTGTTTTTGGACTTATCACTAATATCAATGTAATAGTCTAGGTTAACCTTTGTAACCCATCTTGAAATAATAAAGATGTATTATTTGAGTATTATGTGTTTTGTGCTTAGTTGTGTCTCTTAATTGAATTAAGAATGAAAATAAGCATCAAAATAAAATGTTAGATAAAGCCTATATATAGATAATATTTTAGTAGTTGAAACGAGGTTTCCAAATATATAAAAAATGCCGAAATCCGAGTTATAACGAAGAAGTTATGATCTGTCGAAATTTCACGACAGAATCGGCAAAGCTGAATAACGTAAAAAGTGAAATTTACGTTAGATCGGTTTTAGCCGAAATAATCTAAACGAGAATCGAAGATCTCATCAATGGTAATGCAACGGTAAAAAGACAGACGAAAACGGATGTCAGATGAAGAAGTTATGAATTTATAACGGAGTTTTCTTGTCCCGACTACTAAAAATAAATAATAAAAAATAAAGTCAAAATTAGCCGACGGAGTCTAAACGAAAGTTGTAGAGCTTAGAGTCACCTACATTGTGGATATAAAGAAAGTCGAAAACGGATTTCGTATGAAGAAGATATGAATTTTTGAAGTTTTTAAATAATTAAAGTATATTAATTTAAATATAAAATCGGATAATATTGGAGGCATTGACGAGTCGGTCCTATCCACCCGGTACGCCCCGCATACCTAGATGTACGCCAAGCATACATGTCGATGGGGGATTACGCCCAGCGTAATTTGGGGTTACGCACAGCGTAACTCAGGGTTTCAGCTCCTATAAATAGAACATAAGTGCTTCCGAGTTCTTTGCTCATTTTCTTCCTTTCTCTCTCGTTTTTGCATCGTTTTACGTGCAAGAAATATCCCGAAGTCCCTGTATCATTCCCGAGCCCCGAAGCAAGTCCCGAAGCCCCGAAGATCCCGAGAAGTGCAATTCCCGAGCCGAAGCTCTGCTCGCGAGAAGCTCGATTTTTGTGAAGATCTTCCAGATCTACCGAAGAATACTACTTCTACAGTCGTAGTGTTGTCCGATCATCTTTTGATCTAGTGAGTGTGTAGTTATTTTCTTCTAACGCATAATTATGAAGTATTTTTATATAAAATACGTGTTATGTGTATATTTTGTTGTTATATGTGTGAATGTATATTCACTTTCTTCTAACTTATGAATATGATTTATTCTCTATGAAATACGTGTTATGTGTGTGTGCCTCATCTGTTATGTGGAATATGTATGGAATGAACATGCTATACATGTTTTAAATAATGTATAAAAATATGTATTTTTATCTACTAATATGTTGGGTAGAACATGGGTAGATAGTTAACGTGTGATAACTAGATGAGAGGCCTCGATGTTGTTGTTGACCTAGTCATCTAACGGAGTATGGATGACGACCACAGACTCTTTCTAGACAGTCCAGTGGAATGCTAGCAGGTTTATAACTTGTAGGTTTTGTGAACGATGTGTTAACCGGTGTACTCTATCCCCATCATGGTTGCCTTTACGACATCTATTGTTGAGGAAACCCCTTAGCAGTAATGTCCGTCCCGATGAAATTTCTAGATTAGGTCCCTGGTAATAGATGTTGTTTTAGGGACGTAAAGTGAAGATAACGGGAATGGGTAATCGGGTTATTGTTGGTTGGTGAAATTAAATTTAATTATTTATTGTGTGTTGAAAACCCTATATGCTCACCAGGCTCCCAAGCCCGATCCACTCAGTTTTAATTATATTACAAGAAGTGGCGCAAGGGCATAAGATGGATGAATCATCAAGTTGTTTTGTTTACAAGTCTGTATATGTATATATTCGTTGAATGACTTGTAATGTTATCGTTTATGTTTTATGGTCTGTATCGGAACATGACATCCCGAGTTTTGATTTTATAATGAAAATACATTTCTTTATGAAATGCTTTGGTAAATATTATTTTATCATACTTGGTTTTTGGGAACAAATTCCGCAACTCTTTCAAATCAAAAGGATTTACTCTGAAATTATTTTAAAAGCATAAGTGAAATCGATATTTTCTGTTCGTGATTTTGGGGATGTCACAGTTGGTCTCAGAGCATTAGTTTAAGCGAACTAGGAATTTGTAGGATTTCTAAACTTAAACTTAGAATGCTAAGTGGAGATTGTGAGATGTGTGTCTGTTATATTATGGACACGAGCACTAGTATATTTTAGGAAGTTGCCTAAAATGCTTTTATGTGCTAAATGTTATATATGTTGCCATATATGATATTATTTGTTCGGATCTATGGTCTGTTGCCGACCGGATCTGGAAACTTTATATGTGTAGGATTCTAAGCGTACGTCTACTATATTAGAACTAACATGTAAACGTTTCGGAGTGATAATGATGATTTAATTATTTATCATGGATGAGGATCTAATTTCACCTTATTTGGTGTATAGATCAAAAATGGTGAGAACAAGGAGTGGAGTTGAAAACGCCGATGAAAACAGGAATCAACCACCAGTGATTGTGCAAATATCTGTCGTAACAGCAACACCTAAGCTAATAACAATGGCTGGAGTGCAATTGATGATTCAGACGATGCTGGATCGTCAGATGGAGGAAACTAGACGTCTGCTTAGGCATAATCGCGAAGAACTGTCAATTCACGTCGAAGAGCCCGAAGTAAATGGAGGGCAGTATGAAGGAGGAAACTTTAGTGGGATCATTGGTCAAGACGATCCATTGATAGTTAGGCAGAACAACCAAGATAGAAGGAATGATGGAATGGGATTCAAGTATAAGGATTTTCTGACTTGCAACCCATCGACCTTCACTGGAAAGGAGGATCCGATCGGAGTTATGGATTGGATCTCAGAAATGGAGCTAGCCTTCATGACGTGTGGTTTCAGAGGCAAGTTGCAAACTACGTTCGTTGTACGTCAGTTCCAGGGCGGAGTTGTTCGTTGGTGGAACACTCTGGGGAAGACCCTAAGCCCTAATGAGCCACTGCAACTGACATGGGCATAGTTCTTGGTTCAGTTCAAGCGCAAGTTCTGTTCTGCCCAAAATTTGTTGGAGTTGAAGAACAAGTTTTTGACATTGACAAAGGGCAGCACGTTGGTTGATGAATACACTAACTCCTTCACCGACAAAATGGAGTTTGCCTTGCGCATTGTTCTAGATGAGCTGACAAAGGTCGACCGATACGCAAAAGGACTCCCATGGGAGTACGTGGTGCCAGTACGTCAGAGACCTACTCTAGAGGCAGCTATTTGGGCTGCCAAGTATGTTGAGGACATGATCAAGGGAAGAACCGCTAGAAAGGTCGAAGTTGGCGAGAAGAGAAAGTTTGAAGGAACTTCAGGTTCCAACAAGAAAAATAAGTTCTCGAAGTCTAGTTTGAGAGGGGGTGGAGGAGGCGAAGCGAAATTGTGCGACAAATGCAAGAAGAAGCATCATGGGAAATATGGCGGGGAAGCCACATGCTTCAAATGTGGAAAGCCAGGGCACTATGCCAACGAATGCACCCTCACCAAGAAAGTTTGCTATGGTTATGGTGAGGAGGGGCACATATCGAGAGATTGTCCGAAGAAGAAGGAGGCAGCAAAACCAACATTCCGCCAAAGCCGAAGGCGAGAGCATTCCAGATGACACTGGAAGCTGCTAAAGATGAAGTTGATGTTGCTTCAGGTACCTTTCTCGTTAACAAATTGTTTGCCCAAATTTTATTTGATTCTGGAGCCAACTACTCCTTTATATCGCATGAATTTGGTAGAAAACTAGCTTTGCCTGTTGATAGACTAGATAATGCCTTATTAGTCAAAGTTACTACTGGCAAGTTTGTACGTGTTATCCATCGTATGAAAAACATCTTAACTGACTTGAATGGGAATAAGTTCCACGAGGAATTATTGCCTATCGAACTTAACGGTTTCGACATCGTACTTGGAATGGATTGGATTAGCGCCAATGACGCCGAGATATTGTGCAAGAAGAAGATAGTTAAAGTAAACCCGCCAGGGAAAGAGTCATTTATGGTGTATAAGGAAAAACGCAGAGTAAATTCTGGAATCATTTCTCTAATAAAAGCCATAAAGTTTTTTGCCAAAGGATGTACATCATATCTATCGTTTGTGATCGATGCTAAGAAAGAGAAATAGGAGATGCGGAGCATTCCTTTTGTATGTGATTATTTGGAAGCATTTCCCGAAGATCTTCCCGGATTACCTCCTGATAGACAAATAGAGTTTAGAATAGACTTGTTACCAGGGACGACTCCAATAGCAAAAGCACCTTACCGATTAGCACCGACGGATATGAAGGAACTGATGATGCAACTTCAGGAGTTATTGGACAAAGGTTTCATTAGACCTAGTTCATCACCCTGGGGAGCTCCGATGTTATTTGTGAAGAATAAATATGGAAGCATGAGAATTTGCATCGATTACAGAGAGCTGAACAAGGCAACAATAAAGAATAGATATTTGTTGCCAAGGATTGATGACCTGTTCAATCAACTACAAGGTTCAAGTTATTTTTCAAAGATCGACCTAAGGTCAGGATATCATCAACTGAAGGTGAAAGAGTAGGATATCGAGAAGACTGCATTCAGAACACAATATGGACACTACGAGTTTTTGGTTATGTATTTTGGACTAACCAATACTCCAGCAGCATTCATGGATTTAATGAATCGGGTTTGTAATTCGTTCCTAGATAAATCTGTGATAGTGTTCATAGATGACATTCTGATTTACTCAAAAAGCTAAGAGGATCATGGTAGACACTTGCGAGAAGTGTTAGAAGTCTTGAAGAATGAGAAGGTGTATGCTAAGTTCTCCAAATGTGATTTTTGGATTCGAGAAGTCCAATTATTGGTTCACGTGGTCAACCAAGAAGGGATAATGGTTGATCCAGTGAAGATCGAAGCTGTGATGAAGTGGGAACAACCAAAAATTCCCACAGAGATCCGAAGCTTTCTGGGATTAGCTGGATATTACCAAAGGTTTATCAATGGTTTTTCTTCGATTGCTACTCCATTAATAGCTTTGACCCACAAAGGAGATACTTATGCTTGGAGTGATAAGCATAAGGAAGCATTCGAGAAGCTAAAGAAGAAACTATGCGAGACACCGATTCTTTCTCTACCCAATGGAGTTGAGGACATCGTTGTTTATAGAAATGTGTGTGGGGTTGGATTGGGTTGTGTTTTGACCCAAAGAGATAAGGTGATCCCATATGCATCTCGACAGTTGAAAGAGCATGAAAAGAACTACCTGACTCATGATTTGGAGTTGGCAGCAGTAATTTTTGCTCTGAAGATATGGAGGCATTACCTCTATGGCACGAAGTGAAAACTTTTCACTGATCACAAGAGTCTCCAATACCTCTTTAATCAGAAGGAATTGAATATGAGGCAACGAAGCTGGCTAGAGTTACTTAAGGACTATGACTGTGAGATACTTTACCACCCCGGTAAAGCAAATGTTGTTGTTGATGCTTTCAGTCGGAAAGTTAATCTTGAAAGGAAGAGGCCAAGAGCATTGAGAATTGAAGTTGTCTCGACAATAGTGGAAAGTTTTTAGAAAGCTCAAGAGAAATCTTCTGAGAAGAATGACCGAAAGGAAGAACGTTTAGGCAAAACGTTGGTGTTTGGTATAAACAGTCACGAACTGAAGGTGTTCCAAGATCGGATTTGGATACCTAAGACAGGAGGAGTCAAAGATCTTCTGATGGAAGAAGCTCATAAGACAATGTAATCAATTCATCCTGGTAGCACTAAAATGTATAGGGACCTGAAACCCTACTACTGGTGGCCGACAATGAAGCTTGATGTTGCAAAGTATGTGGTCGAGTGTGTGACTTGTGAGAGAGTAAACACACAACATCAGAAACCGTACGGGAGTTTAGAACCTTTGTCTGTGCCTACAGGTAAGTGGGAAGACATTTATATGGATTTTGTCACTAAACTGCCCAGAACGAAAAGTGGTCATGACATGATTTGGGTGGTCGTTGATCAATTCACTAAGAGTGCGCATTTCATAACAGCCAAGGAGAAATGGTCTATGGATAAGATTGCGAATTCTTACATGAAGGAAATTGTGAGGCTTCACGGTGTTTCGTTAATGTTTGTGTCAGATCGTGATAGTCGTTTCACCTCACAATTTTGGAAAAGTCTACAAGAGGAATTGGGTACCAAGTTGTGTTTAAGTACAACTTACCATCCACAGACTGATGGTCAGAGCGAACGAACAATACAAACACTTGAAGATATGCTGAGAGCATGTACCCTGGAATTCCAAAGTAATTGGGATGAACATTTACCATTGGTAGAATTTTCCTACAATAATAGTTTCCACTCGAGCATTAAGATGGCACCTTACCAAGGTTTTTATGGACGGAAGTATCGTACACCGTCTTGTTGGCTTGAGGATGGGGAAAAACAGTTTATGGGACCGGAGATAGTCCATAAAAATGTTGAAAAGTTGAAAATAATTAGGGAGAGAATGTTAGCAGCTCAGGATCGTCAAAAGAGCTATGCTGACAACAAGCGAAGATCGATGACTTTTGAAGTTGGAGATTCGGTTTTACTTAAAGTCTCGCTGTGGAAGGGACTTATAAGATTTGGTAAAAGGGGAAAATTAAGTTCAAGGTTTATTGGACTGTTTAAAGTTCTTCAGAGGATTGGGAACCAAGCTTACAAGCTCGAACTACCAGAAGAACTGAATGGAATTCATAACACTTTCCATGTGTGTTATTTGAGGAAGTTCACGGGAGAAGTTCTCAACATGATTTCACTTTCAGAGTTGAGAATTGATGAAAACAAGAGGTTGATTGAAGAACCAGAGGCAATCGTTGACCGAAAGACTAAGAAGTTGCGATGCAAGATGGTCGAGTTAGTGCTTGTCCGATGGAAACACATGAATGGGCCAAATCTCACCTGGGAGACGGAGAGTGACATGATGAGTCACTACCCGTATTTGTATGTTGATGTGTGATTCCGGGGACGAAATCATTCTAAGGTGGAGAGAATTGTAACACCTGTGTTTCTGGGCTTGTCAATAATAGCAATGTAATAGTCTAGGTTAACCTTTGTAACCCATCTTGAAATAATAAAGATGTATTATTTGAGTATTATGTGTTTTGTGCTTAGTTGTGTGTCTTAATAATGAAAATAAGCATCAAAATAAAATGTTAGATAAAGTCGATATGTATAGATAATGTTGTAGTAGTTGAAACTAGGTTTCCAAATATATAAAGAATGCCGAAATCCGAGTTATAACGAAAAAGTTATGATCTGTCGAAGTTTTGAGACAGAACCGGCAACGTTGAATGATGTAAAAAGTGAAATTTGCGTTAGAGCGGTTTTTAGCCGAAACAATCTAAACGAGAATCGAAGATCTCGTCAATGGTAATGCAACTGTAAAAAGACAGACGAAAACGGATGTCGGATGAAGAAGTTATGAATTTATAACGGAGTTTTCCTGTTCCGACCTACTAAAAATAAATAATAAAAATAAAGTCAAAATTAGCCAACGGAGTATAAACGAAGTTGTAGAGCTTAGTCTCACCTACACGTGAATATAAAGAACGTCAAAAACGGAGTTCGTATGAAGATGATATAAATTTTTGAAGTTTTTAAATAATTAAAATATATTAATTTAAATATAAAATCGGATAATATCGGAGGCATTGACGAGTCGGTGCTATCCACCCAGTACGCCCAGCGTACATGTTGACGGGGGATTACGCCCAGCTTAATTTGGGGTTACGCCCAATGTAACTCGGGGTTTCAGCCCCTTTAAATAGAACATAAGTGCTTCCGAGTTCTTTGCTCATTTTCTTCATTTCTCTCTCGTTTTTGCATCGTTTTACGTGCAATAAAATATCCCGAAGCCCAGGTATCATTCCCAAGCCCCGAAGCAAGTCCCAAAGCCCCGAAGATCCCGAAAAGTGGAATTCCCGAGCCGAAGCTCTGCCCGCGAGAAGCTCGATTTTTGTGAAGATCTTCCAGATCTACCGAAGAATACTACTTCTACAAGTCGCAGTGTTGTCCGATCATCTGTTGATCAAGTGAGTGTGTAGTTATTTTCTTCTAACGCATAATTATGAAGTCTTTTATATAAAATATGTGTTATATGTATATTTTGTTGTTATATGTGTGAATGTATATTCACTTTCTTCTAACTCATAAATATGATTTATTCTCTATGAAATACGTGTTATGTGTGTGTGCCTCATATGTTATGTGGAATATGTATGGAATGCACATGCTATACATGTTTTAAACTATGTATAAAAATATATATATTTATCTACTAATATGTTGGGTAGAACATGGGTAGATAGTTGATGTGTGATAAACAAATGAGAGGCCTCGATGTTGTTGTTGACCTAGTCATCTAGCGGAGTATGGATGACGACCACATACTCTTTCTAGACAGTCTAGTGGAACGCTAGCAGGTTCATAACTTGTAAGTGTTGTGAACAATGTGTTCACCGGTGTACTCTATTCCCATCATGGTTGCCTTTAGGACATCTATTGTTGAGGAGACCCCTTAGTAGTAATGCCCGTCCCGATGAAAATCCTAGATTAGGTCCCTGGTAATAGATGTTCTTTTAGGGACGTAAAGTGAGGATAACGAGAATGGGTAATCGGGTTATTGTTGGTTGGTGAAATTAAATTTAATTATTTATTGTGGGTTGAAAACCCTATATGCTCACCAGGCTCCCAAGCCTGACCCACTCAGTTTTAATTGTATTACAGGAAGTGGCGCAATGGCATAAGATGGATGAATCATCAACTTGTTTTGTTTACAAGTCTGTATATGTATATATTCGTTGAATGACTTGTAATGTTATCGTTTATGTTTTATGGTCGGTATCGGAACATGACATCCCGAGTTTTGATTTTATAATGAAAATACATTTCTTTATGAATTGCTTTGGTAAATATTATTTTATCATACTTTGTTTTTGGGAACAAATTCCACAACTCTTTCAAATCAAAAGGATTTACTCTTGAATTATTTGAAAAGCATAAATGAAATCGGTCTTTTTTGGCCGAGATTTTGGGGATGTCACAATCTACCCATGTTTTACCCAACATATTTTGTAGATATAAAATACATATATGGTTTAAATCATTTAAAGCATATATTCAGACAATATGCACACATAACACGTAATTTATATACGGTTTAAATCATTTAAAGCATGAATTCGTTCATCCAACATAGACAACAAGTATTCAGACAATATGCACACATAACACATAATTTATATAAAATACTTCATATCTATGTGTAAGATGAAAGTAACTATGCACTCACCTGAGAAGGTGGTGACTCGGCATTCGAACAACACTTCGTTACTCTCAACACAATTTTCCTCGGACAAAACCTAGTATCAATACCACTAGGGTTTAGTCTAATGTTAACTGTGATTAATTAATAGTCTAGCTATTATTACTATTATATAAGCGTTAAACAATACTTATATAACCCATAATAATAGCCCAAATACTTATTATAAGTTCCTAATAACATTACTATATTGAAACATAAGCTATTCAAAAGATAGGGTAGGCATAACTCACTTACAGCGGGTTTTCTCGAAAACCAGGCTCTGCCGGAGCAGAGTTTCTAAGTCGAAGGCTCTTCTCTTCGGAGCCGCCAGGAACCCTTAGAGAAAGAGTGTAGAGAGAGAAAGTTGAAGAGGAGAGGTGTTAGAAATGAAAGAACCCGGCACCTCTATTCAGCCACGTGTCATCACCTGATGGCTTTTCTTGGGGAGAAAACCTTGGCCCAATATTCAGTCACGTCACCCCTTTTGCAGCAGCACCCTGCCGACTTCTAAACCATGTAACTTTTGCATACGAGTTCCGTTTTAGACGTTCTTTTTTTCCACGCGTAATTAAAAACAATATCTACAACTTTCATTTAGACTTCGTTAGCTAATTCTTGACCGATATTAAATCTAACAGTAGGAGGAGATTAGACTGTTAAATAACCACGAAAAATTCGTAACTCCTTTAGACGGACTCCGTTTTCTTCTGTCTTTTTACCGTTGAATTCCTATTAATGATATATTCAAATCTCATTAAGGTTGCGTAAGCCAAAAACCGTTCGATCAAAAATTCGAGTTTCAGGTCGTGCACTGCTATGCCAAATCTTAGAAAAATTCATAACTTCCTCATACGAAGTCAGATTTGGTCGTTCTTTTTTTGTATGTTCTCGGTTTAACATATACTACAACTTTTGTTTATATCACTAAGGCTAAAAATTCCTTTATCAAAAATTTACTATTTACGTCTCCCGGTGTCGTGTCGGTTTTGCCGAAAAACTTCGACGGACCATAACTTCTTCGTTATAACTCGGATTTCAACGTTCTTTATATGTATGGAACCCTTGAGACATATTATACAACTTGGTTAAGATTATTTATTATAAACAATCTTTTGTCAAAAAGTTGTTTTCGACCCCTATTATCTTTAAATTGACTAGTCCGGATCTACGGGTGTTAAATTGAACACCGACGGAAAATAGAATAAGGATTTTGGTCACCCTAGACTGATGTAGTTTAACTGTAGCGAACAGTTTGGGTGTAGGGTGCCATCCGTGTATAGATCTACACACAAACCCCACTCTCCCTCCAAGAGACTCTAGTTATAACTACAAGTTACGATCATACACACAATAAGTGTCAATCGACACGTCTCACTAGACCCTTAATCGAATTTTACGCGAAGAGAAACATATAAAACTCATTCCGGGCTCAATGAACCATGTAAGTGGCCACTAAGGCTCACTGAACACGTAAGTCATTTTCTGGCCCAAAAGGAACGAGATTATATAACATTGGCCCAAAATATATGTAAAAGGACAACTAAGGTCCATTTCACATGTAAGGTATTTATAGGCCCAAATTAGCATACAAATAGTATCCAAGGTCCAACACGCATGTTGATGAGTCATGAGGCCGAATAAGCATATAAATAGTATTCAAGACCTTCAAACATGTAAATGGGCCACTAAGGCCCAATATCAAGAAAGTGGCAGAGTTAGCCCGTTTGTTATTGTTTTGCTATTATTAGTTCAATTATTTACTAAAATAGCATAAAAAGCCCACTTTTTGTAAAAATTGACATTCGTGGCCCATTAAGCCAAAAATTTACAATTAAAGCCCAATTTTTGTAAAAATGACATTTTTTGTCCAAATTTGGACAAAACTTGTATTTAAGGCTAGTTTTTGGTAAAAAGTACATTTTTAACTCATTTTTGTCAAAAACATTATTATTGGCTTGATTTTTGTGAAAATATACATTTTCAGCCCATTTATAGAAAATTTCATATATTTTGCCCAAATGTTCATAATTTCGCAACTTTGACCCCTTTTTTATAAAAAATTTACATGTTTGACAAAACTTTCTTGAAAATGGCAATTTAACCCACAAAAGACCAAAAATTACCATTTTTGGGCCCAAAACCGTGAGAAGCCTAAATAAGGCCCATTTATAAAATATTTACATTTTTGGTCCCTATAAGGTTTCAAATGTCGAGTTTAGCCATTGCTTAGCAAAAAATTTCTTTTGAACCACATACTAGCCGAGAGTTACATAAACAACCCATATTTTGTCACTTTTGTCATTTTTAGTCCCTTTCATGAAGTTTTTCTTAGATTCAAGTATCCTTAATGTACTTTAAACCTTTCTCTTATGAGATATGTTGAAATAAGTGTTATATTTTACCAAAATCATATTCTTTTAGTAGATTTTCAAGTTCATGAAGTTTTTACCACATAAACACATCTATAACTAGAAAAGCACACAAAATCATGCATAGACACATAGATCTACACAAAACAACTTGTATTCTTCCCCAAAACAAAGTATAAATCGAAAATAGAGGGGTATGAACTTACTTTGAGGTTTGGTTCGGTTTTGATGAAAGGATATGAGAAGATGATGTTGTTTTCGGCCTAACTTACTTCTTTGAGAAGATCTCGAAGATATGGATAGTTCTAAGGCCTTATATACGAAAAAATGTTATAAGAATAAGAACCTTGTTATAAACTTGAAACAAACAATGAGGATTAACAAGCCTTACCAAGAATGATGCCCTTTGATGAAGTGTTCTTCAACAATCACACAAGCTCATACGAAAATTAAAGAGGAAGAATAAGGGAGTTTTTGAAGCTCTAGAGAGAATTGTTGGATGTAGTTGTAATGGAAAGAAAGTGAGAATGGAGGTAGAGTCTCTTTGGCCGAAATAAGAAGAAGAGGTAGAAGGTGGTGGTTTTTACATGATGGTTACAAGTTAGCTTGCATGGAAGTATGTTAAACAATAACATTGTTGTTTGGTGGTAAATTGTGAGGTGTCACTCCTCTAATTATCCATCCTTTTCTCTTTTTTTTTGTGTTGTTGGGCCGAGAAAGGGAAAGAGGAAAGGATATGAGAAAAGTTTGGGCCCTTAATGAACATTCTCAAGATCATAGGCCCATCATGGATGTTTTCGACCAATTGGGACCTTCTTATGGGCTTACGGCCTAAATCTATGTTGTTGAAGAGTTTTCGGCCCAATTAGGGCTCGTGAAAATGAAGTGAGTCATTTTAGGCCCAATAAGGCGCATTAGAGATAAGGTGAATCATTCTAGGCCCACATGACCCAAAATACTTTAATTTCATGAATGTGGGTCCAATTAGAGTCCAAATAAGGTTCCTTGGCCCAAAATAGTCAAATTGGGAGTTTATTGGCGCAATAGGCCCAATAAAAGGTTTCCGGTCCCATCTGAATTTGAATCGGAACATTAGGGTTACAACCCACAGTTGAGTGTATGAAATGCTTTGAATTAGGTTTTTGGAACGAACATCATGTATTATCAAGATTAAAGTTGCAGAACACATCAAAAGTTGATTACATACTAACATAATCTCCTAGCCGAGAGTGCTAGTTGTGACACTTCGGGTGCCATGGGAACCCCACATGGCTTAACTAAGGATGTCATGGAAACCCTTCAAGGTCTTACACCGGGTGCCATGGGAACCCCCACATGGTCTTATATCCAATTGCTTGGGAACCCCCTGGGGTCTTCCATGCAAGTATCATAAAGACAACTAACATACCACATACCACATACTACATAATCAACTAGCATACTACATAAAAAATAATAGGCCGACCGTGGTGCCTTCAACCTATTAGTATGGTGAGGAGACTCACCTTGGTCTGCTGAACACGAAAGCTGCTCGCCTAATAGTCTGAAATCACACACACTGAACAATAATACCATTAACCCAAAATTAGGATTAAATACAAGCTAACTAAAGAACCCAATTACCTAAGCCCAAGTCCTTTCTTAATGGACGAAGAGTCTTTCCTTTGCTAATGGGCTCAAGGTCCATATCCAAAGCTATTAATGGGCCTCATGGCCCAATACAGCCCAACCAAAACAACTATGGTCCCACAACACAAAATCAGCCCAAAACTCTAAAAGGGGTCCAAACCCAACATTGAATAAGGCCCAATGGCTTATGGGGTCAAAATAAAGTCCAAACCCATCTGAGTGCATACACCTTGTGTACCACTCCAGTACGCTCAACATACTAGCTCCTCAAGCAGTATGTGTTGCATACATGCTACTACACACGTCGTACAATTCAGACATGCACAAAAGACCATTAAGCTTTTAATGCTTGGGATTTTAACGTCCAACTTTAGATCTGAGTCCATTGAGATGTCCTAAGGCATAAAGTTGGCCACTTTATGCCTTTGCATGCTCCATATGCTCCCCGCACCCCTTTACAACCCATTGAGACCTTTCCAAGGTTCTTAACTCATGCATGAGGTCAAAACACCCATCAAGACTGCATTTTTATGGTATGAATGAACTAAGGGACCTCAGATCTACTCTTCCTAAGCTCTGGAGTTGCTCAAACTCCCAAGAGGCGACTTATGAACCCAAAAGAGGACAATATAGCAAACCATAGCTCAATCTAATGAATAAGATGCCATTTGAGAATCTAAGACTTGACTAATGAATTAGATTGATAATCCAACTAACAAAATCTATTTAAAAACATCTAGATTCAAAACGATCAAATGAACTCATAAACAAATTTAGCTTGAAATCATTTCAATGACAAGTTAGAAGCCATTAGTCACATATTTTGATTTAGTAAACTTCATTAGAGATTTGAGGATCATTTCTTGGTTGGGTTAACGTTTAATTCATGATCTAGTTCTTTAAATAAACTTTTCACCAATCTAGGGTTCATAAGTTGCCAAGACAACTTATGAAGTTCAAATCAAGCAACATCAATGAACGTTTTTGATAGTTTAGTGAACTATTGAATAATTCTAAACTATAATTTCAATCTAACTCCTAGTTACATATCATTTTTGGATTGGACAAAAATCCAAACCATAGTTGAATAAAACGAAGAAGATAACTAATGATTAATACCTCTTTAAATAAACTTAAATCCTAAAATTAATCTTCAAAATCGTCTTTCCAACCCTCTACACTCTTCAAAGTCGCTCAAATTATGGAAAGTGGAAGGGAGTCAGGCTTGTGTCTAAACTTTCTCAACTTGACACATAGTCACATATAGTCCCTCCATTTCTTATTTTCTTTATTTGACCATAAAACCGTGCCAACTAGAGACTAGTCATATATATTTATAATATTAAACATAATAAACTTATTTATTAACAAAGTAAATCTAAAAATAGGGTTAGTGGGTTAAACCAGATTTAGATATAAGTTTCCCCGATTAACCAAGTCAACCCAAAATTCCTAAACCTCAACATTATTTAAATATTTATGGGATATCATGTAGTGTTTGCTTTGTTATGAATTTTTCATAGAAACTGATTTCCAAGCCAGTGATTTGAGTTTGCTTGTTGAAAATACCTACATGGAGCAACTTGGTATGGAAAGGAAAATAACTAGCAAATAAGTAAAATGTTGATCACAGTACAATTGTATCAAAAATATGCTTATTACCTTGTTTTGTGACTTGTTAATTTTAGTGATGATCATTGAAACTTTTAAGCACATCATTATTTATATCGTAGGTAATTGTATGAGCTTTGGATCTATATGTAAAAAAATGGTGTTAGCACTTTTATAGTTAATTTTGATCTTGGCTTAATTTTTGTTTGGAGTTTTAGATCTAATTTTGGGTTTTCCTAAATATGTAGTTTTTATTTAAGTTTTATAACGGGATAAAAGATTATGGTCATGAAAAATGGTGTTGGCGGAAACATACATGGTGATGTGGTTAAAAATTAAAAGAGTTATTAAACATTAACCCCTCGAATTACAAATATGATGGACTTTTCTAGAATTTCCTATAGTGTAGGGACGCATTTGTAACTAGACAATATTACAAGGGTACAAATTTCAAACTTCACTATTTCTAGGTTAGAAAGTCCAAACCCTTTCGTTTCCAAAACCCCAGTCTTCTTTCTCCGTTTCTGGACTCTGGTTTGTTTTCAGCTTCTCGTTCTTCGATCGAAAATGGCGAAGCGTTTAATTCCTTGTTTTAACCGTGTTCTGGTTGAGAAAATAATCCCTCCATCAAAGACCAGCACCGGTATTCTGCTTCCAGAAGCATCCTCCAAGGTTACCATTTCCACCCTTTATTTTTTTAGATCTAGATCCCGTGTGCACATACATGGGCCATGGCCCTGAAAATGTATGAAGATTCATGTATTTTAATGCGATTTCTAATTACACCAATCAGTGAAACCTACACCTGTTTTATGTGTTCATTCTTCCTCTGCACATGCATATTATTCCTTTATTATGTAATTGCATCTTAGAGATGTCAATCTGCGCTCATTACTTCGTTAGAAGATTACAATCAATCATTGGAACCCTCATGTTTTTCTATCACCTACTGGATTTTATTCACTTTCAAAGTAAGCGGAAAATTTACAGAAATCTCGGGGGCTTTTACCTTCTTCTTGATCCCTGGATCATCACTTCATTAGAACGCCACGAAGATTGAAATTTGTCTCTGTGAAATCTCTTTCATCTGTCTTTTAGTTAAATTTACTAGCTCCCGAATTATATTCCTTGGATTTCAATTAGAAAACTGATTATGGATTGTTGAATCAGCTAAACTCTGGTAAAGTTATTGCTGTGGGCCCTGGATCACGTGATGCAGAAGGGAAGTTGGTGCCTCTCTGTGTAAAAGAAGGTGACACTGTTTTACTAGCAGAGTATGGAGGAACAGAAGTGAAACTTGATGATAAGAAGTAAGTATCAGTTTCTTTCAATCTGAAACATTACAACCTTCCATATCTTGATCTATACTTCTTTCTAATTAGGGTTTAGGTTTTAGATTGCAAGACATAGAGCTTGTGCATGTATTTGTCATAACTCATAGTAGATTAGTAGGTAATAAGAAATGCATATTTTTTGTTCATGATGTAGATAAAAGTTTATAGATGTCTATCCATACAGAGGGCCAAAAAATTGTTAAATACATCATCTTACTCCATCAAACATTCAATTGATGGATTTTTATTTTTAAGTTGCATATTATAATATGTGGTAAATTACTGGTATTAATTTCAGGTATCATTTGTATGACGATCATGATATCTTGGGAACTTTGCATGATTAGTTTGGCTCTGTAATTCATGAGAACATTTAAGAGATTTTGTCATTTGGAAATGTACGAGTGAGATGTGTCCCAAATTTGGGGATTTGGAGAATCCTGATACACAAATTTAGTTTGCAGTTGCTTTTAAAAAAAAAAAAAAAAAAAAAAAAAATCCCCTCTGTATTTGGTATTTAGCTTATTAATTATTTTTTTATCAAACACTGTTACTTAATCAGCTACCAAAATGATGTGCTATTAATGTCATTTGTTAACTTAATCATTCAACTATTTTACAAATAAGTCATCTCACTTAAAAATGTATCTATTAATTATATTGATAATTGTGGTCATTTAAGTGGTTAACAATGGTTTATTGGTTCATATTTTGATAGGCAAAAGGAGTAGAAAATTGGAAACTAATTTATTTATTTATAAGTTTATATAAAAGTATTCGGCAAGTAACAGTTAATATCATGATGTTATCTAACCACCTATCCAATACACCGAAAGGAAAACATACTTTAGTGTGTAAAATAACGTTAGACAAATCTATTGTTGGTGGAAACAAATTGAAACCATTGACTTTGGGGATTTGCAAGGCATCTAGAATCATTATCATCTACACAAATGCATTTCTTGCTCACAATCCTCGAAGAGTAATTTGGATCAAAATCCAAGCAAAGATCCACGCCATTTTCATCTTTGTTTGAGATTTGGAACCTTGAGTTTTTTACCAAGTTCCACGTGCTTTGTTTTGCATTGCAATTTGTTGTTAGCTTCACCGGAAGCCCGTCTCCGGCCACCGTGATACATAACGGAGTGCTTGCGAGTTGCACCGGAGTCCCATCACCGCCGTGACTCCACCCGTTCAACCAAAGGCATTCATCTGCAAAAAGCTGGTCCTTGTAATCGGATCGTATACAACGTCCAGTCATTGGGTGGAACAAGAATGTGTAGTTGCTTGATCTCCATTGTGGAACTACATGAAAATTTTTGTAAAAATTAACAATCAGACTTGTTATCAGTTCAACCATGGTTAAATAGTTAGACTGTGATCTTGAATTATATAACTACTAAAGTAAAATTTGAGAGAACTCTGCTAAATATATTAATTAGTCAAAAAGCTAAATACATGACTTCCTACTATCATCTTCTTTTTCTTTTAATATGAATATATTTTAAAAAATCTACAAATTCTTTTTATTTAATCTGTCTTATATTTAAATAACTTTGTTGTAACTAGATATTTATAGATATAAAAAATTATAATAAAAATAAAGACACAACATTAATAATACATAAATCAATTTCTTGTATTAACTCTTATTAAAGCCATAAAAAAAAAAAAAAAAAAATCTTAATTAAAACGTACCTTGAAGAGTTTGACGCAGGAGGAACAACTTCGCGTTAAAATCAGGGTTTCTTAGCCCCTCCCAATCGTTATTAAGGAGTCCATATTGTTCATCCATATTTTGGACCCCTTGTCTAAGGTAGTAGCTTCCTTGCAAAGCCCATACGGCCCAATCCAAGTCCATTTCAGCCAAAAAAGCCATGTAACAAGGCAAAAAAACATTGTCACTTTGGCGTGTACCCATTAAGTTCACGCCAAACTCGGAAATAAACAACGGGGCAGGATCTGATCCTGTTGTTAAAAACGTTGCTCTATTATTTATATCACGAATAACATTACTACACATTTGGTTTAGCGGTTGACGTAGCCACCTTTGTCCCTCTGTAAACGAGTATCTGTGTGTTTCGTATACTATTTTGTTTGGTAACGCACGATCTAGTCCTAAAGGCTCAGATTTTAATGGACTGAAATCAAGGTCATAGTTTAAACCAGAGATGAGAACCAACACATTAGGGTTAGCTTTGTGGATAGTACTAGCCCCTCTACGAACCCATTGATACCAATCATTCGCATTTTGGCGAGGTCCACGTAGCTCATTCCGTAAACTCATAGCAACAACCTACAAAATTTAAGTTCTTTATCAGTCAAAAGTTAAACAAAGAAACAAACTATTGGACCATATCCGATAAATCGGCAAACCATAGGGAAGGAAAATGAAATTTATCGACTAAAACAAATATTTAATACTTACCATAGGAGTATTTCTATAACGTTTTCCCACGATAGATAAGCCTTCTAACCATTCGTCCGGATCAAAATACTTATCTCCAAAAAATCCATTTCCATCATTGTTGGAACAACACCACATTGGTTCACTCACGTGATTGTCGAGTATCACCATGACTCCATAAGACTGAATCACACCTATCACTAACGAAAAAGCATCAACCACAGTGAGAGGTAAAAATTGAGGATTATTTATCTCGAGGCCTTTAATTGCATTTGTAAGGCTTAAATCACGAAAAGTTTGTACAACGGTTTTGTTGCTATAACGTGTAAACATATTGGTAGCCCAAGTGAGTCGAACACAATTGAACCCAAAGAAAGCAACCTGGTTTACAATGAAACCTATTGGCTTCTTGTCGAGCCCTTCTACTAACATGGGTTGTAGATGAGAAGGCCAGTTCACACACTTGAACTTGACTCGCTCACCATTCAACTCATCAACGACCCATTTTGATTGTGTTGTCAAAGGGAGGGAATGAGAAATTGTTACTAGCGAAAAAAGTAATACAAAAGAAAAAATTAAAGTTTTCATGGTTTTCTTTTATGAACTTGTTGCAACACTATTTTGAGAATTGAGATTATATAGTTAAAGTGGGACCACTAACAAGAAGCGATGCATGTATATTCACATAAAGAGTAAACCCATATATTGTGCTGTTTAGGTTTGGTTTAAACCAACTTTGTCCACATCATCATCAGAAATTTGGGTTTGAATTAGGTTTTACTCGATTTTGTTCATAAAAGTTGAACGTTCTAAATTTGATTTGCTTATGAATTTCATTATCGTGATAGATTATGACGAAGCCAGTAAAATTTACAAAGATACGGGAGAACTTAAAAAAAAGACGTTAGGATTTGTGAATTTCCCTTTTAGAATGACACATAAATATCATTTCATTTCATTATGTTCCTCTAGTAAAAAATTAGATCATTCTTATATGAGTAAACTATAGGAATGATCGTTGCGATTTAAAGTAATTTACTCTTCTTATCTTTTTAACCCAAAAGAAACTTTAATTACCTATAAATATATCACATATAGTTCAATACACATCGATGGAAGGTAAACGGGTAACAAGTTGCGCCGTTAGCCATTTCTAGATGATAAAACTAATTTTTTTGAAAACAATATCTGTGGATCTAGAAGATATAACATTAGAATGAATGACCCGTTGGATTCTGTTGAGGAGCTTTGCCGCCTCTGGCACGAGAAATCCAAATGTATCAATTGCAAAAGGTACAAACATATGTTAATTTTCTATACATGCATTCTCGTGCTTTGCCACTTTGCACGCAACGACATTCAAAGCGGCATACCCGATTGTGAAACCACCGCTCTTCAAACCGACAAGAGGAAAGACCCAAATATGATACACACAAGTGTGATTCCCTCCTATCCATCCAAAGACCAAAATATCAGCCGGTCTAAGTGTCGATCTTCCATCTTGTGGGCCTGTCAAAAAGTTCACCGATACTTCTTTCTTCATAGAAATACCAGCACGCCGATAAACATCAAAGAGAACATCCCTAACCATATCATGTCGTATTTGAAACCAAAGAGCTCTCTACAATGAACCACATGTTCTCCAAAAGTATCTAAGCATGCCTTACGGTAAACTGAACATATCTCATCAATTGGGAATAGAGGAATCATGAGGCGGTAACGAATGATAGTTCGGTACTCCACATGAGACATATGTTGGTCGATGCCATCAATATGGATAGTTAGCAGAAGATCCTGAGCATGAGGTGTCCGAAGACACTCAAAAACTGTTTGCTGTCTAATAGTCATAGCGAAATCGACTTCCATATCTTTGATAATTTTGCTAAAAAGGGCACACGCTAATGCTTTTTGGGATTTAGAAGGGACGGTGTCTTTATTAGTGAAACCGTTACAGTCGAATCCTGAAATCGTATCGCACAAACAAGTCAAATCACATAGGTAATCAGAGTCCATACCTCATATGCAACTGTCACGTAAAATGTGGTATTGTAATGTCGAAGATTGAACCCTCGAGACTACAAATGCGTAGAAGAAAACCTTGTATGCTGAGTACAAACCCAAACCACCGAAACGAATATGTGTCCTTATTTTGTAGGTCAAAATTCATAAAATCGTTTCAATTTAATAATTTTTTTGTTTATTCAAAGTATTTTTATTATTTACCTGTGAGATTTTGATTTATTAAAAAATTCATTGCAACCGGATATAACAATTTTTTGATAACTTTAACTTTTAAAAAAATACTATAATTTATGTATTTTTTTAGGCTTGAATGATATTTTTCATATAATTTAACCACAAACACTTTGAATTGTTTTGGAAAAATAGCTTTAACCACAAAAAAACTCATAATCCAATTTAAACACAAATATTTTAAATTAAAAAAAATTAAATAATAGAAACTTTATATTTTTCTATTTTTTTTAATTTAATCACAAAACAACTCATTTTTTTTAATTAATCATCCTATATTTACTATTCAATGCTATGCAGATTTTTAAATTATATATTTTAACTTTTGATTATTACAAAATAACAGCCTTATATTGTAAAGTTCCGTCATAAGTAAAATAAAAAAATAGATAAACAAAATATTAAAAATAAAATTACATAATCTTATACAAATAACACTAATAAAATTACTAATTATATGACTTGTTATGAATCATTAATATTAAGACGTTTGAAATAGAGAAAATTTCAGAAAAAGCATTATATTTTAAATATTTTATTTGAAAAATTGTTATTTTAATTTTCCTCGCAGAAAAAAAAAGTTGACATTTATAAACATTAAAAAAAAAAAATCATTGCTCATTAGTGAGGCTAGACTAATATCGGTGGCATGTCGTGTCGCTTTTAAAATTTATATGGTACTTAGTGAGTGGTGGAAATAAATTAATGGGAGATGATTTGTATATAATAATTTTTCTTTATACACAACAATTTGTTTTATAATGGTGTACATTATAATTTTATAATGCATACATTGTTGTGTATGACAAAAAACTGTTGTGTACAAACCATTTTCCTAAATTAATTACTGGAGCTTCGTGTAACAAAACAACAATAACATGAATAGAAACAAATAATTACATGGTAAGAAATATAACACCAATGAAATTAGTAATTATATGACTTGAATATTTAAATGAATGACGATTTATAAACTATGCTTACAGTTTATCCATATTTAAATATAATGTTTTTTTTTTTTTTTTCATAAATATATTTACAATATAATATCTAAACTATTCTAAAAGTTCATTTTATTAAAAAAAATTAAAATTTTATTTTGTCTAAATATATATTTTGATACTTATGTTATCTATCAAATGTCAAATTACTATCTCAATAACAAGTAGTTACGGACACATAAAAATCGATATGAAATCCATCCCCTTTCGGAGCTCCTATCAAATTTGTTCTCAACCACTCAAATCCCCAAAAACGAAAGGTTCATGACTCCTATATAACTCCTGAAATTACCCGACAAACAAACTTCCATTAAGCCTCATTCAAGACGCATGACACAAAACATCCGTTACACTTTATTTAATTATTCCTTAAAACCCAAAGGGTCAAAGAGACATGTGAAAGTGAAACTGGTTTTCATTACCCTATTTTCACAATACACGGTTTACTGTATTAACACGATCATCCTTTTTATTGATTTCATTTGCTTGTGGCAACGGTTTTCCACCCAAAAACCCTTTGAACAATGCAAGTGATCGCTCCGGTTGAGAAAATGGAGCTTCATGCGCTGCCCCTCTTATCGTTGCAAAAGATAAAACATCACCATATACTTGTATCCATCCACCAACCTACAATAAATAAATTTAACTTAATTAAATTAAAAAATGTAAACAAATTTATAAAAAAAAGTTGGAATTAAAGTATTAAACTAACCTGGTTGCCATTGAACCATGCCCTATAAGGCAAAGTTGTATTCAACCGTAATTCCTTAGCCAAACTGTTCACCACTGATCGGGTCCCGGTTAAAGGTAGGACCGAATCTTGATCACCACTGAAAGAATTAATGAAAAAATTATAGAAAATTGATAATTTTGTATCTTTAAAAAAAATATATATATATATATATATATATGTACTCGCCTGTAAACAAAAACCCTAATACCAGACTTGAGTAGGGAAGTCAACACAGGACTCATTGGTATCTCTAAATTGTGCATGTCATAGTTCAAAACCCTGTTATTTACAAAAAAAAATATATTAATATATAATTAACACGGAAGTTTAAATTAATTTATAAACTCGAGATCCGTCCATGTATTACTCGCTACACGGGCCCCACTGGCTGACACCCATGAGCCGAGCATGCAAAGCGGTTTGCACATCTTTTCGGTTCAAGTACTCGATCGTTTCATCCTCCACACAAACATCTATCTTTGTCTCCGTGCCTCGCTGTAATGTAACAACAGTCAGTCAGAGGGTATTTACGTCTTTTACACAGATGAGAGAGAAAAAAAGTTGGTTAAGCTTACGAAGTTATTGAGGAGGACTTGTGATTGGGAGAAAACATTTGACAAACAAACGTCGAGAGTGATGTCATAAGAGTTAATGAATCGACCGATTTCTCTTGAAGCTTGATTCGAGACTTGAGAGCATTTTGGGGTCATAGACTTGTATTGGGCTTGTCTTCTTATGGTTGAGAAGTTGCAAACTTTATTGAATAAGTCATATGTAGCATCTGATATTAAACCATGAGACCAGAGATACTCCCCTCTTGAATTAAAATCCGTATTAAATTCCAATAGTGGGTTACCGATCTACACAACAAATGATAAGCTTGTTAACGGTCTGAACAAGACTAAATGACTATTTTACCCTTGGATTTATTTTACTCACTGCGATTCCCTTGAGATTGATCTTGGCTTTCGACTTAAGTATGAGATTTGCAAGTTGAGGAACATAGTGTCCTGTAGTAGACATTAGACAATGAGTGTTAAGACTTAAGAGTTAAGACAGTTATTCTGATTTGAAAAGCTTTTTAAAGTTCTTACATATATTTTTACCTGCATAACTTTCGCCTGTGATGTAAAAGTCTCTATTCTTGTACTCTGGAAAGTTTTCAAACCATTTCTCTAGAAAATTGAGATTGTCGCGAGCTGAAATGATGAAATAAGCATTAGAAACAGTTTGTTCATAGTCATACATACAGTAATATAGAATCATATGTGTACACTCTTTGAAAAGAAGTAAATTAAGAACCTGTAATGACGTCATTCACTGATAAATAGAAGGACTTATCAACAGAATAAGAGAATCCCACTCCTGCTGGTGATTCCAAGTACAACATATTTGCCTCTGTCAAAAACAACAAGGAATTAATTCCCAAAATTATTTTCTCAAAATATGTATAATTAATAAAAGCTTTCATCTAAGATATCCATGGACGTTTATAAAACACAGAAAATTTGTTAATTGATCCATCCTCAGCCATTCATGACATAATTTGCCCAATTTGATACAAATTGATAGTAATAATTCAAATACATGGAAAGCGTAGTTGTTGCAGGCCATTGGTAATCGATCATGAGAGATTCATTATGATATACGAATCATCATGAGTATCAATCAATGTTGTAGGGCAAATCTATAACTTCATTTAATGCTGCAATTAATACTCTCAACATTGAATACACAGTTATTGCAGAATTCTCTCAACTTAAATGCAGATTCTGTATACCTTTATTCCAGCTATACTCGTTTTTAACCAAAACACTACCACTTGGTTTAAAAGGACCATGCTCGACAAAAGCCCCTTCTCCAACAGACGAACAACCAGGTCCTGCAAAAATTGAAACGAAAAGCTTCACGCGTTATCGTTGTGCATAAGGTATGGAGTGAAGAAATATAGCGAGAATTACCTCCATTTAACCAAAGCACAAGCGGTTTGGAAGATGAGTTGGATTCAGCTTCAACAAAGTAGTAAAACAAAGATCTCGGTTTTGCTTCATCGAGGGAGATGTAGCCTGCAAATTGCTTGAATGTCACCGGCGGTTGGCCTGGTAATTTCACTACCTCATCGGCGACTGGTATGGAGTTAACGCCGTTGAGACATGTATGCATTAAAATGATCCCAAACAGTAACTTTGCAGAGAGTATCCATGGCTCAGACATGATTTTGATAGTGAGAGAGAATTAAAGCTGCTTTGAGAAGGTCAACTTAAATCTGATATGACGTACAATCGTCAATATTGGATGCTTTACGAGTTTTGAATTCCATGAGACCTTTGTTTTTTCTTTTTTACTTTTGGACAAAGAATTTCCTTTAAAAGGCCGGACCATCCTTCCAATAAACGTGAACCAAGCAAATTTAACATTTTGAAATCATAGTTGTAGTCCAATTGGTTTATCTAAGGTTTAAGTCCAATTATTTAAAAATTGATGACACTTTTTTCATGGCTTTTAAAAGTTGTATGTACGGGTGAGTATTTTGGATCGGATCGGTTTTAGAGAATATTGTGAATTGTGGACTGGATCAGATGAGATTTATAGGTCCAGATCCAGGTATGGATTTTCCAGTTCTTATACCCGTTTGGACTTATACAACTTTACATGCATACTATATAACTTGTTAAAACACGTTTTTGGATTTGATACAATTCGTTAAAATGAATATGTTATTGGGTTTGATGCATTACAATTCGTTAAAATGAATACTTTTTTTTAGTTTGATACGGTACAACTCGTAAAAATGAATATATTTTCTTGCGCCTTTTGGACAAATCAAACTTTGATTGTTTAACTTTATACCATTTGTTTGAAATATTGTAACCCATTGAATATAACACCAAAAACAACAAATTTATAGTCGAAAATCATCTACAAATTCTAAATTATATGTTACAAAAAACCGCATGCCAATTCGACTTAAAGCGAATGAGATATGCTTGTTTAAAAAATTTCATAGGATAAAAAAGTTTAAATTTCTTGTTGAAAAGCGAAAGTATTCCACATTTGATATTTTATCTTTGAAGGATTGTAATTTATTCAATATAACACCAAAAACAACAAAATTATAGTCTAAAATCATCTACAAACTCTAAATTACACGTTGGAAAAAATCGCATATCACTCCGACTTAAAACAAATGAGATTTGCTTGTTTAAATAATTTTAAATAATACAAAAGTTTAATTTTCTTACTGAAAGCTTGAAATATTTCAGCTTTGAAGGATTATAAATCATTTAATATAACACGAAAACAATATAATTATAATCTAAAATCATATACAAAATCTAAATTACACGTTGGAAAGAACCGCATGCCAATCCGTCTTAAATCGAATGAGATATGCTTGTTTAAAGAATTTCACAGAATACAAAGTTTAAATTTCTTGTTGAAAAACTAAAATATTTCAGCTTTGATATCTCATCTTTGAAGGATTATAACTCATTGAATATAACACTAAAAACAAGAAAATGATGTATCATCTACAAACTCTAAATTATAGGTCTGCTAATTCTCGACACGACCTGCGACAGGGCACAAAATAAATGAGTTTGGGTTGAGTTTTTCAGCCCGTCAACCCGTTTATTAAACATGCCATATATGAGTTTCTAAAAAAATATACGGGTTGACCCGCCAACCCGTTTAGAATTTTAATTAAAAAATTATATATATTTTTAAATATATTAAGACTTAAGTATTATACAGTTTATACACCAGGATATGATGTCATTGACCATTTGACCTGTGCAACACGTTTGTCATTTGGTGTTTGTATTAATGTTTTAGTTTGAACATGATTCTATGAATGTATTAAGACTTAAGTATTATACAGTTTATACCTGGTTGTGAGGCGTGTGCCTCATAACTAATTCTGTTGAGCATTCCCCCGTTAGGTGCAACGTGGTGGATCCGTATTAAAGGATCTCCTGTCACGTCTTTTTGCCTCGTCCCCTCATTAGCTAGAGGGGAATATTTGATATTATGATCATCATACTTGTCGTTAGATGGACAAGTGGAACTCTCTGATTGGTTCTACGTTTGTCGGGGTGTTATCTCTAGGAGAAGAGGCCAAGGCGCAGTTCTGCTCCTTAACTGTCATACCAGTGACTCCGTGTTGGCAAAGGTGAAACATCGCAAAAATACAACCCAGAAATTTCGTTTTTAAAACCATAATAAAAACCATAAATAATCCATCATCATAACGAAAATCAAAACCATGTATCTCAAAACATCATGTCAAATACTGTGTCGAAATCATATGAGAAAATATCAGAGTCTAAAACAATATCAGGTTGAAACTTTGGTGGGTGCCATGTGATCATTCCGAGCCCTTCCCTTTGCTAGTGGAAGTACCTAAAACCAAAACAGAAAACCGTAAGCACAAAGCTTAGTGAGTCTCCCCAAATTACCACATACCATACACATATAATATGCAACTAAGAGATACGCCCACACTCATGGAGATACGGGCCCCTCCCACATTCCGCTAACTGGGAGATATGGGCCCCGCCCACACTCCGCTGACTGTGAGATACGGGCCCCGCCACACTCAGCTACTTCAAGATATGGGCCCCGCCCACACTCGGCTACTATGAGATACGGGCCGCGCCCACACTCAACTGCTATGAGATACAAGCCCCGCCCATACTCAGCTGCTATAAGATACGTGCCCCACCCACACTCAGGTACTAAACGAACATATAAGTATCACAAAGACAACAAGTATAACTAAATCTAACAATCAAACATATACCCATAATCAAACTCAGCTATGAGATACGAGCCCCACCCATACTCGGCTACTATGAGATGCAGGTCTCTCCGACACTCAACTACAAACATATCATGCTACGGGCCAGCTTGGCGCCTTAGACCTGTTCCTATTGAAGGAAACTCACCTCACAAGACTAACTGCTGAAAACTCGAGTGAGGAATCCCTGTCTGCTGCTTCGGCGACTCTCCGACTATCAACACCATAATAACACTAAATCAAAATCTGATAATCCTCCTTAGGGTAAGATGACCATTTTACCCCTGGTCAAAGTTAACGTCCCAGTCAAAGTCAAATTCAAGGTCAAATCCCAGTCAACCCAACTCGTCGAGTTATCTCCCAACTCGACGAGTCCCTATAATGCTTAAACTCATGGTTGACTGAGTCAACTCGTCGAGTCCCTTCACATACTCGTTGAGACAGTCTGAACGTCGCTTGTTGGCATAGCTCTTCTGCCGACTCTGAGCAGTCTGAAGCCTGCTCCGAACTTGTTGGATCCGCTCTATGGTCTTAATTACTACCTCCGTACTCCTTATGACCCTATGACCGAACTCACCCCAATAAATTGGGGTCCTACACTTCCTCCTATAGAGCATCTCGAAGGGAGGTCGGTCTATACTAGCGTTGTAACTGCTATTATACAAAAATTCCGCCAACGAAAGATACGTATCCCAATTGCCACCGAAATCCAAAACGTATGCTTAAAGCATGTCCTCGAGAGTCTGAATCGTCCTCTCGCTCCGCCCATCCATCTGGGGTGGAAAGCGGTGATAAAATGGAGACGAGTACCCATCTTATCGTGAAACCGCTTCCAAAATCTGGAAGTAAAACGGACATCTCGGTCTGACACCACTGAGAGAAGCACTCCATGTCGTGCTACTACCTTTCGCACGTAAATCTCGTCCAACTTCTCGGCCGAGATGCTCTCCTGGATCGGTATGAAGTGGGCGCTCTTGGTCAACCGATCCACGATGAACCAAATCACATCAACCCCATGTGCGCTCCTGGGAAGCTTAGTGATAAAATCCATAGTAATATCCTCCCATTTCCACATGGGTATATCTAACGACTACATCTTTATGTGGGGCCGTTGGTGCTCTGCCTTGACTTTCCTGCAGGTCAGGCATCTCTCTACATATGAGGCTACATCCTGCTTCATGTAGGGCCACCAATAATCGAGTCGAAGATCTCAGTACATCTTCGTCGCCCCGGGATGGATAGAGAACCTGGACTTGTAGGCATTGTCCATTAGTAATTGCCATACTTCGCCCCAGTACGGTACCCAGACTCTCCCATGCAGAGTCAACAACCCACGGTTGTCATAATCAAAGGAGGCCACCTAGCCTATAATCCGTTCACATTTTCGGCACTCCTTCTCCGTGCCCTCGACTTGCACCTCACGGATCTGCTCCAGCAATGGAGTAATCACTGTCATCCTCAAACATATATCTCGGATCGGGACCGCTACCGCCTTGCGGCTCAGGGCCTCGGCCACTACGTTGGCCTTACCCGGGTGGTAAAGGATCTCACAATCATAGTCCTTTACCACATCTAACCACCGACGCTACCTCATGTTCATATTTGGCTGATCTATGAGGTACCTCAAACTCTTGTGGTCCGTGTAAATGGTACAATAGACCCCATAGAGGTAATGCTACCAAATCTTGAGGGAAAACACTACCGCCCCCAATTCTAAATCATGCATAAGATAGTTAGCCTCGTGAGGCTTCAACTACCTCGACGCGTAGGCTATCACATGACCCTTCTGCATCAGAAATGCACCCATGCCCATACTCGACGCGTCAATGTACACCACGAAGTCATCTACTCCCTTAGGCAGAGTCAAAACTGGTGTCTTGCACAACCGCTGTCTCAGAGTCGCAAAGGCTGCCTACTACTTAGGCCTCTAGCAGAAAACCACCGAATTCTGGGTCAGTCGGGTCAAAGGAACTATAGTATTGGAGAAGTCCTGAATAAATCTCTGACAGTAACCTGCTAGACCCAGAAACTTCGAATCTCAGTTGGAGACCTCGGAATATCCCACTGCATCACGACCTCTATCTTGGCCGGATTGACCAGAATACCCTTCTGGTTGACGAGATGCCTAAGTAACTACACCTCGCGTAACTAGAACTCACACTTGGAGAACTTTGCGAAAAGTTTCTCCCTCCTCAGTGTCTCCAGCACCTCCCTCAGGTGCTCCTTATGTTGCTCCTAAGTCTTGGAGTAAACCAAGATATCATTGATGAATAATATTACAGACCAATCTAGCATCGGTTTGCACACGCGGTTCATGAGGTCCATGAACGTGGATGGAGCATTGGTGAGCCCAAACGGCATTACCACAAACTCATAGTGACCATAGCAAGTCCTAAAAGCTATCTTCTGCACATCATCATCCCTGACTTGAATCTAGTGATACCCTGACCGTAGATCGATCTTGGAGAACCAAGATGCTCCCTGAAGCTGATCAAACAAATCATCTATCCTTGAAAGTGGGTAACGGTTCTTCACCATTACTGCGTTCAACTCCCGGTAGTCTATACACATGCGATGTGACCCGTCCTTCTTTTTCACAAACAAGATCAGGGCTCCCCATGGTGAACTGCTTGGCCCGATAAAACCCTTGTCTAGCAGCTCATGCAAACTGCGTAGACAACTCCCGCATCTCAGGAAGAGCCAGCTGATATAGTGCCTTGGCTATCAAAACCGCACCAGGGACTAAGTCAATCCTGAACTCAACCTGCCTCTCTGGAGGTACCCCAGGCAAATCCTCCTGGAATACGTCCGGGTACTCTCGCACTACCGGTACATCGTCCGCTGTTTCCTTACCATTATCTTGGGTATCCATAACATAGGCGATATAACCTGTGCACCCTTAGTGAAGGTAGCGCCTAGCTCTCGTTGCTGAACATAGAGTCAACCCATACGGTGATCTCTCGTCCTGAATCACTAACCCTCCCCCACTAGGATTCCAAACCCTCACTAGCTGCTGCTCGTAGTCGATCAATGCCCCATTGGGGATCAACCAATCCATATCCACTATAACCTTGTTCCCTCGTAGGGGAATAGGAACCAGATCCACTAAAAACTGCCCATCGAATAATTGTAGCGTACATCCTCTGTGAACCTTCGTGACCCTGACGGTCCTGTCATCTGCTATCTCTACATCATTTGGGCTATCCAGCTCCCCCGGAGCCCTACTAAACCGCTTGCTAAGTGCGAGCGACACAAAAGATTGGGTGGCACCCGAATCAAACAGTACCAAAGTTGACATACCGTTCACTAAGAATGATCCTATAACAAACACACAAATGTAAGCAATAATCAAGATAAACAAAGAGATAAGGAGAAGATACATACCCGTAACAACATCAGGAGCTGCTCGTGCCTCCTCTTCCATCAACTGGAAGGCTCTGCTCTTCGCCACCGGCACCTCGGTCCAGCCCTGACGACCGTCTGTAATCCTCAATGTAGCAGGGGCAGGTGCCACCACCTTCCCTGTTGCTGCTAAACTTAGACACTAGGACCTCTTGTGGCTCCTCTGATTGCACTGAAAGCAAATCAAATCATATAATGCAGTGGCACTAGTGGTAGAAGCAACAATACAATCCCTGCTCACATGCCCAGTTCGGCTGCACTTGAAGCAGCCCGAATTACCCGCCCTACATGTCCCCTTATGCGACCTACCATACTTGCAGCAGCGGCCTCGGCCCTACTGGCCCTTTCCTCGGGAATCCATCTTGGGATTCTTGCCCTATCGGTCCACATCAGACACCGACTCTGGGCTTCTTCTTCCTCTCCATCTCTAAATTAATTCCTCTCTCACGATCCCTAACAATCATGTCCTCCAATGTCTTGCAGCTGGAGCGGCTCACAAACTGGCGGATATCACCCCGCAACATCTCAGGATATCAGACCTTCTTCATCTCCTTCTCCGCCACATACCGCAAAACGAGAAGGGCCCTCTCCCTAAACTTGGAGGTGATCCCCGCCACAATCTCTGTCGTCTGCTGGAGGTCTTGAAATTCCCGTGCTAACTGCTATACCTCAATAACTGGTGCAAACTCAGTCTTGAACCTGGCCGAGAAGTCACCCATGTTATTGCATCCAATGTGATATCATCCCCAATAGCATGTCCGACCTCCTCCCACCAGTTATGTGTCCTTTACTTCAGAAGATAGGACGCTAGTCTAACCTTGTCCCCCTCGGGACATCTGGCTGGTGCGGAATGCATTGGTGACATCACCCAACCATCTAGTACTCGCAATGGGGTCCTAAGCCCCATGATAGTCGGGAGCTCCACATGCTCTGAACCCCCGGAAGGTAAGTGTGCGTGACCCTATCATGTCCACCACCTCAATGCGGAAAGCACTCAATCTCTCATCCATAAGCTCCAGGATACCCTCCTTGATCGAACCGAGATCACAGGAGTCTACTTAAGAATACTGCATGTGATCTCCGAGGAGATGAACCCCCTAGTCTGCTCGTCTAGCTGCTCAGCTCTAGTGCCTGAGCTTGATTCCTCACTAGCACCTGAACTGCCAATTGTTGGCCTAAGGCGTAAAACCACCATTCTGAAAAATACATCATAACAAACATCAGAATACTAAACATAACTCGAGGGATCTCATACACTACAAGTTCCCTGGATTCAACTCATCCTTCCTTGATTCGAGTATGGATCCTCTGCTTTCAATAGTACATGCCCATACTACCTTCCACATCTATCCATACTTTCCGCAAGAACTGCCTTGACTTCACCAAGTACCTTCTACTACTAATGCTTCACTCGCTACTCTCATCCTAGGTTTGCCCTAGGGAAATCACCATCCCACTCTCTGCCATTAGCTGCATAAAAAGTCCCTGCTATCTTCCCCTAAGTAGCTCACGAATACTATTACATATCATTAAGACTAGATAATTCTTCGAATGAGAGGTTCTACCCTACAACAGTTAGACTCAACCGAGAGCTGCGAAATAAGGCTAAACCTAACCTTCTGAAATTATTTAGTCCTCGCAATATGTAACTTAACATATTCGTTTACTAGTTAGTAAAAGACATCTAAAACTCCTAAGAGCACAAAGCAAGCAGCATCTGAGCATTAAGTACACATAATCAAGCATATTCTAATCAGGCCATCACACTGACTACTCTGTACTAGCATGCAGTTCTTATATAGCTGATACACATATAAGAGGCACATATGGCATCCTTCATAGATCCTTAGTCCTAATTTAGCATGCAGTTCTCATAAGGCTGATACACATATCATAACATAAACTTGTATGTGTAGTTTGGGAGTACTTACTTGAGCTCGGTTGATTGCATGCACCACACATTTTTCTCTTTTCAAAGTTCTTTTCTCTTTTAAAAATTCTTTTATAAAAATGATTTTCTTTTGAAAATTTTCATACCATGTCCTTAGTTTGAGTTCAGACACACCCGGGAGTGTGCCCGAATCCCTCAAACCAAGGCTCTGATACCAACTTGAAACATCCTAAAAATACAACACAAAAATTTCGTTTTTAAAATCATTATCAATAAATCATCCATGATCATAAAGAAAATCAAAACCATGTATCTCAAAACATCATGTCGAATATTTTGTCAAAATCATATGAGAAAATATCAGAGTCTAAAATAATCCTAGGCTGAAACTGTGGTGGGTGCCATATGATCATCCCGAGCCCTTCCCTTTGCTAGTGGAAGTACCTGAAACCAAAACTGAAAACCATAAGCATGAAGCTTTTTGAGTCTCCCCAAACTACCACATACCATACACATATAATATGCAACTAAGAGATATGGGCCCCGCCCACACTCCGCTAAATGGGAGATACGGGCCCCACCCACACTCCGCTAAATGGGAGATACGGGCCCCGCCCACACTTCGCTGACTGGGAGATACGGGCCCCACCTACACTCTGCTGACTCTGAGATACGAGCCCCGCCCACACTCAACTACTTCGAGATACGGGCCCCACCCACACTCGGATACTATGAGATACGAGCCCCGCCCACACTCAGGTGCTATAAGATACGAGCCCCGCCAACACTCAGCTGCTATGAGATATGGGCCCCGCCAACACTCAGCTGCTATGAGATATGGGCCCCGCCCACACTCACGTACTAAACGATCGGGTACTGCTTACAGTCAATGAGTCTAAGAGATAGACTTGAAGGAATATAGAAGTTATAATTATTACCTAGGATGAAGAGATGATGTATGGAGTCATTATACGAGCCCTTTTTCGTTGATGATTCCGGGACGTAATCATCCTAAGGGGGAGATAATTGTAACGCCCGCAGATTCGGGCTAGTCAATTTAAAGGCAATAGGGGTCAAAAAAACGACTTTTCGACAAAAAGATTATTTAGAATAAATAATCTTAACCAAGTTGTAGAATATGTCACAAGGTTTCCATACATATAAAGAACGCTGAAATCCGAGTTATAACTAAGAAGTTATGACCCGTTGAAGTTTCGCGTCGGAACCGGCACGGCGCCGGGAAGCGTAAATAGTAAATTTATGATAGAGATAGATTTAGCCTTAGCGCCCTAAACAAAAGTCGTAGAATATGTTAAACTAAGAACATCGATAAAAAGAACGCCCAAATCTGACTTCGTATGCAGAAGTTATGATTTTTCGAAGTTTCAGATTAGCGGTGTACAGCCCGAAATTCGAATTTTAGATCGATTGATTTTTAGCCGACACAACCTAAACAAGAATCGAATATCTCGTTATTAGTAGCGTAACGATAAAGACAGACGAAAATGGACATCGGATAAAGAAGTTATGAGATTTTAACGGACCAATCCTGTCCCTGCCTGTTAAAAATATAACTTTAAAAATAAAGTCAAAATTAGCCGACGGAGTCTAAACGAAAGTTGTAGAGTACATCTCCACCTACGCGTGGATATAAAGAACGTCAAAAACGGAGTTCGTATGAACGAGTTACAAATTATAATAGCATATTTACGTATTAAAATAAAGTATAAATCATGTATACGTACACATATATATACATATGTATATATTATTAGAAAGGTATCGACGATGCGGTCATTATAAGACTAATGTTGAGTTCTTTCGACATTAGTTTAGTACAAATATCATTAAATCCATTTAAAGTAGTATTATAGAGGGGTGTTTAGTTGTTTATATAACTAAAAGGTCATTAAGTAATTATGGAGGGTAGTTTTTGAAAATTCAATTAGTATAAATAAGAGCCTTGGGCTCTCATATTTCTTGCACCATTCTCTTGATTCAAGAGTCTTTCTCTCCTTATCCCCCGAGTATTTCGGTCCCTCGTGATTCGACTTCTCTTTCTGTAGTTTTAGTATAGTAAGGTGAGCGCTGAAGCGCTGCACGAATCTTTCTTAGAAAGATTCAGCGACGAAGTTCTGCCCCTACAGAGCCCGACTCCTAGCTAAAATCCCCTTGAAAGTAAGTTATGCTTACCCTATTTTAAATATAGTTTATATTTAAAATTAGTATTGTTATTGTAAATTTATAATAAATATTTGAGCTATTATTATGACTTATATAAGTGTCGTTATAATATCTTTTAACTACTCACGGTACGGGGAATCTGGTTTAAAGGGCCGCATAGGGTTGTTGGATTTCAGAAGTGCTATACGCCAAAATGGTCCTGCCCTCCGGTGTTTTATGTCTGGTCCCTGTCTGTATATAGTAGTTGGAAAGTATTGTTTAAACGCTTATATAATAATAATAATAATTAGTGACGGTAATATTAGACTAAAATCTAGTGGTGATAATATTAGGTTTCATCAAAGAAAATTATTTTAAAGTAAACGAAGCGCTGTCCGAGTACCGAGTCACCACCTTCTCAGGTGAGTGCATAGTTACTTTCATCTTACACATAGATATGAAGTATTTTATATAAACTACGTGTTATATGTGCATATTATCTGTATACTTGCTGTCTATGTTGGATGAACGTTTTTATACATGTTTTAGATGATTTAAACCGTATACGTATTTTATATACACAAATATGTTGGGTATGATACAGGTAGATGAATGGTGAGAGATAAAAGATGATGTGAGTAAACATTAGCAGCTATAGACTTAGTGCCTAACTAATAAACATCGGCAGCTATGGACTTAGTGCCTATTGGACAAACACCGGTAGCTATGGATTTAGTACCTGTTAAGGAATTGGTAGCTATGGACTTAGTGCCTATTAGATAAACACTGGTAGCTATGGATTTAGTACCCGATGAATAGACTATAGCAGCTATGGAAATAGTGCTTTATGAACGAACATTGGCAGCTATGGATTTAGTGTCAGTCCTATAACCCTGGAGGTAAGGGACTTCGGAATAAACGAATGCAAGATAGATGACTCTTAGGTTAAATCCTTAAAGAGTAAAGAAGATAATGGGGATGGATAATTGGGTTGATTGTTTGATTGAACATAGTAATTATATTATTGTGGGTTGAAAACCCTATGTACTCACTAGGTTTCCCAACCTGACCCACTCAGTTTATGTATATCACAGGTGACGAAGTGAAGTGACATTACACTGAGAGATTTAAAAGAGATGTAGATCACTAGTGTAAATTATTGTAAGTTCTGTTTATGTTTATGTTTCGGTATTAACGATGACATCCCAAACATTTTAAAATAAAATAAATACGTTTCTTCGAAAATGTTTTAATAACGTTTTTACCATGTTTTTCTGGGAACAAATTCCGCAACCTTTTTATAAAATGAAGTACTCTGATTTTTATAAAGCATAAACAAAATCAGTCTTTTCTGGCCGTGATTTTGGGGATGTCACATCTTTTGTTATAGATATATTATGCGTTTTTTTATATAGTGTTTGGAAGCGTTTTGAAGTTTCTATCTTCTATTTTTTAAAATTGTATTTTTTTTAAAAAATCAAAATGGTATATTGATCTTTTCACTAATAACTAGACCTTATTTTTAACGGTGTTAGCTATACGGACCATCTATAAAATGTTTTTAGTTAGAAAAAATCTTTATAAGAAATTCCTCAGAAGGACCAAATGTTGTATGTTTTGCCAAGTACATGGACCATTTTTGTAATTTTGTCTTATTATTATAAAATTTAAAATCATAATAGAAAACTAAAAACTAAATAGAAAAAACTAAAAGCTAAAAAAACCTAATACATGGACGATGTGAGTGAAAAAGAAAAGCTAGTGATGAAACTCGCAAATTAGACCAAACATCATGAGGACATTTCGTGTAATTTACGCTTTATAGCTAGAATAAAACATTTTTACTATGTTATCATGTAATGTGTAAGATAAAAGTTGTCAAAATTAAGATCTTATTTATGATAATTGTATGTTTTCCAAAATCATGATTATAAGATGGGATCCCGATCGGAAAATCTTCAAAAGATGAACTGGTGTCCAAATTTTCTTGTAAGATCTTGTTTGTGCAATATTCATTATAACATGATATTAATTAAGACATTGATCTTGAAATTAAATCTAACTATAGTTGTAATTTTTGTTAACTCCAACCACAACAATTAGAAAGAAAACATCTTAAGTAGAAAAAACAAGATCATTGTGATCATGTACACTTAAACACACAAGATCTCAAGACGTAACTTGTATGTCACAATGTTTTGCCTAATTCGAGAAAAATGTATGAAGTTTCTATTAGTTTTCACATGACGTGTAATGCTTGATTTTGAGTTAGAGTTCAACTTTTTTAAGGTCCATGGACATTTAGACGTAACTTGTATGTCACAATGTTTTGCCTAATTCGAGAAAAATATATGAAATTTCTATTAGTTTTCACATGACGTGTAATGCTTGATTTTGAGTTAGAGTTCAACTTTTTCAAGGTCGATGGACATTTTTTAGGCTTCGCATGCAATTTGTAAACATAAATCTAGTGGTTGGAAGACAAAAGACATGGTTACAGAATAAAACTCAAATAGTGACAAACTCTTATGACTTAACTCGATACAAATCTTGCTTTTAAGGCTATTTTAAATTTTTAAATCAAGTTGGAACCTTATTTTATTTAAATAAGTATATTTAAATATTTATTTTATTTTATTAATGTTCAAAGAGTATCATAAATACGTATTTATTAATAATAAATAGTAGTTTTGGGAATAAATATATTTTTCTAAACTCGTACAAAATTAGGGTTTATAAGGAAGATTATAAAGATTGAGATATTGCATACATTATCGTTTTTCTAAATAAGATTGTGATTGTTAGATCATATCGAAATCAAAAAATTTTGAAAAAAAAATCATGGGAAAGCATGGGTCGAATTGGATCGATTTTGGGGTAAAACCGAACCAAACCCGCATATTTCGGTTTTTGGGTTTTAGATCCCAATGAGTTCGGTTTCTAACCGGGTTCGGTTTCTCGGTTTATGGGTTCACGGTTTTGGGTTTAAACCTATTTTTCAAAAAATGTAAATAAGCTAACAAATCAATTCAATTTTTTTTCAAGCCATTTAAAACAACCAAAAATACCAAAGTCAATTTCATAGTTCAAAGAAATATTAAAACTATCAAGTTTTGAAGCTTATAACCAAAACATGAAAATCAAAATACATAAAAATAGTTTGGTTGGGTTGGGTGCAAAACGGTTTCAAAACTGTTGGGTTGGGTCAATTTCAACGGGACGGTTTTGATAGGGCAAACCCAATCTCAACGAAACAAATCAGTTTTTAAAATTCTAAACCTAAACCGGACGGTTTGCATTTGATTTCAATTTCTCGGTTTCAGTTTTATCGATTTTTGTTGGTTTTTGGGTTTTCAGTTTCGGTTTTGCTCACCCCCACAAAAATTGAACTACTCCCTACATTTTCTTGCATGGTCTAGCGAGGTCCCAATATCCCATTATAACTTGATGTTGATTATGATGTTGATAGCAGAATCAACTTATAATTCTTAAGAATTAACCATTATTCTTGTAGATGCAAACTAAAACAATTGGGAAAAAACAACTTAAGCGGAATAAGAAACAAGATGATTGTGACCATTATAAAGGCACCATATCACCAAGGGACACATGATTTTGTGCTTAATTCGAGGTGAATGGATGGATTTGTAAAGCTTTACGAGGCTTCTTTCGATTGCAATGCTCAATTGCGAGCTACACGAACAGATTTTTGAGGCTTGATTTCAAGTTGAATGGACAACAGGTTCTACATGGGAATTTTTTGCAGGTTGAAGAATTCCTAGGATTTAGAATACTAAAAACTTGGTTATCGAATAAAAACTAAAGAGGCAAGATTAATTAGATCACGATAAGATCTTAGGATCATAATCATGATTCTGTGGCCCAATACAAAATTGCTTCAGAATTGGTCCTAGCTAGTTTGATCAAGATCTCTGAGTTTCGTGTGGTTCAACCAAATGGTGTGGTTTACCTTATTAAGATCAAGATTTAGATCTTAAAAACCATGTTCATGTCAGCTTAAATCCAAAAAGAACGTAAGGTTCATGAATTGCTGAAACAAACTTCCATTGAGGCTCATTAAAGACGCACGACAACAAACCAATTAAAACTGAATTTATTGATTATAATCAAAATGGCCAAGAGACACGTGAAAGCGGTTTTCATTAGTGTAATTCAACACGGAATACCGCATATGTTTGATCATTCTTTTCACTGATTTCATCTGCCTGTGGCAAAGGTTTTCCATCCAGAAACGCTTTGAATAAGGCAAGCGATCGCTCCGGTTGAGAAAATGGAGCTTCATGTGCTGCTCCTCTAATGGTTGCATAAGATAAAAAATCACCATATCCTTGTGTCCATCCCCCAACCTACATGATTACCCACCCATTCAACCACTCATATTCCCCTTAGATCCATTAAGTCAAAAAATAACTGAACTAACCTGGTTGCCATTGAACCAAGACCTGTATGGAATAGTTGTCTTCAACCCTAATTCCTTAGCCATGCCATTGATCACAATTCGTGTCCCAGTTAAAGGTAGGACCGAATCTTGATCGCCACTGAAAGAATCAAAAAGTAGGATCGATGCAATAAAAGACAAATCAATGAAAATACATCGTTGTTACTTGCGTATTCACCTGTAAATAAAAACCCTAATCCCAGACTTGATAAGTGAAGCCAACAAAGGAGCCATTGGCACATCCAAATCGCTCATATCATAATTCAAATTGCTGTTGTAAACAAAAATAAGCAGATTGTTATTTATTTACATATTATAACCTGAAATTTTATAAACTAAACCAGGATCTTAATTAAAACCGTTTATTACTCTGTACATGCGGCCCACGGGTTACCATCCACAAGCCGAGCATGTAAAGCGGTTTGCACATCTTTCCGGTTCAAGTACTCCGTTGTTTCATCCTCCACACAAACATCCACCTTCGTTTCCGTACCTTGCTGTCAAATAAAAACAACCGTTAGGGGCATTTATGTCTTTTCCACAACAAGTGGGAAGTTGATAAGCTAGCTCACAGTGTTATCGAGAACTTGTGATTGTGAGAAAACATTTGACAAACAAATGTTGAGGGTGATGTCATAAGCGTTAATGGATTGACCAATCTCCCTTGTAGCTTGATTTGCAACAAGAGTGCATTTAGGGGTGAGAGTATTGGATTCGGTTTGTCTTCTTATGGTTGAGTAGTTGCACTCTTTATTGAGTAATTCGTATGTATCATCTGATATCAAACCATGAGACCAAAGATACTCCCCCTTTAAATTAAAATCCGTATCAATATTCAATAGTGGATTGCCGATCTACACAACAAATGCTAATTTCATTAAGAAAAAACTTGATATGAACAAGAAAACATGGACTGAATTAATTACTCACTGCAATTCCCTTGAAATTGATCTTGGATTTTGATTCAACTATGAGATTTGCGAGTGTAGGAATATAGTGTCCTGTAATCAAATATGAAAGTTAGCATACTAATTTTATATCAAAAGCTCTTTGATGTTCTTACATATATTTACCTGCATAACTTTCGCCTGTGATATAAAAGTCTCTATTCTTGTACTCTGGAAAATTTTCAAACCATTTCTCAAGAAAAGCAAGATTGTCGCCAGCTGAAATGATGAACAATAATTGGAAACAGTTTGTTCATACTCATAAACAACAGTTATTGTGTAACAAAAGCAATCATGATATTAAATCTCTTGATACTAACTCAAAACCAAATGAATATAAGTAACATAGAATCATATAGTGATCGTGAACAGCACTCTTGATAAGAAGTAAGGAACCTGTAATGGCATCATTCACTGATTGATAAAACGACTTTTCATCAGAATAAGAGAATCCCACTCCTGCTGGTGTATCCAAGTACAACATATTTGCCTCTGCCAAAACAACATGGAATTCCTAAAATTATTTCCTCAAAATATGTATAATCAATAAGAGCATTCATCAAAGACATCCATGAACGTTCACAGAACACAAAGACCTTGTCAGATAAGTGCCAATCATATCACTGAAATCATGATTTAGGGCTAAACTCGGCCACTATTGAAAATTTAATTCTGCAATTAATACACTCAACATTGAATTTTCAATGCAGATTCTGTATACCTTTATTCCAGCTACACTCATTTTTAACCAAAACATTGCCACTTGGTTTAAAAGGACCATGCTCAACAAAAGCCCCTTCTCCCACAGACGAACAACCAGGTCCTGCAAAAAATTAAACCAAATGCTTCACTCGTTATGCATGAATTCGAATAGGTTTGGGGTGAAATAGCGAAAATTACCTCCATTCAACCAAAGCACAAGCGGTTTGGAAGATGAGTCGGATTCAGCTTCAACAAAATAGTAAAACAGAGATCTCGGTTTGGCGTCATCAAGGGAGATGTAGCCTGCATATTGTTTGAATGTAACCGGCGGTTGGCCTGGTAATTCCACTACCTCATCGGCGGTTGGCCTGGATTCAACGCCCTTGAGACATGTATGCATTAATATTATCGCAAACAGTAACTTTGCAGAGAGTATCCATGGCTCAGACATGATTGAGAAGAGGCGTTTTGTAGTAGGTAACTTAAATCCAAAATAGCGTACAATCGTCAACGCATTCTTCACAAGTTTTGGTTTCCATGATAGCGTTTTTTACTTTTTCGAGAAGGGAATCACCTTTCAAACTCAATCTGCAGGATTTTCATTGTGACGAACAATATAGGATTTTGATTAGATAATTAATCAAGAAGAAGATGCGGATGTATGAGCCAAAGGTTTAGATTCGATTGAAGAACACCAACGATCACAATACAATACGATCTAAATGGAAAAAGTGGGAGAGAATTAAAACGTAACATTCCATATTATTTTTAGAAAAAAAAAAAAAAAAAAAAGGTTTATGATTCGTCCATGTCTCCATGCAAATATACCAAAAGTTGTATCTTGTATGTTCGGTCCTTTACTATTATTTTTTGACACGAATGATACATGTGTTTCAATTTTCATACACAGTTAGTCATTAATTCATGTTTTATTTTATATTTTTTAAACTCACGTAAAATGACATTTATACGGTTTGAAGCATGATTGTCAAGATAGGGCGCGTAAGATTGCGATCGGGATCTTAGGAATCCACAAAATAAAATATAATTTTTAGTTTATAATTTTAATCATGAAAAATATTCATAAATTCAATTTTTAGTTCAAACTTTATAAAAACTTCAAAATATTAGTAATAAGCTACAATACAAAATGATAAACGGTAAATTGGTAAAGGGTAAAAGATATAAAATGGTAAAAAAAATCATTTGCAAAAAAATAAAAATAAAAATAAAAATAAAAATAAAAATAAAAATAAAAATCAAGGGAAGGTATGATCGGATTGGATCTCGATCCTACAATCCTACATACGATCTTCCTACCTAAATATGATTCGTTTATGATCCGGATCGTACGATCATACGATCAGGATCATGATTTTGATAACCATGGTTTGAAACATTTGTTAATAGTGGATGTTATATTCTTTTTTTTTCTCAAATTGATATGGACCATCAGCGACCTCAAGCCCAACACATAGTCAAGCCCAAAAGAGAGAGACGCCCACGACCCACATACAATGTTAAGGGATTAAAGGAAACCCAAGTCAAAGTGTGAGAATGACTTCAAAAAAGCCTAGAAGCTTCTACAAGGGACCTAGAGACTTGAACAAAAAGACAGGTCTTAGACTGGACCCGAAAAAAGACTGAGACTGGATCGTCTAAAACAAGAAGGGACTGGAAAAATACTGGTCTTAAAAAAGACTGGACAAAAAAAAAAGACCGGCTCGAGACCTTCCCAGACAGATCCGAAAAAGACCGGACCATTTCGAGACTGGTTCTAAAAAACACCAGATCGTTTTGAGACCGGTTCGAGATTGAACGAGACCGGTTCGGAAAAAAAGACCGGTAACCAAACTTTATAAATATATCATTTTTTTTGTTAATTATACAATTTTTAATTACAAATTATCCAACTTTTTTCATAATTTTCTTTTATTAAATTTAAATTATCATTTTTAATAAATCTTAATTATAATTTTGGTGTTAATCACATATTTGTAACTCGAAACAAAAACAAAAAAATCGAAAAATACTGAAACCGAACAACATAAAAGCCCGTGAATCGAACCACAAGGGACACACGGAAAGACAGCGAGACCAGACTGAAAAAGGTAGGTTCGAATAAAGACTGGTTCGAAAAAAGACCGTACCGAAAAGACCGATCCAAATAAAGACCGGGCAGGAAAAAGACCGACGAGGACCGGTCTGGAAAAAGACCGACCTCAAAAAGACCAGACCGTTTCGAGACCGACCCAAAATTGGTCTAAGACCGCTAACGTGTAGCACTAGCACTCTCATGTTCTTTTTATTTGTTGTACTAGTCAATTGTTCCTTACATTCTTTAGTACTTTCATTCCTAGAAGTTATAAGTCATGGGTTAGTTGTATTTTTGTTTTATTTATTTAAGTTTGTAAGCATTGCTTTAAAGATTATGTTTAAAATCGTTCCAAAATATGTGTCTTTTCTTATAATCTTTTTGGAGTTAACAACAAAATCGAAGAAGTTGAATCACAAATGCATGGTATATATATTTTTTTCATAATAAGAACGAACATGAGTATATTTAAAAAAAGAAAAGATATAGAAGGGATGGCAGAGGAAGGTATGGTGTTGGCGACTATAGAAGGTGGAAGAAGTGAGAGACAAAGGGATGGGTACATACAAGATGCAGCATTTGGGTTTCGATTTTTGGAAGAAGTGAGAGGTAAAAGGATGGGTGTATACAAGAAAGATCGCAAGGCTCCGTACGTCAAAGAGGACATGAAATACTACCCAAACAACCACTAGAACTTAGCAAAACAATTGCAAAAGAGGTAGTTAAAGACATCTGAGATGTGTTGTGTGCTCTCTTCAATGCTTGGGAAAAGTCAAATAAGAAATGAAAGCAATATAAGATTTCGGAGGATGTTAACAAAAAGAAACAGGGTAAGACTAGAAGTGAGGACCAAAAAGGGGATACTTCTAATAAGATGGGATCCACTTCTAAGGCATTCATGGACTATAAACACACAAAGTTTTCAGGAAGAGATGACCCGATAGTTGCTATGACGTGGTTGACCTATACTGAGAAAAGGTTTCGTACCAACAACTGTGCGGAAAAAGATAAGGTGGATTATGCCACTATTGGTGGGAAATGATCAGTAGTACACTGGGAGAAGAATTAAAAGGTATGTTGACCTGGGAGTAAGTTAAACTAAAATTTTATGAAGAGTAGTATTCTTAAACTACAATTCAAAAATTAGAGAAAAAAATTTCCCAATTCGTCTAATGGTCGAATCACTTCAAGAGTACACTGTTAAATTCAATGATAAAGCCTGATTTGCAAGGCAGTTGGTCAATATTGAAGAGAAAGTGAGTGATGAATATCCGTGGAAATTGAGGAACTAGATATGAGAGTTTATACGAGATTCAAAACTAAAGACTCATAAAAAAACTACAAGGAAACAACAAGAGAGTCACGAGGGAAGGATGTAACAACCGCAAGAGAAATTCAATATATATTACAACATCATTAATGAACACATGTTATGAATGTTCATAAGTGCACTTCTAAGTGGTTATCCCTTCAACACCCACAAACATGCCTTGAATGGTCAATGGTTGTCCTCACACTCCAAACTGAATCTGGTTCTTGTTGAAGCCCATGAACTTTCCTACAAAGGAGCCCAAGAGAAAAGAAGAGGAAGGCATGTGACTGATAATAATGTGAATCCAATATTTCCTTATGAAAAAAATAATAAATAAACAACATAATGCCTATTAGGGTTGAACCAGTATCTCACAAGCTCGTTCACCTGGTACATGACATGTTCCACAAGGACGAGAATGATGTGACGTGCTTTATGAGAATTGTTGACATTTATAAGCTTCTCACAACTCATATCTTCAAGGTGATTAATGATTGTAGAATTAAACAAATAGTAAATGGTTTCCATCTACTACTTTCTAAACAAGAGGATGGATAAGTTACGACAGAGTGAGTACATTGTTGAGAAACAAGAGATCATTGATGTAGATGTTGAAGTTAGATCTTATATGGAATTTGTTCCTTATCTTGTATTATGTTGTAAATTTTATAAATGAAAAATCTCTATGTATACAAAGAGTTTTTCAGTTCCTTTATAGTATTATTAGTATAGTTTTGACATCATCAAATATGGGGAGATTTTTTAGTCAAATCCTATGATTTTATGAGTTAAATGAAATTCTTACACTATCAATTATATTGATGTTGATAGTCTTAGTGTATGTTTGCACTAATGGCCTTAAAGGGTGATTTTGAAGACACGCTAGCGTGATCTCACGATTCTTGCACTACAAGTTGGGATCATTATAGTTCGTGACAAGGATCAATTGATATTCAAGTCAAGATAGAGTTTCTAAGTTTTGAAAAGAATACTCCCTGATCTTTAGGGATTTTTATGACGGTGACACCTAGTATTTATGTACTTCTAGGATTTTATTCATGATAGGTCTTTGTTATATATAGTTGATAACCTTCTTGGTGAAAAAAATCATCAAGAGTGTGTTCTTAATCATAGTTTGTTCTCTGATTAAATCTAGTTTATGAAATTGTTCTTCATTAATAAAGAATTAGTTTCAAAGTATTTTGCATTATTCTGTTACATTATCAATAGTATAATCTCTTTTAGGAACTTTCTCTTCCAATATTTTCATCAAGTCTCTATTAAATCCCTCCCAAATTCTTGGATCAAATATATCACCAACAACATCACCATCTTCAACATCATCACAATCAACATGATCTACATCGACACGAGCATCGTTAATATTAACATCATTAATTTGATCTCGGTTAACATCAACACCCATATTATCAACATTAATATCATAATTGTTTTGATTATGAGAAGAAATTTGTGGTTTTTAAGGGTAAACTTATATAGAGACCCACTTTGACCCTTTTCTTAATTCTTCATTTTTTTTTTCTTTTTATGACTTTAACAACTAGATTGTTACCTAGGAGGCATAATTTATAAGAACATCATAATATTTTCTGATGATTCAATAAGGTGTTAAATATATGATTAAATGAAAATTGAAACAAAAACTTGATTAATTTTGCCAAGTGCCAACACAAAATACTTTTATATTTTGGAATTGGAAAGTAAGAAAAAAGCATCTATTAACCCAGAAGGACTTACCTGATTCATTTGTTTTCTATTTTGTAGGGAAGGGGAGAACCGAAGAACTCAAGAATTGGAATCACGGGAGGAACTCAAGAACTCAAAGTCCAAAACAAGTAATATCGATCCTATTTTGCAAGGGAAGAACTCAAGAACTGAAATCATGTAACATCTTTTATGATTATTTTAAGTTCCCGTAAATGACCTTTACGCTACTCTTTTTGTTTTGTTTATATTTTAACACTATTAATAATTGAAGGACCATTTTTGTAAAAGATTAAACATACCCAAATATCTAATTCATCCCCAAAAAATGACACAATCTATCCCACTCTTAGATGTTGTTTAATTTTTCAAAGGCAAAATATATGCAGTTTATAGACCACATCTTCAGACTTCTGCAGTAAAAAAGTAGACTAAACATTTGCAATGTGCAAGAAGAAGACTTTGTTTTTTTAGCATCTACATACTGCTAAAATAAACTAAAATTTAAATAAACTTATTTTATAAACTTAAAAGAGTTTATCAATATTAAAATTTAAATAGTTATAGTTTTATAATACTTAAAGGTTCTATCAAATTCAAATTTCTTTCAATTTCAATTTATATAAGAGATTCAATATTGAAATCATATGAACATTTTATTAGATAATCAATTTTTTTAGTTATATATAAAATTAACAACCGTAGATTCCATGGGTTTTAACCTAGTTTAGTATAATAAATGAAAGTTTTTTTTTCTACATGTCTTCTTCTCATTCATTTGGACACATGATATTTTCTACAATTTTTAAAATTTCTATTTTCCACTTGTCATTTTATTGTATTTTTCATTTTATTAAATTAAAATTCCACATTTAATGTGTAAAGTAATATATATGTAAAGTATTTATTAGAAAAAGTTTATATATGTAATATATTCAATACATTAAAGTCTCATTAATTTTAATAATTCAATTTTTTCTTATTTTTCTTATAAATTCAAACTATTCAAATTATTAAAATTTTATATTTATTTTTTTTAATTAACCCCATGTAATACATGGGTCTCACACCTAGTAAATATTAAAATACTAGATATAAAATTTATGTATTATATAAGTTAAATAAAAAAAAATAAATATATTGTTTTAAATATTTAAGAACTTTGAATTTATAAAAAAATAAAAAAAATAATGAATTATTAAAATTGATTTTTTTATTTTTTAAATTTAAATAAATAAATAAAATAAAATAATGAGCTTTAATTTGAGAATTTTAAAAATAAAAAGATAAGTTCCTATATTTATTGTAATTATTACATTAAAATATTATGTGAAATTTATTAAAATAAAAAAAAAAACTTCTAAAATCACATGTGGAAAAAAAATTAATTCAAAATAACTAAAAAACAACATTTAACAAATTGAATAAGAATAACATGTAATATAGTCAATATTAGAAATACATACAATAGATGATATAGTCAATATGCATATTGCATAACGCATAGTGAACAGTGACCACTTGTTCTGTGACTACATTTGAAATATCTGTTTTTTCTTTCTTTTTTTAGAACGGCACATCAAACATGAATTTGGCGGTCCTAAAGTCCTGTTTGTTGTAGTGTTGATGTTAATAAACTACAACGTATCTTGTTGATTTTGCTATCGTTAAGGAGTAATGTATTGTTAATGTTGATCATTTTGTTTTAAAATACTCCTTTTATTTCGGTTCAACAGATTTTTGCTAATGTCTTGTCTACAAATATGTTAAGCGATGAGTTAGAATTCCACGTAGGGTTGATTTCTTTCCTACAGGATCTTGAAGCTGGGGTCCACGCATACTATTTGAAAAAATGGGAATGATTAGCTAGGAATTAAGATTTTTCCCACATGTTAATCAAGAAGAAAGAGAACACACCGTTGTAAAATTAATTATAAGGACTATTACTTTGCTTACAGCATCTAATTAATTTGCTAACACAGAGTAACAAAAAAGGAAACATTCATAGATTTACTTGTGGTTTTTGGCATCCATCTGTGGCATGTATTATATATAACTTGGTGATGATGAATGAACCACACAACGCTCATCATCAGATTCAATGTGGATGTCTAGCTCTTTCACGAGTCCAAATTTAACATCATAACTATACATGCCATTATCGACTCTAGATTTCAGGATGATATATCTCTTACTTATCAGTTATCACTCCAGAGACCCGATACCGACAAGTTCCAGGAGATACCCTAAAGCTCCAATTCTGCAACTTCTCCCACTTCATCATCTTCAAATCTTTAAGAATCCTTATCTCAGCTTTGTCCCACGAAACACCATCAAAGAGAGCCAGGAAACCACCCATCACAAAAAGAGAATAATCACATCTCCTACGCAAACCACGTCCAGGTAGGCTCATCTGGAAAATTTTCTCTCTTACGATATCCATGAAAACCAGGTGGTTAGAAGAATAAATACCCCAGTAGAAGTACCTACCTTGAATTGAAACCGGGTCACGTGAATAATGTTATCCTTCATTCATATAAGGAACCATTGTCTACTGACATACTTAGCTCTATAACGAAGGAGGCATCTGGAAGCCTTTTAAAAAAATTAAAAAGGATGTCATCATGAAGAAAGACAAACCGGTCAATCTTCTTTCTCTTTCTCATCGCCTGTTCGTCTTTGGAGTCTTTCTAGCACTTGCTCCTTGACATCTCCTTAGACTTGTGTTTCAAATCTATATTATATTTGCTTGTAACTGGCAACATGAGGATGAAACAACTTTTCACACAAGGAGAACATGCATGAATCCTGGTGTGTATTCTGTTGGTAGAAAATGACTTATCACTTAATCAGTAAGCCGACACATGTTTTTAGTTTTTATCAACAAAAGTAACATAATACTGTTTAGCGTTCCGGTGAGTAACGGTGGAAAATGAGGCTTCTACGAGGCTCTATCTAGCAGAAGGCAATATTGTAATCGACTCCGTCATCCGTGTCTCACATCTCAATATTGGAGCAAAGAGTGTGCGTCGATCTGAATTATCACAGCCGTTCGTCCATTCGTGCAAATAAGAAGTGATTGATACAAGCCAATAATTAATTACACAGTGACTGATAGAAGTCATTAATACAACCGCCACTTGGAAGCCATTGAATTGAATTTACATGCATTAGGGTATTGGCTATATATGCGCAGCACCCGTATCCACCTACAATCATTGATCATTAGCGGAATTAGAATTTTTGATATATGAATTTTTGATATATATAGATACAAACATTGTCAATATATTATATTTGATTATTCAATATCGAACATTAAAAAACATGTTATAATCTCTTTAGTTAGGGATACAATAAAATGAAACATGTTTACAAATAATATTTTTTATATATATAAAACAATTTTTTTGGGGTACTGAAGTACCCCCAAAACCCCACCTAGCTCCACCAATGCCTACAATACAACCACATCATCTTTTCTTCACAACGAGATTAAGGGATAGAATTCTTCATGTTATACCGCACTAAAGGTGAAAAAAAAAACAGAGAAAGAAAGAAGAAGAAGATGTCGTTGCTCTAGGTCGTCGTTACCACAAGGAGCAATAAAACGAACAAGCGTGGCGGTGTGTCTAATGTTAAGACACGTTTAAGCCCTCCACATAGACAATAACGATGTAGAGGGTAGGGTACCCATATCATATACTTTTAAAAAAAGTAATTTTATTTGATATGAAGGTATCTAGCTATATAATACCCCTAAATTTATATCTAACGACAATCACGAAATTAAAAATATTTAAAAAAATAACAAAATAAAAAGATAAAAATATATATAAATAATGTTTAAAAATAAAAAGGATCGATGAAAATCTAAAATACCTTATAAATAAGAGGACTATAAATTTAACATTTGAATATATAATTATATCTTATGGTTTCTTATCCGACAATAGATACACATTCAATGACATAATTACTTTTTATCCTACTAACAATTCAACGAACCTGAATGATAACATATGTAATGTTTTTCTTATAAATATACCCCTCCAATTTTATTTTCATCGCATCTAATTTTTGAAAAAAACATGATTTAAGTAACAACATAAGTTGGCCCCAGTATCTCATTGTTTGATAAATTAAATTACGAGGTATGTTTAATTATAAGTATTACGATACTTATATTTATGTATATCTTATATTAATGTTTAAATGTATTAATTAAGCTAACGATATTCACACAAAAAATACACATTAAGATGATGATAATTAAAGAAGTTACTTTGATATTGGCACATTAGAATTTCAAACCATAATGGTAAAAAGTTTTAGGTTTATTAGTATAATTATTAATCGGTAAGTTTAGTAGTTTCTAATAAAAAATCATTTCCATGTATTCAATTCTCGTGAAAAATTAATAGACTGGGCTAAAAAGACGGGATCCCAACTTGGTTGGTTTAGTAGTTCTTAATTATCACATGGTTTTAGGGATACCACATATACAACTTGAAAAAAGTTATTAGATGCATTTATGGCAAGCATGGAGGGTTGGGTGTGTCACTTTCAAGTCGTAACATAATCAATGTATAGGGAATAATCAACAAGATTAATTTAGACACAGAGAAGTCCAACATTAACTTAATTAACCTATTTTATATAATTGTTGACATAGGGGTAATTCAGTATCAAGCAATTGGTGTTGGAATCTCAATCGGGGAGGAGATTTCACAACCTCTTCTTTAAGGAAGGAATTTGACAATCATTCATTGTTGTGCACTAACTTATCTACCATATGGTCTAAGGTGGTTCGCGAAAAAAATTATCTACATTTGGCATTTAAAACTCGGTAGATTGTCCATTAGATTTAAACTTGCACATAGGGGTAAGCATTCCATCCACCATGTGTTTGCTTTGGAATGCTTTTGTAGAGAATGAGATTCACGTTTTTAAGAACTATTCCACGGCTAAGGAAATTCATGAGCTCCTTCTCAATTAGTGGAATGATCTTCCTATCTTGAACGAATCATTTCACACTTTCCTAGGGATGAACTCCATTTATTGTGTGAGTAGAAGGTCTCAAGATATTCTTGAAGCGATCTCAAAGGCGTTATTATGGACCATATGGACATACATGAACCATATGATTTTCAATAGCAGATTGAAGAGATTGTCTACTAAAACTTATGAGGTCAAGACTTTGAGTTTTTTCTAATTTAAGAGTAAAGCTAAATAGTGTAGGGTTTTGATATGGTACTCATGGGCTAAAAACCATCTTTATTGTATTATGTAATTTTTGCTTCTTGAAGTTCTATTTATTTAAAGTCTAGCTATTAAAAATAGTTTCTAATCATCACATGTGAGATCTTTTTATTACAATATCATAACCAAGTCAACACCTTGTCTTTTGTACACAACCAAATATTGTTTACGAGAAATGAATACATGTAAATGATTATTTTATTAGAAACTACTAAACTTACCAATTAATAACTATACTAGTAAACCTAAAACTTGTATCATGTTGGTTTTAAATTCTAATGTGTCGCTACTAAAATAATTTCTTTCATTATCACGATTCTGATGTGCGTTGCTTGTGTGAATATCGTTAGCCTAATTAATACATATAAATATGAATGTGATATAGATAACAATAAATATCTTAATTTTAGTAAATGAATAAACCTTGTAATTTAATTCATCAAACGATGACAAATACTCTAATCAATTCATGTCGTTACCTAAATCATATTGTTTTTCAAAATTAGGTAAAATAAAAATAAAATTGATGGAGTCTATTTATGTAACACCCTGTTTCTAAGACAACCCCTAAAATTAGAAAAAATATGTTTTAAGTATTATTTGTTCTGATTTATGATCAGTGGAAAAGTGTGTAACTGACATTATAATTGGTTTTGGAGGTCTAAAGAGTGCCTTCGGGATTCGTAGTGGGAAGAATATTTGAATATATGGCTAAAGAGTAATCAATTAGGTTCGTTTTGTAGTTTGTGGACTTATATTGGAAATATTTTGTAGAAGAGGGGCTATTTGGGTAAATATGGATTTAATTTGAAAGGAAAAGAGAAGGGAAGGGTTGAATATGTCATAGTTGAGAATTGGGGGTTAAAAAGGTAAACCCTGGATTAGTTTTGCAAAGATTCTCAAAGTGGAGGGCTGTTAGGTAAATATAGTACCTAAATTGTAATGGATTTTGATGTTGAGGGTGTAAATGGTAAATATTGACCTTATTTTGAAAGAAATGTCAAGGGGAGGGACCGTGTGTGACATTATGGAAAAAAGTTTGTGGGGATCGGCGGTATGTAACCTGTCACCCCGTCCAAACCCTAACCATATGGAATGTGATAGCAGCCGCCAACCTTATGACTCCCACCAGCATCACCATCTTTCCTCCGCCACCGTACAGTCGCCCTTGAGGTCAGAAACCACCAACACTGACAATTGAGTGAGTATTATTGTTGCGAGAGTCAGGAGCGACCGGAAAACCGCTGGTAAGCCCATCTTCCACCTTCCCCTCTCCTCTTATTCGCTATTCTCGGTAATTCGGCACCTTATACGTCGGTTGCTACCATATGCAGCCCTTTAGTCATCGTTTTGGGCCACTGGCGCCATTGGTCGTCGTTCTGTGACATTCCGGCAATGTCCTGCCACCTTGTAGGTGGCTGAATGCATGAGTGTTCGCCTTTAGGGGTTGTTTTAGGAGCTAATAATGAAGCATGTATGTTTTTGTAGGCAGGAACCAAGAGACCACCGTGGTGGCTACCATCCCAAATCCATTGTTGTCGCCGCCATCAGCCACCAGGTGGGTGGTTGGAATGTCTAGTGCAACCTGAAGTGTGTAAATGCGTGTTTTGTGTGGCTGGAAGACCAAGAAGGCCACTGCCACCACCGTGAGGTGGTGGCTACCGCCATGTGCCACCGTCGGCCACCAATAGGTGGTTGTGTGTGTTTATTTTTATTGTGCGTGTGTTTATTTTTAGTGTGTGTGTATATTATTTGAGATGTTGCATTGTATGCTTTAATCGATAAAGGAATAATGGAAATGAAACTCAAAACCACCACCGTAGGATGGTGGTTGCCGCCACCGGTGGCTGCATCTGGTGGCGGTGTACTTTGTTTGGTTTGTAACTTGTTTGGATGTTTGGACAAGGGACTAAAACCCTAATGGGCCTAAGAAACCCTAGTGGACCCAATGAAACCCTAAATGGCCTAAAAGCCCAAACATGTGACTAATGGGCGTAGTGAAGCCCTAATGGGCCTAATGAACCTTAATTGATCAAAAGACCTAGATATTGGGCCTATTAGGCTAAGATGGGGTTGGAAACCCTAATATTGGATTTATGGGCTTGGACTTATCGGGACCCACATTTAGGACATTAGAATGGAATTGTGTATTAAGCCCAATCACACCATATGATTTAATTAGAAGAATGATGGACTTAATGAATTAAGTCCTTAATGGGTTAAGTGAGAAACACTTAACCCTAATCGTTATTTTATGAGAAACCCTAATTTCACTTGGGTTTATTGTTGGGCCTTGATGATTGGGTTATTAATGGGTCATCCAAGATCAAGAAAATGGACTAGAATAATTAATGGACTTTGAGGTAAGGCCCATATGAGGAGTTAGGCTCACTTTGGAAAATTGGGCCATAGATGCGCCATAGTTTGGGCCTTTATGATTATGTGATATTGGGCCATTAGAATGTTGAATTTTAAACTCGACTAAATGGTTGTGCCTTATGGTAAGACCTTATAAAAGTTTGGGCCCAATTTGGAAATTGGGCTATATGTTGGGCTTTGACTCATAGGTGACTTTTAGGCCTTTGGATTTGTTGGGTCAAAAATATGGTTTATACTTTACTTTTCTAGGCAATTGTAGTTTTCGGTCTAGAACCGAAAATAGTCTTGGGTTTATGGTTGTAAATGTGTTTACAAGAACCAAAGCCTTAATCAGACAAGAACAGGTAGGGAGGTTCTAACATAAATCTCTCCATCTGGATCTATTCATATACCCACCATGCATCACTACTGTTATGCAATGAAACCTGAATATCCACATTTTTGCAACCTTTAGACCAACAATTCTCCCCCACTTGGGTTCGACTACACTCTTCCAATCCACCAAAAATTAATGGATTCCCAATCCATCTCTCAACCTTACAATTAAAACTTATCAACAACCTAAGTCTGCAAGAACTAGCATTCCATTACTACCAACCTTAGAGGTCATACACTCCAAAACCAGATGAATACTTTCCGAAATCTCAACGAGCTCAATAATCCCAAGTACTTCCCATGATACAATTCCAAATCCTTAAGCCATTTCAGATCATAGCATAGAATTATAACCCTTGACTGGAATGGACAGATCATCAATTCAACAACTCACCTGCCGATGGATCGATGTAGTCAAAGTTCGCAAATAGATACCATTCAATTTCTGCTTACAATCCCAATGGTTGAAATAACCCTTGTAAACAACACTTTCCCATTCCTTAAGAGTGATATTTGCCACTGTTCCATCTCCACTGGCAGTAGCAGTCGACAACGTAAGTCTTTACAACAGTTAGCCTTCTTTGACTAGTCAAGCCTATCGCTTGTACATTCCAAGACTGGGTGATCATTCCCAATACCTCCACAAAGTCTTAAAGTCCTTAGACACACTCCGATGAATCCACTACAAGTCCTTGGCGACTGATCGGTTGATGAGGAACAACACCTCAATATCGAACAAGTACCTAACATGCTCAACCACTTACTTGTACTTAGAATAATTCCAATGCAACCTGAAACTGACCTTGCTTCGAAGGAGTGAACTTGAAACTACTGATCTTACACTCATGACCGAACCAATTCTTTACTACCTCAAAAGCATGAACACCCCTACTCGTCCTGCATTCAAACCCGACATACCTACCTTGCGAATTCTTTAACTTCTCACTTATACTACTAAAAATTTAACCGACTGCTAGTCTCCCATGTTTAATTCCCATTCCTCTTCTAAACACGGATCACAGTATGCAAAATGGAATATGAAAATTCTTTTAATGATTACTTAATCAATCATAGAGGATCCTTGAACCTTAGATAGGGTTACTGGAAGCTTCCCAATGCCACAACTTCAAACCTAGCAAGAGTGATCCATACTCCTCCGAAATAAGAAGCGCCTATAACTGAACCCCATCCTGAAGAAATTGTAGAAATTCCAATATTATCCTAACAATTCTATCATACAAAATATTTCTGGTCTAACGATACAACACTAAATAGGAACATACTTATTCTAGGTATAAATATCATTGTAGAACTAAGGCTCAACATGCATACCAGTGATTTCCTATGGTTCGATCTTAACCTCTTGCGGGAGAGTGGGTGTTGGGGGTCTGTACCCCTTCCACTACTCATGAAGGACAGTTGGACTTGAAGTAACTCGGCTGATGGCAATGAAAACATATCTGATCCTTCTTTCAATCTCGGTGCACATGCCCTCTTTCTCCATATTTGAAACACCTGAACTTGTGACAAGCAAACTCGTGAGTTCCCCTACACTTGCCACATATCTCATAGTTCCCCTGACTTCTAGTCATGCCTCCACATCAAGATTGCCTTCTCTAGTAGCCTCAACAATTCTTCTTATAGCGCGTGAGATTATGGTTCGCTCCTCGATTTTGACAATCAGCCTATAAGTGATCCGACCAATGATACCAGGCAAATCCTCCCGTAAAATCTGTGAAACCTCCATGGGAATCACGTCATGAAATATGGCATTATTTGTACCCATCTCAAAAGTCTTTGCTCCCTGTCCAGACATTGACATACTCTACAATAAGACCAAATTGTTATATCATAACCAAAATTATATCATCAATTCATCACACTTTAGACACTTCTTAAAATTTGTGAACATCATCCCTCTACCGACTTCTTAGATTTCTCATGATTCTCCTCAAGTCGAGTGTGGATCCTGAGTTTTTAGTAGTACGATCCCAATAGTACCTTTCATACATATCCATACTTTCCCCAAGAATTATCCTAAATCCTCCAACTCACCCTCTCAAACTAATACTCCAGTAATCTGTTAACCAGCGCAAACAAATCAGTACAACACATCATGGGCTCTCCTAGGTTCCCGACCTCACCATGCCATCTATAGTGACCCGATTATGATGACTTGTGCAGAATAGTAGAGATCAAGTGAAAATCAATCATCAAGAACACAAAGAGTAAATAAATTTTATTAAAACTCTCATCAGATCTAGGAAACTATTACAAAACGGGTCTTGCAATAAATCTCTCACTAGTCTAATCTCTCTAAAATTTTTCTTCCATCAAATGGGAGCCACTTCTTATTTATACGAAAGGCTAAACCCATTACACATTACATGAGGGTAAAATACATCCAATGAGAACTTTGCACCCTAGCATTCTCCCCCTCAAAGTTAGGACTAGATGTTCCTACTTTAATTTCTAAATGAGCTTGCACGTGATGAAGACCAACTCCCCCTCGAATTAACACTGGTCTTCAAATCCGTTTTGAAAATGAATACCCAAGAAGCTTCGAATACCTATTTCTACATTCTCCCCCTTTTTATAATCAACAAATGATTATAAAACCCATAAAGGATGAGAAGCGCATGATAAATAAACTTGATGAAACTCCCCCTCGACGTGTGACAAAAACACAACTGCGAAAATCTTGCACGAAAAAACAATCATGAAAAACTAAGAAAATTTTCCAAATTTTATGAAAATTTTGACTTTTGGGTGAGAGTTGCAAAAAATTTGAAAACTGGGTGAAAACTGTCAATTTCAAAAATTCTACAAGGACCCATTGCGACAAAACAGATTCAAATGCGAAACCTTTCCCCAATGCGAAAATGGGCATAAAGTGACAATTCACATCAACTGCAGGGACCAGTTTTGAAAAATTTCCCAAATCATAGAATTTTACCCTTAATTCGAAACAGGGCATAAACTGTCAAAATTCTAAAACTTTAGGGATTTGAAATGCAATACCTTCACTGCATCACAAAAAATTACCCCAATACAAAATTGGGTAGAAACCGCCAAAACGATGAAATTGGAAGGACTCGAATTCGAAAAGTGAGCCTTCTTCCCCAATTCATTCAAGATGTGAACTTGGAACGGACATCATCACCAGTCGAATTCGATGTGGTCCAAACAAAGGCATTCGACTCCAAGTGTTTTGCTTTTGACTCGCACGTATTCCAATCAACCAACACATGTCGACCTCGAATTTTAAATCACTTGATTCGAACGTAGATACATCACTGGTCGAAATCAAATTCAAGTTCAACTCCTAATCAATTTACCAGTTCAACTCCAAAGAAATTACATTCAACTCTTAATGTCAAAGCTCGTTCGAAATTGATTTTGAGTCCAAGTACATGCATTAAATTCCAATTTAACAGTAAACAAACTTGATTGCGATTCCAATCATTATCGGGTGCCAATAGTCGAAACTAATTTCAAATCCTTTCGACTTATAAACACAACTCCATTCGATTCATTCGATTCCTGACCAATCCAAATCGAAATCTTGACTCAAATAAAACATCAACATCAGTCGAACTTAGATGCTTCTTGACTCAAACAAGTATCATTAGTTGAATTCGATTTCAATTCCAAACCACTCGATTTTAGTTTTGACTCCAATGAATTTTCGACTTCATCAGTCGAAATCTACAATAACACAAATCAAGTCTTGATTCGAACAACTTAAACAACCACATATTCCTTATGCTTTCGATTATTAGATTGCACTTTCGATTGAAAATCCATCTCGAAACCAAATTGAAATGGCGATACCAACTATCTGTGAAAGTGAAAGTCACAATTTTATGAACATCGAAATCGATTCAATTTTAACTTTTGTCTTTGTTGAACCAAAGGACAATTAGATTGCGGATAGAATAAGCGATGAACTGTACACGAAATTATTTGGGCTCAAAAGAATGAGCTGTAACCAATCTGATTTGGACTTGAATTATATGGATCAATGAATAGTGACAATTGAGAATGTGATTTTAATTTTGGACTTGATCTTAAAAAAATTATTAGATCATCAATGGGGTTGAATCAAAATAGATCCAATGAGTCAAAATGATCAAATATCAAAAAGGAAAAGTAGGAATTGAAAATAAGATTGAATTCGGATTTCGAGAAAACCTAAATCGTTCACCATCGGATCTTCAAGAACAAGGTATCGATCTCAACATGAATTTTTTGGAATCCATTTGAGAATTTGAGAAATCTTCTTGATAATTATTTTTTCATTTGCAATACTTGAATCTATCATTGAAGATCTCGGTTCTTTGGATGGAACAAGAAAATCTCCAAATTTCACATTATACCACCCATGATGCACAAGATATGGTATAGGAAAGAGTATCCCAAGATGGATTGGGTTCCCATAACTAATTAATCTCGCAACTTGTGTATGAACGACTATGGAGGAATATCATAAGACTTCAGTATGTTGATAGTGGTTTATCCTGGCACATGACATGAGATATCTCTCAACTGCATGACATTCAGAAATTTAATTAAGGGTATGTGTCCTTTGCGGGAAAGGAGAAAGAAAATATCACATAAATGGGGACCATATTTTATGGCGTGATGAATTTTGGATATGTTAACTTCGTTCAAAAATTGAAACACTCCTATGTTCTAACATCCATGTAGCATATGCTACTCCTATGGTCTTTCATTAAATTTCCATGGGCTACCCCCATGGTCTTTCATACAAATGCTATGGGCTACCCTCGGGGTCTTCCATGTAAGTATCATGGAGACAACTAACATCCTACACAATCCATTGTGCCGACATCGGTGCCTTCGACACACAAGTATAGTGAGAAGACTCACCTGAACTACTCAACAGAAGCCTAACTATGACCTTAACATCAAAACAGCCAACCCAAGCTTCCTAAAAGCAAACATACACAAGCCCTTATTCAAAAACTCAATTCTACCCAAGTTTAACCATCAAATTGGTCAAACAATCGATGGTCAAAGCTAAGGTCAAAATTGACAATGATAGCCCTCCACATCGTGGCCATAAAATGCAAACACAATCAATGATTCTCCAGTCGCCACGCCGTGGCAGCCTAAGGACACACCGTAGCAACTGGTCTGAATAGCTTAAATGTGCTTAATCCATTTTTTTTCTAATTTCAAGAGCTTCAAAGCTCTGATCTGATCCTTTCTAAGATCTTAATGGATAAAGTTTCTAACTTTATCCATTAGGAAGGTCCAAACCACCAAGATGTAGAATTCAAGTCTCAAATGGACCCAAAATGCATCTTTCTTAACTTAATCCATTAAGTCCAAGTCTCTAACCTTCAGATCTAAATCAACATGATGTTTACATGCATAAATTTTCCAACTTTATCCATAATAATGTCACAATCTTTCAAGATCTAACTTTAATACACCAAAGTGACATAAAGGACCAAGATAACTTGCATGGCTAAAAGGGAAGACAAAAGATCATAATTTTCCTAGTCCTTGAGGTCCAAGAAGCATTCCAAACTAAGCAAAAGATGTTGGAATCTACTCAACTCCAAGATCACTCATAAAATGGACCAAAAGTGCCAAAAGCCCCAAATGACCAAAATCCGTTATTCTAAAGTTGATAGAGGGTGATAAAATGGCCAAAAAGGTGGAACATTATTCTTAAATATGTTGAAACCCTAAAAATCATGGGCTTGAGCCAGACTGATCGTTGTATTGTAGCAACCGCTGTGTTGTGGTGACTTTTTCACCCAAATCTACCGCAACTTCAAACAACCATATCTTCTCTTTTTCAACTCCGTTTTCGGCAATCTTTATATCCACAATAAGGTATTGAAGAGATCCACACTTCTATCTAGTTAATTTTAGCTAACACATGTCGAACTAAAAACCATAATCCATGAAAGAAGTTTGAATCACTACTTTTCCCAATTTACCCTTTGACTCCAAAACACAAACCAAGGGCTTAGATCACATAACCAATATTATCAACACCAAATAGGGTCTAAACCCTATTCCCTTGAAACCCAAGGCCTTTAATAAATCCATTTCTTGACCGCAATCCCAAAATATGAAACTTCACGAAACAATATGTTACAACTCTCCCCCACTTAAACTGGATTTCATCCTCAAAATCCGTCTTGGTTAGGATCTTAAAAAACAATGTCATCATATTCCATAAGCTTCCTCCAACCACTTCAAAATCTAGGCATCTTATAAGAAAACTCGAGAGGCCACTCGAAATCCAAAAGTGCCAACAAACTGAAAATACTCAACCGCAACAACTGCCTTTCTTTCTTTAACTGTAAGAACAAACTTCCAGAGAGAACCACTAAAACAGAGAACCCTCAAAACTAAAACTACAACTAAATACATTAATAAACTCCCAAACCGAGACCATCAGTCTAAACTTCAGAAGCCATACCCTAAGACTGATGATCATCCATTCATCATACCTTCCCCCAATCCCTGACTAGGAACACCACCAAATCATGCAGAAAGCATACTCAAAACATACCGATCATGAATTTAAACCAATCCCTAATCCAAAAATTATGACCAAAAACCTTAAATACACTCTTGACTTCCTGATAAGTCATCACCAACCCATTCCACCCACAAGAATAATGATGGTCCATCCAAGAATCTCACGTTTCATCCAAATCCCTCATCATCTTAGGTGTAGATCCACTTGACAAACCATTCGAGACATTATCAACGATCCTCATGACCCAAAGTTCAAGATCCAAAACCCATCTTTGATAACCAACTGCTAATAATATCCCACAAGAAAGTAGATACCTACAAATGCAACCGTTCAACAAACAACATCTAATGCACTACAAATTCCCCAATGAACTTTTACTATCCACATGATCCAAACCGACCGGTCACTGAGTCTCCCGACTCCCAATAGTTCACTAACACCTACTCATGTCGATATGACTAATGATTCGAGACCTAAGAGTCTCAATCAAATGATTTTCGGGTCTCACCCATATGAGTCATACAATCATTGGTTTATGTACATCGTGACACCATCTAACCATTACGATGATAAGCTCAAGGTACCACGCCGATCTTGCCGTTATCCATCATTGGTCTGGAGACTCGCGACCAGCACCACATGGGTCTAAAAGTACTCAACTATCAACCAAACGAATTGTAGGAACCAATTTAACATCCCTCTCAACACAAAACGATCCATACCTTTTTATAACATAAATTCCTTTTATAGCACAAACCGCTACCAACGCTAAATCAAACGAAAACATGGTCGCACACAACTAGAGAATAAAATAGGTGGTTGCACTCTTGTTCCGATTCAAAGGCTATAAGCCAAATAATAATTATGCCAATAACTTAAGACAAGTAACCAACCCTAAATCTACTACATTACTGTAACGCCCGGGTTTTCAGGGCTAAGCATTTTTGTCAATGTAATAGTCTAGGTCAACTATTGTAACTCTTTTTGAAGTAATAAATATGAAATATTTGACTATTATGTGAATTATGTGTGTTTATGTGTTTATTATTTAATTATAAATGTATAATTAATAAAGAATAAAAATGAGCGTCAAAATTAAAGTGTGAGATAATCCCGATATCTCTACATAAAGTTGTAGAATATGTCTCAAGGTTTCCGTACATATAAAGAATGCCAAAATCCGAGCTATAACGAAGAAGTTATGGCCCGCCGAAGTTTTACGGCAAAACCGACACGACACCGGGAGACGTAAATAGTGAATTTACGATAGAAGACTTTTTAGCCTTAGCAATCTAAACAAAAGTCGTAGAATATGTTAAACTAAGAACATCGATAAAAAGAATGCTCAAATCTGACTTCGTATGAAGAAGTTATGATTTTTCTAAGATTCGGCTTAGCAGTGCACGACCTGAAACTCGAATTTTAGTTCGAGCGGTTTTTGGCTTACGCAACGTAAATGAGAGTTGAAGATCTCATTAATAGGAAATCAACGGTAAAAAGATAGACAAAAACAGAGTCCGTATGTAGAAGTTATTAATTTTACGCAGATGTTTAACAGTATAATCTCCTTGTACTGTTAAATTTAAGATCGGTCGAGAATTAGCTGACGGTGTCAAAATGAAAGTTGTAGATCTTATTATTACCTACGCGTGGATATAAAGAACGTCAAAAACAGAGGTCGTATGTGAAAGTTACGGATTTTAGAAGTCGGAAGTGTGCTGTGCGAAAATGGGTGATGTGGCACAATCTTGGCCATTGCTTTCTCCCCAAGGCTTGCCACCAGATGGTGACATGTGGCACCAAGTTCAGCCACATTTCTCCCTATAAATACCACCTCTCCCACCCTCATTTTCTTCACACATTTCCCATTCTTTCTTCTCTTTACTCTCTCTCTCTCTAGCCCCGAAATCCCCCGAAAAGCCTAGGGAACCTCCCTAGCACGAGGCGGAATCCCCGGAGTGCTCGAAGGCTCTGGGAAGAAGAGCTTTTCGGCTCAGGAACGCTACTCCAAGCAAAGCCCGGTTTTCTATAAAACCCGCTGTTTCGTCGAAGAAAAAATTCTTTTTAAGAAGCGAAGCGCTGTCTGAGTTCGGAATCACCACCTTTTCCGGTGAGTGCATAGTTACTTTCATCTTACACATAGATATGAAGTATTTTATATATATTACGTGCTATATGTGCATATTATCTGTATACTTGTTATCTATGCTGGATGAATGTTTTTATACAAGTTTTAAATGATTTAAACTGTATATGTAATTTATATCTACAAAAATGTTGGGGTAAAACATGGGTAGATGTAATAAGACGATGTGTGATAAAATGATGAGAGGCCTCGATGTTGTTGTTGTTGATCCAGTCATCTAGCGGAGTATAGATGACGACCACGGACTCTTCTAGACAGTCCAGTGGAACACTAGCAGGCTCGCAACCTGTAGGTGTTGTGAACGATGTGTTCACCGGTGTACTCCATCCCCCACATGGTTGCCTATTAGGACATTTATTGTTGAGGAATCCCCTTAGCAGTAGTGTCCGTCCCGATGATGATCCTTAGGCTAGGTCCCTTATGATAGTTGTTTAGGGACGTAAAGTGAGGATAACGGGAACGGGTAATCGGGTTATTGTTGATTGATGAAATTAATAAACTTATTTATTGTGGGTTGAAAACCCTATGTGCTCACCAGGCTCCCAAGCCTGACCCACTCAGTTTTACGTATTACAGGTAGTGGCGCATGAGCATAGGTGTGATGTTTTGGACGAGGGATTACGGATATAGGCCTGTAGATATGAAATAATGTAGTAAGGCTTATATTGTACTGTTTATACTTTTGATCTGTACGAACATGACATCCCGAGTCTTTTAATGAAATACATTTCTATGGAAATGCTTTTGATAAATCTTTATCATATTATTGTTTTGGGACAAATTCCGCAACCCTTTTATTAAAAGATAACTCTGATTTTGAAATAAAGTATAAACAAAACCGGTCTTTTCTGGCCGTGATTTTGGGGATGTCACAGTTGGTATCAGAGCATTAGTTTAAGCGAACTAGGAATTTGTAGGATTTCTAGACTTAAACTTAGAATGCTAAGCGATGATTGTGAGGTGTGAGTACTAGCTTATTTTAGGAATTGTGCCTAAAATGCTTTTATGTGCTAAATGCTTTATGCATGATATGCCGTTATTTTGTTCGGATCTATGGTCTGTTGCCGACTGGATCTGGAAACCTTATGTGTTTAGGATTCTAAATGTACGACTACGATATTAGAACTAGCATGTAAACATTTCAGAGTGATAAGGACGATTTAAAACGTCTCTCCTAAATAAAGATCTGAATTCACCTTATTCGGTGTATAGATCATGATGGCAAGGACCCGTAGCGGAAACGTGAACGCAAATGGAGGTAGGAACCAACCCCCAGTAGTTCAACAAATACCTATTGTTGAAGAAGTTGCACCTGAGCCAGTTACCATGGCTGGAGTTCAAGCCATGATTCAGGCTATGCTAGCTGAACAAAGGGAAGAAATGAGACGGATGCTCCGCGAGAATAGAGACGAACCTACCATACATGTTGAACCGACGGAGCCAGTTCCCGAGCCATCTGAGGAAGGGAACTATAGCCGTCAAGTGAGTCAAATAGGGACTCAAGGTGAACAAAGGGATGGCCCAGAAGGAAGAAACAACAAGGATGGGCGGATGTACAAAAATTTCTTGGGTGCAAAACCACCAAGTCTCTCAGGAAGCCCAAAGCCTGTTGAGATTATGGACTGGATCTCCGAGATGGAGATGGTGTTTGAAAGCTGCGACTGCAACGAAAAGCAGAAGACTGTCTTCGCTGTGAGACAATTGAAAACTGGAGTCTTGAGTTGGTGGAAGCTATTGGCAGATACGATGCCACGAGGAAAAGCCCTGAAAATGTCATGGGATGAGTTCTTGGAACAACTAAAGGCGCAGTATTGTTCAGAGATAGACCTGATTGATCTGAATAATGAGTTCCAAAATTTGAAGAAGGGGAGAATGAGCATCGATGACTATGCTGCTGCATTTACGGAAAAGATGAAGTTGTTTCCATACCTAGTGCCAACCGAACTTTCTAAAATTGAGAAATTCGTAAACGGACTGCCGGCTGACTTTGGCCCAACAGTCAAGATGGCAACCACTCTGAAATCAGCTGTTCGAGCAGCTAAGAATGTGGAGACCCAACATAAGGAAAGAGGTCTGGAAAGGGCTGAGGTCGGTGAGAAACGGAAGTTCGATGGATCCTCGAAGTCCAACAAGAAGAGTAGATTCTCGAAACCTGGTTTGAGAGGAGGAGGATCAGAAGCAAAGTGGTGTGACAAGTGCAAGAAGAAGCACTTTGGGAAGTGTGATGGAGGGGTCACTTGTTACAAATGCGGAAAGCCTGGGCACTATGCCAATGAATGCACCCTTAACCAGAAGGCCTGTTATGGGTGTAATGAAGAAGGGCACATTTTGAAGGACTGCCCGAAGAAGGAGGCAGGAAGACCCAACATACCACCAAAGCCGAAGGCGAGAGCCTTCCAGATGACGCTCGAGGCTGCAAAGGAGGCAGCAGACGTCGCTTCAGGTACCTTTCTTGTAAATGGTTTGCCTGCAAATATACTGTTTGATTCCGGAGCCAACTACTCCTTTGTGTCGCATAAATTTAGTGAGAAATTAGCATTACCTGTAGAAAAACTTGATAACGCCCTAATTGTAGAAGTTGCCAGTGGCAAATTCGTACCTGTTAGTAATCGTATTAGGAACATCGTCATTGACCTAAACGGAAACGAATTCCAGGAGGAACTATTACCCATAGAGTTAAACGGTTTCGACATCGTTTTGGGTATGGATTGGCTTAGCGCCAACGATGCCGAGATATTATGCCGAAAGAAGATAGTTAGGATAAACCCACCCGGAAAGGAATCATTTATGGTGTACGGGGACAAACGCAGAGTGAGTTCTGGAATCATCTCCTTGATGAAAGCCAAGAAATGTTTGTCCAAGGGATGTGCATCGTACTTGGCATTCGTAATCGATGCTAAGAAAGAAAAGAAAGAGGTGCAGAATATACCGGTTGTGTGCGATTATCCGGAAGTCTTTCCCGAAGATCTTCCCGGATTACCACCTGATAGGCAAGTAGAATTTCGTATAGACTTATTACCAGGAACAACACCGATAGCAAAGGCACCTTACCGATTAGCACCGACGGAGATGAAGGAGCTCATGACGCAACTTCAGGAGCTGTTGGACAGCGGTTTCATTCGACCTAGTTCATCACCCTGGGGAGCTCCGGTGTTATTCGTGAAGAAGAAGGACGGAAGCATGAGGATGTGCATAGACTACCGAGAGTTGAATAAGGCAACGCTGAAGAACAAGTATCCATTACCGAGGATTGATGACCTATTCGATCAGCTGCAAGGTTCAAGCTACTTCTCAAAGATCGATCTTAGGTCAGGATATCATCAGCTAAAGGTGAGAGAGCAGGATATTGAGAAGACTGCATTCAGAACAAGATATGGACACTACGAGTTCTTGGTTATGTCATTCGGACTAACCAATGCTCCCGCAGCATTCATGGATTTGATGAACTGGGTTTGTAAACCATTCCTCGATAAATTCGTGATAGTGTTCATCGACGACATTCTCATTTACTCGAAAAGCCAGGAGGAGCATGGCAAGCATCTACGAGAAGTGTTGGAGGTGTTAAAGAAGGAGAAGCTTTTTGCAAAGTTCTCCAAATGCGACTTTTGGATACGGGAAGTCCAATTCTTGGGTCATGTTGTTAACCAAGAAGGAATAATGGTTGACCCCGCCAAGATCGAGGCTGTAATGAAGTGGGAACGTCCGAAGAGTCCCACGGAGATTCGAAGCTTTCTAGGATTAGCCGGATATTACCGATGATTTATCCAAGGCTTTTCTTCGATAGCTGCTCCATTAACAGCTTTGACCCATAAAGGAGCTACGTATACATGGAGTGAGAAACACGATGAGGCGTTCGAGAAGCTAAAAAAAGAAGTTATGTGAAGCACCGATACTTTCTCTACCCGATGGAGTCGAAGATTTCGCAGTTTATAGTGATGCATCTGGAGTCGGGTTGGGTTGTGTTCTGACCCAAAGAGAAAAGGTGATAGCATACGCATCTCGACAATTGAAAGAGCACGAAAAGAACTACCCCACTCATGATCTGGAGTTGGCAGCGGTAGTATTTGCCTTAAAGATATGGAGGCATTACCTCTACGGCACGAAGTGCAAGCTCTTCACTGATCATAAGAGCCTCCAATATCTCTTTAATCAGAAGGAGTTGAACATGAGGCAACGACGCTGGCTAGAACTTCTCAAGGACTACGACTGTGAGATACTTTACCACCCAGGTAAAGCAAATATTGTTGCTGATGCTCTCAGTCGGAAAGTCAATCTTGAAAGAAAAAGGCCAAGAGCGTTAAGAATTGAAGTTGTCTCGATGATTGTGGAAAGTATCAGGAAAGCTCAAGAAGAAGCCTTAGAAAAGAATGACCGAAAGGAAGAACGTTAGTGTTCGGTACGAACAGTCGAGGACTGAAGGTATTCCAAGATTGAATTTGGGTACCTAAGACGGGAGGAATAAGAGATCTTCTAATGGAAGAAGCACACAAGACCATGTACTCGATTCATCCCGGTAGCACTAAAATGTATAGGGACCTAAAACCCTACTACTGGTGGCCGACGATGAAGCTCGATGTTGCAAAGTATGTGGCTGAGTGCATAACATGTGTGAGGGTTAAGGCACAACATCAAAAACCGTATGGGAGTTTAGAACCCTTACCTGTACCCATGGGAAAATGGGAAGACATCACCATGGATTTTGTGACTAAACTGCCCAGAACGAAGAATGGTCACGACATGATTTGGGTAGTCGTGGATCGTTTCACCAAGAGTGCACACTTCATAGCAGCCAACGAGAAGTGGTCTATGGATAAGCTCACAAATGCTTACGTGAAGGAAATTGTAAGACTTCACGGTGTCCCTCTTAATATTGTGTCAGATCGTGATAGTCGTTTCACATCGAGGTTTTGGAGGAGTCTACAAGAGGAGTTGGGTACAAAGTTGTGTTTGAGTACTGCTTACCATCCGCAAACTGATGGTCAGAGTGAAAGAACGATTCAGACGTTGGAAGATATGCTGAGAGCATGTACCCTCGAATTCCAAGGGAATTGGGACGAGCACTTACCTCTAGTAGAATTTTCCTACAACAATAGTTTTCACTCGAGCATCAAGATGGCTCCTTATCAAGCCTTGGGCAGAAGTGTCGTACGCCGTCTTGTTGGCTTGAAGCCGGAGAGAAGCAGTTTATGGGCCCCGAGATAGTCCATGAGACTGCTGAGAAATTGAAGGTGATTAGGGAAAGAATGTTAGCAGCTCAAGATCGTCAGAAGAGCTATGCCGACAAGAAAAGACGACCGATAACCTTCGAAGTTGGGGATTCCGTTTTACTTAAAGTCTCACCGTGGAAGGGACTTATACGATTTGGGAAACGAGGAAAGTTGAATCCAAGGTTTATTGGACCATTCAAAGTTCTTCAGAGGATTGGGAACCAAGCTTACAAGCTGGAATTGCCCGAAGAACTCAATGGTATTCATAACACCTTCCATGTGTGTTATTTGAGGAAATTCATGGGAGATGTTCCCGACATAATTCCAATCTCGGAATTAAGGATGGATGAGAATAAAAGGCTGATCGAAGAGCCTGAGGCAATTATTGACCGTAAGACTAAGAAGTTACGATGCAAGATGGTCGACTTGGTGCTAGTCCGATGGAAACATTCGAATGGGCCAAATCTCACTTGGGAAACAGAGGATGACATGATGAGTCGCTATCCACATCTGTTTGCTGATGCATGATTCCGGGACGGAATCATCCTAAGGGGGTGAGAATTGTAACGCCCGGGTTTTCAGGGCTAAGCATTTTTGTCAATGTAATAGTCTAGGTCAACTATTGTAACTCTTTTTGAAGTAATAAATATGAAATATTTGACTATTATGTGAATTATGTGTGTTTATGTGTTTATTATTTAATTATAAATGTATAATTAATAAAGAATAAAAATGAGCGTCAAAATTAAAGTGTGAGATAATCCCGATATCTCTACATAAAGTTGTAGAATATGTCTCAAGGTTTCTGTACATATAAAGAATGCCGAAATCCGAGCTATAACGAAGAAGTTATGGCCCGCCGAAGTTTTACGGCAAAACCGGCACGACACCGGGAGACGTAAATAGTGAATTTACGATAGAAGACTTTTTAGCCTTAGAAATCTAAACAAAAGTCGTAGAATATTTTAAACTAAGAACATCGATAAAAAGAACGCCCAAATCTGACTTCGTATGAAGAAGTTATGATTTTTCTAAGATTCGGCTTAGCAGTGCACGACCTGAAACTCGAATTTTAGTTCGAGCAGTTTTTGGCTTACGCAATGTAAATGAGAGTTGAAGATCTCATTAATAGGAAATCAACAGTAAAAAGACAGACAAAAGCAGAGTCCGTATGTAGAAGTTATTAATTTTACGCAGATGTTTAACAGTATAATCTCCTTGTACTGTTAAATTTAAGATCGGTCGAGAATTAGCTAACGGTGTCAAAATGAAAGTTTTAGATCTTATTATTACCTACGCGTGGATATAAAGAACATCAAAAACGGAGGTCGTATGTGAAAGTTACGGATTTTAGAAGTCGGAAGTGTGCTGTGCGAAAATGGGTGATGTGGCACAATCTTGGCCATTGCTTTCTCCCCAAGGCTTGCCACCAGATGGTGACATGTGGCACCAAGTTCAGCCATATTTCACCCTATAAATACCACCTCTCCCACCCTCATTTTCTTCACACATTTCCCATTCTTTCTTCTCTTTACTCTCTCTCTCTCTAGAACCTCTCTCTAGCCCCGAAATCCCCCGAAAAGCCTAGGGAACCTCCCTAGCACGAGGTGGAATCCCCGGAGTGCTCGAAGGCTCTGGGAAGAAGAGCTTTTCGGCTCGGGAACGCTGCTCCAAGCAAAGCCCGGTTTTCTATAAAACCCGCTGTTTCGTCGAAGAAAAAATTCTTTTTAAGAAGCGAAGCGCTGTCTGAGTTCGGAATCACCACCTTTTCCGGTGAGTGCATAGTTACTTTCATCTTACACATAGATATGAAGTATTTTATATATTACGTGCTATATGTGCATATTATCTGTATACTTGTTATCTATGCTGGATGAATGTTTTTATACAAGTTTTAAATGATTTAAACTGTATATGTAATTTATATCTACAAAAATGTTGGGGTAAAACATGGGTAGATGTAATAAGACGATGTGTGATAAAATGATGAGAGGCCTCGATGTTGTTGTTGTTGATCCAGTCATCTAGCGGAGTATAGATGACGACCACAGACTCTTCTAGACAGTCCAGTGGAACACTAGCAGACTCGCAACCTGTAGGTGTTGTGAACGATGTGTTCACCGGTGTACTCCATCCCCCACATGGTTGCCTATTAGGACATTTATTGTTGAGGAATCCCCTTAGCAGTAGTGTCTTTCCCGATGATGATCCTTAGGCTAGGTCCCTTATGATAGGTGTTTAGGGACGTAAAGTGAGGATAACGGGAACGGGTAATCGGGTTATTGTTGATTGATGAAATTAATAAACTTATTTATTGTGGGTTGAAAACCCTATGTGCTCACCAGGCTCCCAAGCCTGACCCACTCAGTTTTATGTATTACAGGTAGTGGCGCATGAGCATAGGTGTGATGTTTTGGACGAGGGATTACGGATATAGGCCTGTAGATATGAAATAATGTAGTAAGGCTTATATTGTACTGTTTATACTTTTGATCTGTACGAACATGACATCCCGAGTCTTTTAATGAAATACATTTCTATGGAAATGCTTTTGATAAATCTTTATCATATTATTGTTTTGGGACAAATTCCGCAACCCTTTTATTAAAAGATAACTCTGATTTTGAAATAAAGTATAAACAAAACCGGTCTTTTCTGGCCGTGATTTTGGGGATGTCACAATTACCATTAATAAAAATACCCTATGAATGACCGAAACAAGATCCTACACCTTGATTGAATCTGAAAAGATCCTACCGATACGTAACTAGCTTGATAAAACTTCCAAGGTTATCCAAAAATGTTAAAACCATGGTCGGACCAATCCAAATACCAACCTTGATGACATGACATGCGAAAATATACAACATACAGAGCTTGATGATAAGTTGATGCACCCATTGAACTTCAATTGATAAAGCTCAAAATTTTCAAAGAACCACCGCTCTTAACGATGAATGAAATGACAAACGATTGACATTGCATTGAAAACTAATCCAATGATCTAATAAACTAGTAAACAAGGCCCATGTGGAACTTAACATACCAAACTCCAAAGTCGATTGACCGATCAATAACTATCCATCCTAAACTATAAATAGAAATTTATACAATGAGCTGACAAATCCCTCAATAAACAATACTCACCTGAGTGGCCCAAATGCCTCTTGACCTACTCATTAGCATTCCCGAAAGGAACCACCAGCTACAACGAGCTCCTTGTCCAACAACTTCTTGCCGCAAAGACCACTCATGCATTCTTGAGCACATACATTTGTTGGCAACTTGCTCTGCACCCTCGTCTTGACCAAATCTTGAACCAATGTCTCGCATACCTGAACCACAAATTCCTATGATCCATTATTCTGAAACCATAAAATCGAGCATATTGATGATCCTCCAAGCATAAATTCCCAATTCTTCTCCATTTAGGATTTGAACTACCCCCACTGACATTGTAACAAACCAAATCCCAAATCGGCTCAACCAGATATGTATCATCCCTAACTCTTGGAATGTATAACATAACGCAAGATGATATTCCAAATAAAGACCAAGAAAACTCAAAGAGATTCTAAATCTCAATTGGAGACCTTGTAAACTTCCTAATCATAATTGCCTCTAACATCAAGAATCCTATGTGCAATAATTCTGACAGTCCATTCATAGCACTGATTATCTATATAGAGACAAATGGACTACCACACACCCCGTCTACAAATCCCTATCCATCAATTCATCACGAGAATTAGTCATAAATACAAGATGTGTCATTCTCATAGTTAGCATACATCAGATCTGATGTATCCTAACTATGAGAATGATACATCTTGTATTTATGATTGATTCTTGTGAAGAATTGATGGTTAGGTATTTGGAGATGGGTGTGTGGTAGTCCATTTGTTTCTATATAGAGAATCGGTGCTATAAATGGATTGTCAGAATTACTGCACATAGGATTCTTGATGTTAGAGGCAATTATGATTAGGAAGTTTACGAGGTATCCAGCTAACATTCAGAATCTCTTTGAGTTTGCTTGGTCTTTATAGGGAGGATCATCTTGTGTTATGTTATACAATCTAAGAGTTAGGGATGGTACATATATGGTTGAGGCGGTTTGGGATTTGGTTTGTTACAATGTCAGTGGTGATAGTTCAAATCCTAAATGGAGAAGAATTGGGAATTTCTGCTTGGAGGATCATCGATATGCTCGATTTTATGGTTTCAGAATAATGGATCATAGGAATTTGCAATTAAGGTATTCGAGACTTTGGTTCAAGATTTGGTCAAGACGAGGGTGGAGAGCAAGTTGCCATCAAATGGATTGCTCAGGAATGCATGAGTGATCTTTATGGCAAGCAGTTGTTGGACAAGGAGCTCGTAGTAGCTAGTGGTTCCTTTTGGGAATTCTGATGAGTAGGTGAATAGGCATTTGGGCCACTTAGGTGAGTATTTTTTGTTGAGGGATTTTTCAGGTAATTGTATAGATTTTTATTTATAGTCTAGGATGGACAGTTATTGATCGGGAGTGTGGTATGTTGTGTTCGATATTGGCCTTGTTTAGTAGTGTATAAGATCATTGGATTAGTTGTCAATGTAATCTCAATCATTTGTTATTTCATTCATTGTTAATAGTGAAGGTTCTTCGAAAATTTTGAGCTTTATCAGTTGAAGTTCAATGGATACATCAACTTATCATCAAGTTCTATATGTTGTATATTTTGGCATGTCATGTCGTCAGGGTTGGTATTTGAATTGGTTCGATCATGGTTTTAACATTTCTGGATAACCTTGGAAGTTTTATCAAGTTAGTTATGTATCGGTGGGATTTATTCAGATTCAATAAAGGTGTAGGATCTTGTTTCGGTCATTCATAGGATGCTTTTATTAATGGTTAAGGTTCGTTATTTCGATTAGATCTACTAGTACTTCACCCTTTGGGTAAGGTTGTGAGAAAAAAAAGGAATGTAGTAGATCTAGGGTTGGTTATGGGTTCCCTTGAGGGTGTTTATTGTGGTAAGCTCATTAGATATTGTCATGAGAAGTGTATGTGGAATGAGTATGATAGCATGAGAACACGTGTATCAAGTTATCAGCATAGTTCTTATTTTGTTTATAGCCTTTGAATTGGAACAAAAGTGCAACCGCATATTTCATTTTTTAGTTGTGTGAGACCATGTTTTCGTATGATTTAGCGTTGGTAACAGTTTGAGCTATGAAAGGAATCTATGCAATAGAAAGGTATGGATCATTTTGTGTTGAGAGGGATGTTAGTTGGGTTCCTGCAAGTCGGTTGGTTGACAGTTGAGTACCTTTAGATCGGTGTGGTACCTTGAGCTTATCGTCATAGTGGTTAAATGGTGTCACTATGTATCGTGAACTAGTGTTTGTATGAGTCATATAGGTGGGACCCTGCATTCATTTGATTGAGACTCTTAGGTCTTGGATCATTAGTCTTATCGGCATGATTGGGTGTTAGTGCACTTTTGGGAGTCGGGAGACTCAGTGACCAGTCGGTTTGGATCATGTGGATAGTAAAAGTTTATTGGGGGTATTAGTTGTGCATTAGAAGTTGTTTGTTGAGTGGTTGTATTTGTAGGTATCTACTTGCTTGTGGGTTATTAGTAACAGTTGGTTACCAAAGATGGGTTTTAGATCTGAAACTTTGGTCATGAGGATCGTTGATAATGTCTCGAATGGTTTGTCAATTAGATGTACATCTAAGATAATGAGGGATTTGGATGCAACATGAGATTCTTGGATGGACCATCATTATGCTTGTGGTAGGAATGGGTTGGTGATGACTTATAAGGAAGTCAAGAGTATATTTAAGGTTTTTGGTCAATTTCTGGATTAGGGATTGGTTGAAATTCACGATCGGTATATTTTTAGTATGCTTTCTACATGAGTTGGTGGTGTTCCTAGTCAGGGACTGGGGTAGGTATGACGAATGGATGATCATCAGTCTTAGGGTATGGTTTCTGAAGTTTAGACTTGTGGTCTCAGTTTGGGAGTTTATTAATGGAGTTATTTGTAGTTTAAATTTTGAGAGTTCTCGATTTTAGTGGTTCTCTCTGGAATTTTGTTCTTACAGTTAGAGAGAGAAATACAGTTGTTGCGGTTGAGGATTTTCAATTTATTGGGTTGTTTGTTGGCAGCTTTGGATTTCGAGTGGTCTCTTGAGTTTTCTTTATAAGATGCCTAGATTTTGAAGTGGTTAGAGGAAGCTTATGGAATATGTTGGCGTTGTTTTTAGAGATCCTAACCAAGACGGATTTCGAGGACGAAATCCAGTTTAAGTGGGGGAGCGTTGTCAAATCCTATTTCGAGAAGTTTCTTATTTTGGGGTTGGGGTCAAGAAAAGGATTGATTAAATTCCTTGGGCTTGAAGGGAATAGGTTTTAGATCTTATTGGGTGTTGATAATACTAGTTTTGTGATCTAAGCTCTTGGTTTGTGTTTCCAAGTCAAAGGGTAAAATGGGAAAAATGATGTTTTGGACTTCTTTCATGGATTATGGTTTTTAGTTCGACATGTATTAGCTAAATTAACTAAATAGAAGTGTGGAGCTCTTCAATACCTTCTCGTGGATATAAAGATCGCCGAAAATAGAGTTGAAAATGAGAATCTATGGTTGTTTGAAGTTGCGGTAGATTTGAGTGAAAAAGTCACCACGACAAGGCGGTTGCCATGGCTTGACGATCAGTCATGCTCAAGCTCATTATTTTTAGGGTTTTCAACGTATTTAAGAATAAGGTTCCGACTTTTTGGCCATTTTATCACCCTCCATCACCTCTAGAACCCCTTTGGAGAAACCCTAGCCTCCACCTTCAAGATTTGAGCTTCTCCTCTCTCTTATCTCTCCTCTTTTGGATGTTTTTTATGTTATTTTAATGAAGTTTAAAGATCAAGAAAGTTATTTTGGTTTCAAGGAATGATGCTTCAAGTTTGGATCCATTAAGGGCATTATATTTTTGGACTATTATAAGTATAAAGTTCCAATATTGCTATCTAGTTCTTTAGATCTTGTCATTTGGGGTTTTTGGCACTTTTTGGTCCATTTTATGAGTGATCTTGGAGTTTAGTGGACTCCAACATCTTTTGCTCAGTTTCGAATGCTTCTTGGACCTCATGGACTAGGAATATTATGATCTTTTGACTTCCCTTTTATCCATGCAAGTTATCTTGGTTATTTAGGTCATTTTGGTGTATTAAAGTTAGATCTTGAAAGGTTATGACATTATTATGGATAAAGTTGGAAACTTTATGCATGTAAACATCATGTTGATTTAGATCTAAAGGTTAGAGATTTGGACTTAATGGATTAAGTTAAGAAAGATGCATTTTGGGTCCCTTTGAGACTTAAAGTCTAAATCTTGGTGTTTTGGACCTTCCTAATGGATATAGTTAGAAACTTTATCCATTAAGACCTTAAAAAGGATCAGATCTGAGCTTTGAAGCTCTTGAAATTGGAAGAAAATGGATTAAGCTCATTTAAGCTATTCAGACCAGTTTGTACGGCGTGTCCTTAGGCTGTCATGGTGTGGTGATTGGGGAATCATTAATTGTTTTTGCATTTTGTGGCTATGATGTGGAGGGCTATTGCTGTCAATTTTGACCTTAGCTTTCACCGTTGACTTTTTGACCAATTTGACAGTCAAACTTGGGTAGAATTGAGTTTTTGAATAAGGGTTTGTCTCGATTTGATTTTAGAAAACTTAGGTTGGCTGTTCTGATGTTAAGGTAGTTGTTGGGCTTCTATTGAGTAGTTCAGGTGAGTCTTCTCATTATACTTGTAGGTTGAAGACACAAATGTCGGCCTAATGGATTGTGTAGGAAGTTAGTTGTCTCTATGATACTTGCATGGAAGACCCCGAGGGTAGCCCGCAGCATTTGTATGAAAGACCATGGGGGTAGCTCATAGAAATTGAATGAAATACCATAGGGGTAGCATATGACACTTGGATGTTAGACCATTGGGGTAGCCCATGGTATTTCAAAGAAAGACCATGGAGATAGTCAATGACACTTGGTTGTAAGACCTTGGAGGTAGCCCATGACATTCCAAGAAAAGACCATGGGGGTAACCTATGACAATTGTATGTATGGTATGTGGTATTTTAGAGAACTTACAAAAATTTGTGCTTACAATTTTGTGGTTTAAACGTTTTCAGGTACTTTCAGATTCAAAAGGAAGAGTCTGACTTGATTGCATTGCATCCCCAATAGATTTATTTTGCTATGATTGTTTATGATTTTACTCTAATGTTTTGAGAATATTTTTACTCTGATCATATTTTCGAATAATTAATGAATTCCTTTAACTTATTAAAATGAAAATTTTAATTGATATTTTTGGATCGTTACACGTTCATTTTAGCCATTAACACAATAATATTTGATAAAATGTATATTAATTCATAATTTTAAATAGAATCGATTAATGTTCTAATTCCAAATACTAAATCTTTACAAATTTAGTTAATCTTTTCTAGAATGCTTCTTTCAAAAAAAATATGATTATCAATATCTACCTTGTTTAGAAATGATTCTAGAATCTGATGTTGTTGTTCCTTTTAAAAGGATGCTCTTTTAAAGCTTTCAAGGCATTACAATACAAATTCATAATAAAAGATGTGGCTCGAACTAAAGTACTAGTCTTGTCGGTGTTGAAATCCTAGGATGGTAATTGTCTAATTGGAACCCCTTCTTTCCACGTAAATTAGGTATCACAATATAATTTGCAAGAAGACAAACCGAAAACATATTGGGCGGTTAAATTTTTTTTGTATGATAAATTAATATTTTTTAAATACTATATTTATAAATCTAGGGGATATAACATTATTATATATGATCTGTTGTATTTTATTAAGAAGTTTCATCGCATCCAGTGCGAGGAAACCAAATGTATCAAACACAAATAATATGAACACATGTTGATTTTTTATGCATGATTTATCATGTTTTGTGACTTTGCATGTGACAGTTTTTAAAGAAGTATGTCTCGTCTTGAAACCCCCAGTCCTCAAGCCCACGAGAGGGGACACCCATTTAAGGTCCACACAAACGTGTTTTCCTCCAACTCATCCAAAAATCAAAACATCAATTAGTCTAACGGTTGACTTTCCTTCTGTCAAACCAATCAAGAAATTTACATGTCTCTTTCTTTATAGAAACCCTGACATTTTTAAATATATCAAACAAAACATCTATAAGCGTGTTAAAAATCAAGATTCTACGAGAGTCTTATGAGAATCTTTTTATTTTTGCAGTTTATTTTTTTTCAGTTATATATAAACAAAAGATTTTGTATTACAAAGCAAATTAAATATCATAGTTGACGTATCTCTTGTCCTACATCCACTTTCCAAACAATCAAGATCTTTTATCAACTAAAATACTTTATTATGGTAGAATATAAACTGTATACCAAAACAGCCCACACCCAAGATCCACATACTTTGCTATCTTCTCACATACTTTGCTATCTTCTCACGAATTTATGTAAAAGCAGTTACAACAATAGAATGACTTATTAACACTAAAGTATTGTTGTACACTCAAATAATTACCGAGTGTTAGACAACCAAATAAATTCTATAAAAAACAAGTAGCAAAAACCTCCCAATATATAAATAATATCACTATGATTTTGGGTTTTCATGATTCACTTTGGTGGTTGACAACTGATTGTTATATATATATATATATATATATATATATATATATATATATATATATATATATATATATATATATATATATATATATATATATATATATATATATATATATATATATATATATATATATATATAAAAGAGTTGTTATTTGTCAACCACCAAACACCTTATTAATGTGGGTTAATCATGAAAAAACAAAGTTATAATAATATTATTGATGATATTACCGTTTAGGTTAAAAAATACAGTTTTATGTACCAATAAATTTTGTTCTTTTTACAACATAAAAAAAAAAGTTTAAAAAATATAAACAAAAATAAAAATTTGTACCCTATTAATTATTATCCCAAAAAAATGCAAACCAAATATACAGTACTGTATAAAAGTTGATTACCTCAAACGGATTGGTTGCAAAAAAAATTTCCACTTTCCATGAAAATGGTCAAATGAAAATAAATAATTTAAAAACACGATTCAGATTTCAAAAAAAATTCCAAAAAAATGATAATTTTTTGTTTTCCAAATTATATGTAAATTGGAAAAATGATCTTTACAATTTTAAAAGTTTCTAAGTTTTTAAAATTAAAAATAAAAACTTCACCGGTTTCAACCAAACACATTTTTTAAAATTTTTATTGAAAACCAAAAATGAAAATGAGAACTCTATTTTTCAAAAAATATTTTCTTAAAAATGAAAACATTTTTTCACAAACAAACAAACGCACCATAGGAGAGAATTTCTCATAAAATCATGTGCTCTCCTTTTGTTTTCTATAAAATTTCTTGTATTTGACTCTTAATTAAAGTAATTTACTGTTATTCAGTCAAATTAAATCTGAATTTAACTTCAAAATACTTTTGATTTCTATAATAATAAACGACTCGATAAGTTACGTTGAAAATACGGAAATACTAACTACTACAAGCGGCAAAAGGTGCATGTGCTGTCCCACACGCTATTCTTAGACACAAGTTGACAAAATATTTTGTCAACACGGAATAATATTATAAAACCAATGTCAACACCTCATTAGTCATTAGGCAAAACTAGATGATTACATTACTTACCAAAAATTAGGTCAGATGTTGAAAGACTACTACAATACCATTTTACATTACATGTGTTTGTATCTAAAGGATATAAAAAGAAAAACTATATAAATTCCTCTTCTATACGGAATTTAATCGTTGAAACTTGAATGCTCCGGTCTAAGGAAACATAGTCTGTCCTAAAAATCTTCTTGAATAGGAAATTAGCGTTAAGAGTGCAAATATTGGTCTTCAATCAAAGAACACAACCTTTAGCAAAACTAAATTTATGTCGTAATAGTTGGTAAATCTAAGCAAAAAGCTTCTAAAAATATACTTATTCTTATGTAGATCATTCTAAGAAAAACTTGGGAGTGGAAAAATCTCTTGTTATCCAAAAAATAAATTCTAAAAAACAGAAAATTTTGATTTTCTTTTTAAATTCAAATTTTGTAAATTAAAAAAACAATAATTATTGTTTCTCATAAACAACTTTGAGTTTATATATGAAAAAATCGCAAGTTTTTTCTAAAAATTGCTGAAAAAAAAAATCAATTTTTTTTGGTTTTTTTTCAAAAAAAATTTCAACGAATTTGAAGAAAAAAGTTGCAATTTTTTCATTTATAAAGTCAAAAAAAAAAAGTATTGTAATCTCTAGATATTTTTTATACATTTTTATGATTTTTAGGGTTTTTGTTTTCCATAGAATATATATATATATATATATATATATATATATATATATATATATATATATATATATATATATATAGGGTTAGAAGTGAATCGAATCGACAATGATCCAAACCCATACCATTTAATAATAGGGTAAATGGGTACGGATTATAAACAGATAAACGAATTGAAAATCAAAACCAAACTCATAAAATGCTTCCGGTTTTAGAGCGAATCATTGTTAAAACATGTTCCAATGACAGGTTTAGATAGGAGTGTGGGTGTGAAAATGACATGTGGTGGCAATGGGGGTAAGGCATTTATGTGGGGTACAAGGAAGCTAGCCTACTTGGCTAAGTTCAATTTAGATATCTAACCATAAAATATCCCAATCCTTAAATTCAATTTCAGATATATACTAATACTTCAGTTGTAAAAATAAAAAATAATAAATAAAACTATATGGGGTAAGGATTGGGATGGTGTGGCAATGTGGATGTATGTAGTGTTCATATTCAAGATACAAATAAAAATAAATATGAAAAAACCGATAAATATATTCAAATTAATTTTTTTTGGAAACGATTCAAATTAAATAAAATTGTAAACTTCTTGTTTACTAAAAAAGTTCAATGATCCAAACATATTGTCTAAGCTTTATTTAAAATTTTTGCACATTCTAAGGCACCTTTGACATTATAACTTTTTTTTTTTTTTTGGAGGACACCTAATTTTTTGTTTTACAATATAAACTAATAACCTAAATTTTTGTTTTTGTTTTTTACCTTGTTTAAATTTTATAGAAATACAATATTATGTTTTTCATCTGAAAAAATTATCAAAATAATGTCTTTTATTCAAGTAAACATACACAGTTATTTGCTTAAAAATAGAGAATTGTATATATATATTCTTACTAAACATCAAAATATCATATTTATTAAACTTAATTTTGAAATATCATATTTATCCTTCATAAAACTTTAAAATATCTTATATATCCTTTTTGAATATCAAAATATCATATATTTCATTTTTAAAAATCAAAACATCAACTTCTTAAGCCGTAATATCAAAAACATCATCTATCTATAATATAATATAATAATATTAAACAACAAAAATTAAAAAATCAATGCATATATTCTATGAAAAAGGTTAAATCAAACTTTCAATTATTATAGACGTAACGATAATAGTAAAAAAAAATTAATTATTATAACAATTCTAAGATATCAAAAATATTATAAACTATTAAAAACATTGTAAAAGAAAATTAAGCAAATACGATATTGTAAATATTCATAAAGTAAATATTTATAAAAGGTAAATGTGATATTAATAAATAAAAATAACAAATATAATATTTTAATGTTTAAAACAACATTCTGATCACCTTTTAAATTAAAACCTTTTTTATAGGATAGAAACCAGATCAAAAAAAAAAAGGTTAAATCAAACTTTCAGTTTGAAATATTAAAACGAAAATTATGTCCAGTTTTTTCTTCTTAAAAATAACCCTAGTGAGATCAAACCACACCCCAATAACAAAAATTATTATCTTTTCCATAAATATAAACGTCTAACTTCACATATTACAATGCACTTAGCAAGTGTATTGACCACTAAATGCACCTAATATGTATGTGCTCTCAAAGCATGTCATGAGAATATGCTTTTTATGTTATGTGAGTATGGGGTAGGTAGGGGATGGGGGTGGGGTGGGGGATAGGGTAAGGTGGGTCCCAAACCCCAGCCAACCAATTTAGAAGTGGCCAGAAGGGGTGGTTGTGGTCTCTCTATACAACAAAAGTCAATAATGAACACTTAAGATAAACAACACCAACCCTTTTTCCCACTTGTACTATACTAATATATATTATATTCATATTCATATATTTATATATATTCCCAAAAAAGCTCAGCAACGCCCATGCGCCCAATGTCTGTTATGGTTGTTACCAGGCCTCATCTGTTGGTTTTTCCGGTCAACCTGAACCTCCTGCTTTGGTAGATCATGCAGTTCCATCACTTGTATCGTTCGTTGTCTCTTCGCTATTTAAAAAAAAAAGTAATATTTTCAATATCATAATTGCGTATTCGAAACCGACTTTAAACATCACAAGTCATTAATACAAACCGTTTTCCGCTTGTTGATAACGTTCTTGTAGTTTCCTTTTTGTCTCTTCAAGCTTGTCTTGCACGCTTTCCCCATCCGCACGCCACGGTTTCTTCACAAATATACACAAAAATATGTCAGTTGATGCAAATCAGGTATACAACAGTCTGCTACGTGGTACCCATAAGGAGCCCAATCCATATTGAAACTGAAACTCTCACACTGCGACTGTTGTGCTAGGTAAAGCAAATTTTGGCGTATAAAGATAGTAATATAATTGAGTAACTTACGCGTTGTTGATGTGCGATTGGTCTCTTTTGAAGAGTAGGTTTTTCAGGGTTTTGCAACTTGCGGTCATTTGGTTTAATTCGTGGTGCCAAGTTGGCAATGGGAGGTCTAGTTGGTTTGAAACCGGTTGGTTGCTTTATAACATTAGAGTCACGATCCTCCTTTCGGGCCATGGTGGGCCCGTTTAATGGTTTTTGTTCTTTCAACTTGGTTGCGTTTTGCTTCTCGACTGGTGGCTTTCTGTTGTGATCACGGTTCTTGTTGGATTCCGTGCTTATCCTAGGATCTGAAACAATATCCAAAATTGGAATTTAATAACAACCCGAATAGAAAAAGATATGATAATAATAATAAATGATATAAATTCAACTCACTTCCGTAATCATCCATGCCATCAAAGAACTTCTGAGATCCACGGTTAGCAATATACAAAAGGAAACACAACCCGTCAGATAAAAGTCACTTTTTTACAGCATGACATGACAAGACATGACAGGACAGCACGTTTGGATGTCAATTGGACAAAAACTGCAACATTTTGTTCGACGCAAAAAGATGGAACATATGGGATGTGCAAAAGACGTAAATGCCCCTCATCCTCTTTGATGAAGGAAAAATGAGATTTGCATACCTCAGATAGCTCCAATGACATTGCGTGAGGGTTCAAAAATGCTAAATCGTCTAAAGGAGGTGACGGAAGGCCTTCCTCTTCATCAAGAACAGATGGATTCATCGACTCGGGGGTAGCTTCAGAAACTGCAAGTTCAATTTCTTTAAAAAATGGAAAAATTTTAAGACAAATAATATAATATTTTTCACTAAAAATTGACGAATTACCAGTCACTTTAGTCGTAGCATTCACCCATTCGTCTACCATGTGCTTCCACACCCTGAATACACAACAATATCAGCAATATCAGCTCAGGGGTTACTGGAAGAATAACCTTTTTGCAAAAGCGAAAGCGACAAAAGTAAAATTAATATATCCATGGTTGTGTGCAAGTTTTTAGGAGCTAAAAGTTAGCTACCACACGAGCATAGAAAGATTTCCATTTATTAAAATCAAGATACGCGTAATTTGCCATAATTGAACTTGCGGAGTTATTTCATTCCAAATTAATGTGATCAAAACAATTATACGATCTCTTTCTATAGTACAACACAACCTAACTAACATGTAGCTCGCACGAGTTCATGATATGTCTAATTGATTATGAAAGATGCGTAAATTTTTGAAACCCAAGTGTAAGAGTTAGTTTCTTTTTTATTAAGTCTACTAACTTATGCATTGTTAAATGCATATCAAGTCAATAGGAAAAATTTTCTTACTCAATTAGCACTCTTGCAATTTGGCGAACATCCTTTGATGCATGCTTTCGAAGAACATTAACGGATTTTCCAATCTCAGTTGCCTGAAATATAAAAGAAACATAAGAGGAGGATAATTCAAGGGTTGAATTGGTGGATAATTCTGTAAAAGATTTTATATTCAAACCTTGAGTGTTTCTACTGATAAATTCATCAATTGAAGCTTCCTTAACGAATTGCATATGTCGAATGTAGACTGAGAAGCACAAGAAATAAGATCAAACATTCTTCAACCAGAATTAAATCAGAAACAATCAGTTAGTCATTAAATTATTCAAACTAACAAGTAATTGAACTGAATTCCATTTAATTAGTGAAGTAATAAAGAAAAAAAAAAAACCTCATCTGGGCTGTTGTCAACAATCTCTTTAATCCTCATAACCTCATCAAACATCCGGGATTCTTCTTCAATTTCATCGGTAAGAGCTTCTGCATCTCCATAGCTGTAATTGCTAACATGGTGGTTCATTTCATTAACCTCTACATCACGATGATGATGATGATCATCATCATCGTCATCATCTTCTCCTTCTTCTTCTTCATCATTATCATCATCGTTTCTAGAACTATTTATCACCTTGCTGCTCTCTTTACTCCAGTTCCCATCAACATCTGTTAATTTACTATTATACTTAACCCCTTCATCTCCATCATCATCACCAGCATCATCGTCATCGTCATCGTCATCGTCATCATCATCATCATCAGCATTATCATCTACAGGCAAGGCTAATTCCTCTTTATCACAACCAGAGCATTTGATTAATCTACAGGAGAACAAGGTCTGAGCAATCGAATCTCTCCTAATCCTAAACTCTTTTGGATAATCAGAAGCAGCCATCATGATCGCTCCTTCAATGATATCGAATATATTCGCATTAGCGCTACCAAAATACTCCCTCCAGTAATCCATCCGTGCAGCAGATTTTGGGACCGACATAGCAACAAACGTCCCCACCAAACTCAGAACGAAACCCACCCAGATCAGATAACTATACAATTTTATAGATTAAAACCCAGAAACCAAAAATCGACTAACCGATCTCGTTGACACCCATAAACACAAAACCTTAATTTATCAGCAAATTTGGGAGAATTTGTGCAAATAAAGAAAGAAATCAACAAAACCTTGCAAGATATGTGCACGATGGAAAGATCTCTACAGTTAGATTAACAAAAGAAAACAAAAACTGAATAGAATAACTCTTAATATGTCAAATTGGGTGCTAATATCTGTCGTTCTTGTTGGGAAAATAGAACTTTATGAGGAACCCAAATAGGGTTTAAAAAATAATCAATGAAAGATGGGTTATAGAATCCGAAATCGACGATCAAAATCGAAATAGTTTCGATTAAGAATATTAACATAGATATTCTGGTTCTAGAGGAGGGAATTCTTTGATTCACCGAGCTCAAGTGGAGGGAATATGAAGCAGGTGTACGCAACGCAGTGTGTGAAAAGGAGAATCCCCTCTCAGATTTCACTTTTCACCACTTAAAGACTTCACCTTTTTTGCTTCGTGTCTATCTCAGACTATTCGGCAGAGTCGACAAACTACAAAACCCACGGTTTTTATATTTCTTTTATTTCTATTTGACCGTCAATAAATAATATTATATTTAGTATTATTATGTAGTTACTTTATCGGATGGTATATATATATATATATATATATATATATATATATATATATATATATATATATATATATATATATATATATATATATATATATATATGGAAAAATGAATATACCCTTAAGGGTATATAAACTTAGGTACTCAAACTCATAATAATACATCGTTTTGTTTGATATATTCATTATAATATTGTTAAACTTTAATCCTTAACTTGATTTATATTCAATATTTTTAAATTTTCACTATTATCTTCCTCTTACATCACATCTTTTTGTCGAACACTTACTAGGTTATATATTATTGTTGAAAATAACAATTATGTAAGAGGAAGATAAATATGAAATTTATAAAAATCTTTGAAGTAATTCAAGTTAAAAGTTGAATTATAAGAACATTGGACAATTACAATATTTATATATGATACACAACGATGTAGTATTGTAAGTTTGGGTACCTAAACTTATATACCCTTAAGGGTATATTCACTTTTCCCATATATATATATATATATATATATATATATATATATATATATATATATATATATATATAAGGTTGAAATGTTTTTCATATCTATTATGTGCTGGAATGCACCAATAGAAATTTAATATTAATTATATGTATATTAAATATTATCCATACTTATAACTTATGGAAATGAATTAAATTCGTCATTAATATCAACAATAATATTCTTTTACAATAAATTCATATCTAGAAAAATAAAAGTGTATTTCAGCATAATGAGAGTGTATTTTAGTAGAATACACTCTTGTTCTTCATATTTTATAAAACTTTATTGTATTTTAAGTGAGTGAACCCTGAAATAAAATATGAACTCATATAAAAAAACCTATATATGAATTCATTCTGCAGGAATGTTATTGATGACATTAATGACAGATTTAATTAGTTTCCATAAAAAGAGAATTATAATTATAGATATCATTTAATATCTATATTTATTTAATTTACTAAATTTCTATTGATGCAATCTAGCACACAATAAATGTAAAAAACAAAATAACATAACCCTATATATATATATATATATATATATATATATATATATATATATATATATATATATATATATATATATATATATATATATATAGGGAAAAGTGAATATACCCTTAAGAGTATATAAGCTTAGGTACTCAAATTCACCATATTACGTTGTTTTGTATCACATATACCCATTTTAATTGTCTAATGTTCTTCTAATTCAACTTCTAACTTGATTTAATTACAAATTTTTTTATAAATTTTATGTTTATCATCCTCTTATATAATTTTCATTTTTAACTATAATATATAGCATAGTAGATGTTCGAGATAAAGACGTGATGTAAGAGGAAGATAATAGTGAAATTTTAAAAATCTTGAAAGTATATCAAGTTAGGGGTAAAATTTAAGAATACTATAATGAATATATCAAACAAAGCGACGTATTATGGTATGTTTGGGTACCTAAGCTTATATACCCTTAAGGTTATATTCACTTTTCCCATATATATATATATATATATATATATATATATACGGTCTAAAAGCCGATCCATTTCGGTCCAAATACTTGACCCTAAGTTGTAATGGATAAACTAACTTTGGGTAGGGCTCAACGACTTGTATCATATGCACCTAAAATTGCATCGGTTCAACGGGTATAAGAACCAAAAAACTCGAACCTGGACTGGTCTCAATAGGTCCGGTCCAAGGTCCACAAATTTCTTCCAAACCGGTTCAATCTAAGACCCGGTCCGATCCAGTTAAATTTAAATGTTCCCCACTACTTTATACCAAAAGAATGATTTCGGATACTATTATATTATTTTAACCCATGGTCGGTCCAAACATATATGAACCCGGGGCAAAAAGAAAAAAAAGTCCCTCAAAGACAAATATAATAAAGATTAATATATATATATATATATATATATATATATATATATATATATATATATATATATATATATATATATATATATATATATCATTTAACTTTTCATTATAAACTCTTCAATTAGCACTAATATGCAAACTAAGTTGTTTATCTTTTTAGCTAATTTGAGTTTCAACCAATTTTAGGCCATAAAAATCATTTAGGTAATAATTTTTTTATATATATAAACTACATAGCCCATAAATTTTGGACCCCTGGAGTCATGGGCCTTGAGCGGTCGCCCATATTGTTCACCGTCTGGATCGATCCTATTTTAACCTATTCACGAAAATGATATATTCATTATTCATATCATCTAATAGCTTTTTTTTAGAAAATAACATATAAAAAGTTAGAATTTTTGTAAAAGGTTTTATCAATTTGTGACATTACTTTTTTAATAGTCGACATTCTTAGTATTAAAATTATTTTATACATTTTTCATTTAGTTGGCAAAAAATCATGATGTTGTTTTTCAATGTTTTTTTAGATTAATTTATTTTGTAAAATGGTATATTCGATCGAACATTTCTAATGTGAACACCGTTATCTTTTAAGTCAAATTGGTGAAGATATTTAACACTAAAGTATTTGGAGGTTATTGATCTTCTTTTCTTTTCTGTTTTGTCACATCATCTACTTATTATTATTTTTTCAAACAAAATATTTTTAACTTAATACTTTATGATTATTGATAATTTTCAAAAAGAAATTAATTAATTAATTAAATTATCTTTATTAAGTTACGCAAATGGTCCCTGACTTCCTATGGTTTGGTGTAATTTGCATGTTTGGTTGCTAACAAATTTTTTTAATTTGACAAGTCCCAATTATTTTGTTTTGTTATGTAGTTGGTCCCTACTTATCTTAGAAATACTATTTTGCCTTCGTGATATTTTTAAATTTTCAATTATTAATTAATTAAGAAAATTGATAATTAGATGTGTGGATCTCACCTCTCACAATATCCCTCTTCTTCCTGTTTTTCCTCCGACGAACCACCACCATGTCTCCATCTTCTCCAGCAAGATCGTCACACTTCCCTCCATCTTACCATAAATCCATCAATCTTCATTTTACTAACAAATCATGAAAAATAATACAAAAATCAATAAAAGCAACATAAAACTTTTATCACAAGAAACAATACAGATGCAATAACATACAAAAAAACTCAACGCACATCATAATATCATTTAAAGCTTATCTGGAAATTAGAAGAAAGAATCTTGACTAGGAATCTATTTTATAGTCATAGTTCGGATGAAAAAAAATTAATTCCATAGAATCCTATACTCAAAAACCTTTAAACCAATTAAAATCCCAAACAAAAAAATGTAATTCCCTAAATTCATTTTTGTTCTATAATCCATCTTTTACAAATCCGTAGACAAATTCACCAAAAATACGAGATTTCACTTTTTTTTCAAATCGATAGACAAATTTACCAAAAATACAAGAGAGTTGAGAAGGGGAAGAACAAGAGGAGGTCCATGGATACTTGAATACTATGTAAAAAATTAAGACTTGACAATGTACAAAACATGCTTCTGTTGATCCAATTCGCAAATGCAATGATTATCATCTATAAAAAAATGAAGACACATAATGATACTTGAAGGTCTACCCAAATAAAAACCCAATGAAATCGATGGACGGATCTGAAAAAAAAAAAAAAAAAAAAAAAAAAAAAAAAAACTGAAAGCCCCTATGAGAAAATCTCAAAAAACGTGAAGATGGGAACTTACGGTGTAACACCCAGAATCTTGAGGATTAATTGTTGGGAATAAATCCCCTTCTGGATACGGCGTGTTCGAGGAACCACCACGACGTGTCTAGATTTAAAGAAGTGCAACTTTCATTAAGGCCAACACGGCGTGTTGGCTGCTGGTGGAGAAAACCCTAATTTCTAGGGTGTGGCACCCTATATAAAGGCCTTAAGCTCTCATGGCTGGCCTCCATTGCCACTAAAACCCTAAAATTGATCTTTAAGTCTCTTGGTGGTGTTCTTAAGCTGGTAAGAAGTTCTTGGTGCTCATTTTTGGTCTTTGTGAAGGAAGAGGAAATCTTGAAGTTGTCTTGCTTGGTGGAAAGGTTTTGGATCCAAAATCATATTCTTTTATGCAAGTTTTCTAAGGTATCAAGTTTGAACCTTGACTTATAGATGTTTAGATCTCTTTATATTGTGCTTTGCTGTGTTTTTGGTTCCTTTTTGGGTTGATGAGAAAGTGAAGTCGTTTAAGGGCTTGTTATTCCAGATCTGAGTTTGTATTGGACTCCTTGAGCATAAAGGTGCAAGATTTATGAGATAATTGGTTACATGCATGCATTAAGTCACTTATTAAGTCATTTTTAAACTTAAGAGCTTCATTTAGACATGCATGAACGTAAAGTTGGAACCTTTACGTGGTTTTTCTAGCTCAAAAAAGACAAATTTTATGTTTGGGGCTATGTCTTTATGGATTAAATGCTTATTGGTTAAGCCCTTGCATTATTAAGCTTTATGGATTAAGTTTTTATCCTTTTGGGTGGTCCCAATGGATAAAGTTGGAAACGTTATCCTTCTGGACCACATTATGGGCTAGATCTGAGTTTTAGAGCTCTTGGTATCGGAGAAAACAACTTAATATATTAAGTTGTTGAAACTTAGGCAAAGACACTGCGTTTACAAGCTAACACAGCGTGCTGGCTAGGGTTTTCCCGATTATTTGGATGATGGCGAAGCACAACGTGCTTACAAGTCAACACAACGTGTATGGTCAACATGGACTGTTACCTTTGATTTTGACGAGAAGTTTGATCTGGGTTGACCTTGGGATGTTTTGGGCCATGTTTGGGCTTATTAGATTGTTGAATTAGGCCGTGGCTTTGGGGCCAAGTTACAAAGACGATAAAAAGGTCTTTTACCCTAGTTTGGACACTTAGTGTTGGTCGAATCTGATTATTGATGGATGTTTAACTTGTGATTGCTAGCGTGGGGGATCTTGCGGCAGTGCAATGTGAGTTTCCTCACTATGTTTAGTAGGTCGAAGGCACCAATGGCAGCCCATGGTTTGCTACGTAGGGTGCTAGATGTCCATGCAGATCTTGCATGTGTATGTGCTTGTATGCTTACTAGGCAGGTCCTGATGGTTATTCTTGTTGGATTAGGTGTCTAAGCCCATAACTATTATTGGTATATACTTGACCCGAGAGTAGCATTGTCCATTTGGGTTGCATATCATCAGGACAATTTGATAGGATGAACTTTTGAGAAGAGGTTATTTATGATTTGTTAATATATTATAAAGTTCTAATATATTAATATGAAATCATATCATTTAATTAGTATTGATCAAGAATTAGTTTTGTGATAAAAAAGAGACTAGTTAAATATAATGGGTTGATTGGCAAATCATTCATTCTTATGGTGTGGGCCAATGATCCCTGGTTCCTTAGGTTGGGCTAAACCCATGGATGATCCATGGAGGTTTAAACCCATGGATCCTAAGGAATATGGAAGATTGTGGCTATTAATGTTTATATGGTGTAACCCTAATGTGCCATACTATATAAGAAACCCTTAGCATCCAAAATTGGCTACTACATACACTAGTGATCATTGGAATCCATGAGCCAATTTTGGAGTGTATGAAACTCTCTCAAAAGTTATCTTTTTATTCTAGGTGTGTTGTGACTCCATTTAAGGCATTCATACTATTGGTGCTAAGTTCATAAAGGCCAAACACAACAAGGTTTCCAAATACAACAAATGTTATATTATCTAATTAGAACTTTGTAGTAAAGATACTTTATTGTATGCTAGTTAGGATGATGCTTTGGAAAATTAAAGTTTGCATTTATATTAGAGAAAACATAGATCCAAAGCATCTAGGGTTACATATACACCATAGGAGTGTTAGAATGCTCAAAACCATTCAGTGTTATAAGAGACTAGGGTTATTTTCCTATATACCTGATGCTACATGCTTTAAAAGTCGATTTTTTTTGTTGTCTGGACAGTGGACTCGACGAGTCATCTCACAAAACAGGCCAACTCGCCGAGTTTGTTCATACACTCGATGAGTTGGTGCTCCAGAGTGTAGATTTTCGAGTTCTAATGATGGAATTAGACTAGGATCATTACCCTAAATTGTTTTTGAACTTATAAACCTGTTTTTGATGTGGTAATGATCATGTTTATCCAATTTAAAAGATAATTGTCAAAGTTTCATGTTTTGTATTAGTTTATATGGTTAGGCTAATTACATGAAATTTGTTTGATATAAATTGTCTTGTTCTTATGAGTTTAATTTAGATCATAGATAAATTGATTTTTTTTGTAAGTTACAATTTTGATCTAAATGGTTTTTGATGAATTCCATAACGTGTCCTCAAGTTATGGAAAGTGAAAAGTTTTTCTTTAAATGCCATCATAAAATAGATTTATGTCTTCCATAACTCGTCCTCAAGTAATGGAACTTGAAAGGTCATACATAAATATTTTTATGAACTCGATAACTTGTCCTCAAGTTATGGATTTTCAATAGTATTTTCATTAAAACCTATATTAAGCTCATAAGTTATAGATTCCAAAAGTTTTTGAATAGTTCAAAACTTACCCTTAAGTTTTGGAATTTATAAAGTTTCACTTATGAATACTTTAGTTCCAAATTAAACCCTAGAATTTTAAAAGTTTAAAATTCAACCCTATACTATTATAATATTATAGGTTCAATATCTATATATATGTATAAGAACAAAGTCAGTCTTACCGTTAGTAGGTCTCGTTCACGAAGCCGATCTATAACGAGGGTATAAGGTTATTGCCTATAAAATGGTTGTTTAATGGGTGTCCACTCTCATCCACCGCTTCCTTGACTGGTGGAGTCCGTTAGCCAAACGGGTAGGATGGGACATTATTTTTCTTTATAAGTATGATGATTGTCACACCCTGCTAAAACGGAAACACATGGCGTGGCAGTATAAAGGGTTTCATAGTAAAAGTTAAAAGACAACACCAACCATAGTATTAAAAATCATTACAATTTTACAATGGGTTTGAACAACTTTTAAAAGAAATTACAACGTAAATTGAAATACAACACATGCGAATGCTCCTAAAAGTGAAGTGTCCCTAAGTGCCACTTACTCGATGATTCCTGAAAAAACATGTAAAGCGAGCGTCAACTATAAAAATAGTTGGTGAGTACTCACAAGTTTAAAAATAATATTGGTTTCATGAATCGAAATCAAAATTTTGATATAAGTTTCCATAGATAAAAATATATTGCTAAAATGAGTAAATAAGTTTGTGTAAACAAAGTTCGTTGTCATCATAAGAAATAAAGTAGTTGCCCAAAAGAGATGCAACGTTCATATCCTCATGGGAAATAAAGTTTGTTACTAAAATGAGTAAACAAGTTTCATTGCTACAAGGAGCAAACAAGTTTGTTACTATAAGAAGCAAACAAGTTTGTTGCTAAAACAAGTAAATAAGTGTTTAGTAACAAAAGTTTGTTGTTATAATGAGATACAAAGTTTATTGCTATAATAAGTAACGAGTTTGTATGTGTATGAGTAAACAATGAGTTCTCAACCAAGACTATGACTAAAGCCCTATCAAGTTCTATGCTTATTGTTCCATAGATTATATGGTATCATGCACTCCAGCAATCGGGCAAGTGAGGAGTTGTCAATTCCTAATAGCGCTATCCACAATGACCATTGACTCAAAGAGTTAATGGTTAGAGAAAAGTGTAAGGGAAGGGCCTTAAGACGATAAGTTCTCATGTTCCGTGTTGCATAGACATACATAAAGTGATATAGCAATAAAATAGCAATCATGTTTGATACAAATCAATTTAAATACAACGAACAAATAATAGTTTTCCGGGACATGTTTTTCCACCCCAAAACATAAAAACTGAAAATAGGGGAGTGCGTGAATACTCACAATACATTGAGATGATAATGGTGCCATGAACTATATTCCACTTGTACCACTACCGATTCCTACAATAATGATACACACTAATAAGTCTCTAATCGAAATCTAGCACTAGTATACTTACTACTACAATAGAATTATGTCAATATTGTGTCAAACTTTAATATTGATAAGTTACAAACATTTTTCTGTAGAAATTAAATTTCAAAGAATTAATTGTTATATGACAATTTAAGTGGAAAATTCTCATTATTGTAATGTTAATATTTAACATTTTAAGAGGTGTTCCAATGATTAAATATTCAAAAACGAAATCAGTTAAGTTCTAAAATTTCTCAAACGCTGCATTTCAGTTTTAATTGAAGTCAAAGACCTCAAGATAAAGTTTCTTGAATTTTTGATTAGTCTAACTATTTTTCTCCATTTTAATTTCTTGAATAACCATAAAATCCTGAAAAATACTATACAATTAATAAAAATTACCAAACTTTAGATTTTGGTTCTAATTATATTAAGAGACTTCCAGACAAATTTTCATGGATTATAGATATGCATAACCATTTTTCTTATATTTCATTCTCTAAATTGATTAAAATTCATGAAAAATATCAATGAGTTAAGAAAATTCTCTAAACTTTTTATAATATTGTCATTAGACATACTTAATCTGGGAAAAATATAAAAATGGGTTTCTAAACTGGTTAACCCAATTTTATGATTTTTGAGCATTTATTCTAATAAAAATTGAAATAAATAGAAAATAGTTTCTAAAATTGCCCAAAATTTTTGTGACACTGTTATTAAACATTATTAAGCTGGTAAAAATATAAAAATGAATTTCTAAATTGTTTAACCCAATTTTATGATTTTTGTGTATTTATTCTAATAAAAATTGGGTTTAAGTGTATTTAATCTTGAGAAAATAGAAGAAAATAGCATACAGAAGAGAAAAATTATCAAAATTTTTATGTAGCATCCTAATACATTATAAGAGTTTCTGGTAAATTTTCATGAATTTTGGATGAGAAAACTATTTTTCCTGTCTTTAATCCATTATAAACACAAAAATCATGGAAAAATAGATATACATTTTTAAAAATTCCCAATATATTTTTCCGAGTCTTAAATATAAGGTACAAGCTGCTAAAAATAAGAAATAATACTTTTACATTCCCTGAAGTGGTTTTATGATTTATTGAATCTAAATAAAAAGAAAATTAAAAACCATACTAAACAGTAACAAAAATCGATGAAAATTCATGTGAGATGTTTATTAACTTAAAGGGTCATCCACAAATATTTCCAGAATTTATTTACAAGTTTAGCTATTTTATATGATTTAATACTCTATTTTATTATTATTTTCATGTAAAAATAAAGAAAATATATATTGAGCTGAAAATTTCCAAAATGCATCTTCATACATTTCATAAAAATGAAAACTTGTTTTCTTATTTTTGATGTCGAAAAACATACCTAAAGGCTCAATAAATAATAGAGAAAACTTGGTTCTTGTGATTTTGTAAAGATTATTGATGTTACTTTGAGAATTTTTGCAACATGTTCCAAAGATTTTTGAATCAAGATCTTTTTGTACCTCTTAATACATAATGTTAAGAGTTCAAAATAATTTTTGAATGATTTTTAGTGATGAATAAGTCCTTGAACATGCAACACAAAACAAATGTTCATAAGAAAAGTGTTGTTTGAGCAACAGTTTTGTAAATATTGTTAAAAATCGAAATATTGGAATTTTCCAGTAAGGTCAAATGCGTTTGAAAGCTAACTCAAACTATTATATTTCAGAAAAATAATCACGAATTTTGGTTAAGAAATGAGTGAGATATGACAGTTTAAAGTCAGGTAAAGAAATCTGGCAGATTGCATTCATGATGGTTGGTTAGAAAAGTGAGTTTTCATCATTTCCTTCAGTAAATCTTTTGAAATATTTTAAATATATCATGATAAACTCATATTTTAGTCATTTTTCCAGAGATCAAAAGATTAAAACTTATGAAAATGTATACATGCATATATGAACAAAATTTTGTTTCTAAAAACTCTTAATTTGAGTTTGATGTTTTAATCCTTAAAATCGATTTTTGCACTAAGATTATGAACATGCAACCTTGTTTATCATACATGCATGGTGTTAAAAAAAATCCATGATGTTACAAAAACCATTTTAACAAAAAGAAAACAAATTTGAAGAAGATGAAGAAGTACAAAGTGTAAGAAAAATAGCAAAACTTGAAGGAAAAGTGAAGTAGAAATCGATTTTACCTTCAAGAACATCACATGATGATGAAGATTTCGAGTTTGAAGAGTGTTATTGGGTTTGTTTTCTGGAAAATTTCGTGGTTCTTAGAGGGAGGAATAGATAATGGAGTGGTGTTTGGAGAAAAAAATTTAGGGAGAATGTAGAGAGAGTTTTCTAGAGAGAAAGAAGAGAGATGCGTGTGTGTTGGAGAATGAGAGTGTGAGAGAGGAATCCGAATTTTTTAGTATAATACCCCTTTCTCATTCATTTTCTTTTATAAAATTTAAGTTCTTTTATAAAATATCTCATTTTTTATATAAAATGTGCACTAAAATCAAGATTTATAAATTAAGGGTAAATGTTAATGAGTAAATTTTATTTTCCTTGAATGCATTTTTATAATTTTAATTATTATAAGATCATATTATGGGGTTCATAACTATGTTTCATGCCAATACGTGCAACTAAGTTTATTCAAATCTAGAACCGACTCGAATTTTGACGGTTGTCACAATGATAAAGTAACTAAACTTTTTTAAAAATTCCGAATCTTAGTTACCTTAGTATAAAATGTGAATTTGGTGCTAACCCATGAAATTACACTTTGCACCTTGTTAAGTCGTCAGTGGAGCGCGTGTGGTTAACCGGCACACTAATTTGGACTGACAGTGCGTGGCAAAGGGTAGGTTAATGTTAATTATAGATCAATGGAGCGTATGTGGTTAACCGACACATTGATTAGGTGGTTGTAACATTGGGTGTACCAAGCTAATTTGCATGGTTATTCACACATCGTTTGTGATCCTCGGCATCCCAGTCACACACTTGAAGGGAACAATCGAGATTTAAACATGCCATTGAAGGTTTCAATGAATCTCAAAGGATCTAGGAATTTCAATTCACTTAAAACCTAAAACTCATTTTCGTTTTTTGTGGTGGAAATTGGTAAATCGTCATTTACCTACCTTCAAATATTTTGCAATAGGATTACGACATCCCTCTTCCAAATTGTAAAATATTGTGTTGGGTCCTAGCCTTAATATATCATTTGGGTGTTATATTAAGGACTTAAGTCAACTAACTTGAATTTCTCTTATTGTAGTTGTCTAGTTCAGACAACTATGGTCTTCCCAAATCTTTTGGAACAAACTTTCCTCTTGAAGATGATGTCCCACGGTTGGATCGTGGAAGTCATACTTCACTTCCTCCACATCCTCCAATAATTCTACCTAACCTACAAGCTCAAAGCCTTGAAAAATTCAAGGTCACTCATGCCCTACTTGCAATGAAACATCAAGATGGACGGTATGTGTGTACTCACGTCTTGGTGATGAAGTCACACATTGAGAAGCTGAGAATGTTGGGTGTCATGTTCCCAAGTAAGTTGGCTATTGACTGGGTTCTTCAGTCACTTCCCGAGTCATATAGTGAGTCCATTAAGGACTACTATGTGACATACCCCTATTGATCTATCATATTTGCTTGTTCCTGCTGAATCAACAATGATTTGGCACACTGGAAAAGCAAATTTGATTGGAAGATCTACTTCTCAAACTTCCATGGATATTGACAATGATAACATTGGAAGTCCAGAAAAGATTTCTCTTCTCAATAGAAATGGATCGGCCATAGTCAACCTGGTTGACCAAATGGTAAAGAGAAAGGCTAAGTCTGAGATAGTCCCATGTACTATTCACAAACAGTCCATATGTTTCTATTGTCAAGAGAAGGGGAATAGATTGCGAAGCTGTCCTAACTACCTGAAAGATCTAAGAGAAGGTATAGTCAAACATTTTGACTCTGCTTCAGGTAAGTCCACTATCTAACTCTATTAAGTTCCTAATTGTGGATTCTTTATACATAATGTGACAAGGTTGCATTTTGATGTTTTGTAGGATCATGCAAAGGGAAGGAAGCCTAAAGGAAGAGTATGTTGAATATGGTCGTGAAGATGGATTTCATCGCATGGTTAGAAGATTGGATTTCTGAGTTGCTGCTTAGGAGTTATGATAGGTTGATAGGAAATTTGTAATAACATAGTTTTCATTTTGTAATTGCATTTTAAGAAAAAGTTTTTTCATATTTTATAAATAAATAAAATTTGGTTTTTATTTTTATTATATTTCCTTACAATGGCATTTATGAAAAATTGATGTTTGGATGTTTCTATAATTAGAAATATGAATTTGATTCTTTCGTTTGTGGTAGTGTTGAGAATTTGCCAAATAAGGAAAGATTCTCATCACCCAAGTTTCAATTGGATAGAAACTTGGAATCATACAACTTGTATTGTGTGATAAATGAGAACTTTTTTCATTGGTAAATTAAGACTAATTCCTTGTTCACATGTATATGTGAGTCAAGTGAAGGACTAAGGGATTGGGTACACTAGATGTGCACTGGTCAAGTCCACCATAAAGATCCATAAGATTATTCGTAATGATTTACTAAAGTTTAGTGAACATGGTTATGCTTACAAGTTTAAGTATAATTCTGAAACATTGGAAAACGTTCAGTGTATGGCAGAACGAATGAGAATAATCAAATTAGGCAGAAAGATAAAAGTTTCTCCAATCTGAAAAGATGGGAGAGTACTTTAGTATCGTGTTTTATGATCATCTTAATGATTATGGAAAACCATATCACAATTGATCATCTAAGGACATCTTAGTGCATTCTTATGGCTAAGAAGAGGATTCATGAATTGTTGAAATGGTTAAATCAATAAGATGGGTCATACTTCGTTCCAAAAACAAGTCTTAGAGCAACACTCCAAGATCAAGCCTTGAGTGGCATAATCTTAAGAAAGGTTTATAACACTCATAAAATGTAGAGTAAAATGTTTCTACTCTTGTACATTTGAAATTGGTAAGTTGTGATGTCTTGGATAAGACAAAGACCAACTAAGGCCAATTGTGTGAAGTGTTAGTCTTGATTACAATCCGCACTAACTCTTGAATATTTGTTTGTCAAATAATGTTCCGTGACAAAGTGAATATTATATGTCAAGAGATCAGCGGGAGTCCTAAAGATCTTGAAAGTTTTAAGAAGTAATCAAGGGTGAACCTGTTGTTAATCACTAGCACACGACTTGAGGGTTGTAACCTATCGTTTTGACATATTCTTGTTTCTGTTCCCATTACAGTTAAAGCTGACTCTGTATGTGAGTTCTATGAGTTCTCAAGTGGTTGCATAACAAATTAGAAGTATTGGCAGGCCCTCGTGCTGCCGGGTGGCAAGAAATTAAGATTGAACAAGTTCAGTCCATATGAGGTTGGATTTGTCACTAACCTTCTCTTTTGATTATGGTTTGACAAATTCACATGGATAGGAACACATACACCATAAAATCTAACTGTCATAAGGTTTCTCTCCGATTCATGAAAATAATGGTGAGGAAACACTTTCACTAAGTAGATTTTAAGGAGATAGCAGTTATAATATTTGCATTCTCAAATTTTATTATGATTACAGAATCCCTTTTCATAATTCGAATTGTGAGGAATGGAAAAATGTCTAAACATTTGAGACTTATTATTGTATGTTCTTAAATTTTTTAGACACACATGTGAGCTATCTAAAGGAAGGTGTATGAGTTTGAGAAGCCTAGATAAATTCTTATCAAAGCATCTCGTATCAGAAATCTGAACTTTGATAATGAAAGTCAATAAGTATTGATTTCTAGAAGTCCACCTGATTTATGGGTACATGTTAAAGCTAGTGGGAGCATAAATGCTATGCTAGTAAAAGTAATGATTATTATGCTAGTGGGATCATAATCAATTATGATGAATGTTGCAAGTTAGCAATGTTAATTATAAAAAACAAAAGTTTCAAATCCCAAAGTTGCAGGATTTGAAACGTTATTTTGCTATATTTAAGGGAGAGAAAATTATACTTCATTTAAAAATATAAAAGGCTTAGATTGAGTTTTTAATCAAATTTAGTCAAATATATATATATATATATATATATATATATATATATATATATATATATATATATATATATATATATATGAATGGTATGTTGGAATGGTTTAACATAAGGAAATTCTATATATGGATTTGTTAATTGTGTTCTCAAAATTCAACTATGTTTACGACATCTCTTTTCATAATTCGAATGATGAGAACGTGGTAAATAGAAATATTATAGCAAAAAATTGGTCAAGTATCATGTCTTTATATAAGACATCATGAATCATGTCCTATATGCTTCGGGTATAGGATCAATTACATGTGCTATAATATTCATCCGTTCTAAATATTTTCCAAATGCCTAGGGCATTAAGAGGGAAAAAAGAGATAGAACCGGATGTGACTAAAGTGGTTAAACAACTATTAAGGACAATCTAAGGTTCACCAAGGATTGGTCGCTTAATAACAGTTGGAAGTATAGCAATGGATGGACCACATTGACATTATTATGAATAGACAGGAGTCCATTAATAATAAATTGTTGTATGGCAAATATGGAATGTTTCCATATTGAGAGTTGAAGAATAGATAAGAAAGTTAGAAAATTTTATGCAAGAAGGATGTTCAAAGGAATGTACTTTGAATTTGAGACTTCGCTTCCTTGGAATTGTTTTGTTGTCAATCTTAATTGGAATGTGTTGTAATGTCTGTTGCCAAGTCTCTGTGACTTTTGTGCATAGTCATTACAAAGGAATCATTGCTTGATAGTTTAGAATCTAACACATTCAGACAGTGACAAGAGTTTGGAATTCTAACACTAGTGATAAAGATTTGGAATTATGAAATGATCATCATTGGAATTATGTTCAATTGATCTATTTCACAAAGTAAGGAACATAGAAAATCATAGTGTGCATGCTTAGAGCATGGCATAACTATTGTTTAGACAAATAGTATGCATGATTGGAGCATGGCATAACTATTGTTTTGATTCAAGTATTAAGTTAATTATGCAAAACATTATATAATGAATAATGAGTAATCAATAGGACTCACAAAGTTTTGGGTAATATAGGATTAGTATTGTTCTTGTGTTTCACTTTGCATGTTTTGACTTCCCTAATAGCTAGGTTATTCAAACCATCCACAGTCAATGATACTTTGGAAGTAGGTATTGAGACAAGACTGTCATGAATGGGTCTGTAGTTTGTCTAGGACAAGTTTGTTGCAGTGTTCATGAGTACTCCTGGAATAAGATTCGAGTATTGGATTCAACCCACACTCATCTGAAACACTTCATGGATTTTATCACGAGTGATTGTGAGAAGATAATATCTTATACTCTTGAAACCAAGACATGTGAGTTGTAGTTTACAAGTTGGTTGCACATTGACGTATGTAATGCACCATTAACTTGGTGTTATAAAACATATTGTTGTGTGTGATTTCATGAGTAAGTACAATCAAGCATTTGAGACGGATTTTATCCATTCCTTTTACCCAATGAGGGATAAAAGCGATATTTGTGGGCCCCTTGATGATTTAGTGATGATACCCCTAAGTGCTTGGCCAAGCCTGGACTGATTTGATTTGTTCAATTAGTCGGTCGTCATAAATCAGAAACCGGGAAACAACAGATGGACAAAGAGAATGATTATAATCCATGTCTCAGTCCATATGATATTTGGAATGGAGGAATATATGATCCCTTATCTAAGGGATGTGTCATTGACTAGGTCAGAGTTCAACAACGACTTTTAATAGTTATGATTGTTAGTCAAGTTGGAGTTGTGATTGCAATAATAGTTATTAGACTTAACCAAGTGGGAGAGTTTTGGATTAGGTGTCTAAGCCCATAAATATTATTGGTATGTACTTGACCCGAGAGTAGCATGATCCATTTGGGTTGCATATCACCAGGACAATTTGATAGGATGGACTTTTGAGAAGAGGTTATTTATGATTTGTTAATATATTTTATAGTTCTAATATATTAATATGAAATCATATTATTTAATTAGTATTGATCAATAATTAATTTGGAATTAATTTTGTGATCAAGAAGAGACTAGTTAAATATAAGGGGTTGATTGGTAAATCATTCATTATTATGGTGTGGGCCAATGATCCATGATTCCTTAGGTTGGGCTAAACCCATGGATGATCCATGGAGGTTTAAACCCATGGATTCTAAGGAATAAGGAAGGTCATGGCTATTAATTTTTACATGGTGTAACCCTAATGTGCCACACCATATAAGAAGCCTTTAGCATCCAAAATTGGCTACTACATACACTAGTGATCAATGGAATCCCTGAGCCAATTTTGGAGTGTAAGAAACTCTCTCAAAAGTTATATTTTTGTTCTAGGTGTGTTGTGACTCCATTTGAGGCATTCATACGATAAGTGTTAAGTTCTTAAAGGCCAAACACAACAAGGTTTCCAACTACAATAAAGGGTATGTCATCTAAATAGAACTTTGTAGTAAAGATACTCTATTGTATGCTAGTTAGGATGATGCTTTGGAAAATTAAATTTTGCATGTATATTAGAAAAAACATAGATCCAAATCATCTAGGGTTGCATGTACACCATATGTAACGCCCGTAGATCGGGGCTAGTTAATTTAGAGATAATAGGGATCGAAAATGACTTTTTGACAAAAGATTATTTAGAATAAATAATCTTAACCAAGTTGTAGAATATGTATCAAGGGTTCCGTACATATAAAGAACGCTGAAATCCGAGTTATAACCAAGAAGTTATGGTTTGTCGAAGTTTTTCGGCGAACCCGACACGGCACCGGGAGACGTAAATAGTGAATTTACAATGGAAGACTTTTTAGCCTTAGTGATATGAACCAAAGTTGTAGTATACGTTAAACCGGGAACATTCATAAAAAGAACACCCAAATCTGACTTCGTATGAGGAAGTTATCATTTTTCTAAGATTCGGCTTAGCAGTGCACGACCCGAAACTCGAATTTTAGTTCGAGCGGTTTTTGGATTACGCAACCTAAATGAGAGTTTAAGATCTCATTAATAGGAACTCAACGATAAAAATACAGACAAAAACGGAGTCCGTATAAAGGAATTACGAATTCTTCGCGGTCATTTAATAGTCTAAACTCTTCCTACTGTTAAATTTAAGATCGGTCAAGAATTACCCAACAGAGTCTAAATTAAAGTTGTAGATCTTGTTTTTACCTACGCGTGGATATAAAGAACGTCGACGGAGCTCGTATGCGAAACTTACGGGGTTTAGAAGTCGGCAGGGTGCTGCTGTAAAAGGGGTGACTTGGCTTAATATGGGCCAAGGCTCTATCTCCCCAAGAAAAGCCATCAGGTGATGACACGTGGCACCGACTCGGTGAGTCCGTCAGGATTTCACCCTATAAATAGAGGTGTCGGGTTCCCTCATTTCCTCACCCCTCAACCCTCTTCTTTCTCTCTCTAAACTCTCTCTCTAAGCCTCCCTAACCCCCCAAAGCCTAGGGTAACTCCCTAGCACGAGGCAGAAGCCCGGAGCGCCCGACGGCTCTGAGAAAAGAGCGTTTCGGCTCGGGAACGCTGCTCCAATGAAGCCCGGTTTTGCGAAAAACCTGCTGTAAGTGAGCTGCGCCTACGCTAGTTTTAATATAGCTTCTAATTAATTATAGTAACATTATTAGGACATTAAAATAATTATTTGGGCTATTATTATGAGTTATATTGAGTGTTATTTAATGCTTATATAATTGTAATAATAGCTAGACTATTAATTAGTCTCGTCAAATGTTAGACTAAACTCTAGTGTTAATGATACTAGGTTTCGTCAAAAGATAATTCTTTTAAGAGTAACGAAGTGCTGTCCGAGTGCCGACTCACCACCTAACCAGGTGAGTGCATAGTTACTTTCATCTTACACATAAATATGAAATATTTTATATAAATTAAATGCTATGTGTGCATATTATCTGAGTACTTGTTGTCTATGTTGGATTAACGTTTTTATACATGTTTTAAATGATTTAAACTGTATATGTATTTTATATATACAAATATGTTGGTATGACATGGGTAGATGAATGATGAGAGATAAAATATGATGTGAGTAAACATAGGCAGCTACAGACTTAGTGCCTAATAAATAACATCGGCAGCTATGGACTTAGTGCCTATTGGACAAACACTGGTAGCTATGGATTTAGTATCTGTTAGGAATTGGTAGCTATGAACTTAGTACCTATTAGACAAACACTGATAGCTATGGACTTAGTACCTATTAGATAAACACTGGTAACTATGGATTTAGTACCCGATGAATAAAATATAGCAGCTATGGAATTAGTGCTTTACGAACGAGCATTGGCAGCTATGGATTTAGTGCTAGTCCTATAACCCTGGAACTAAGGGACCTCGGAATAAACGAATGCAGGATAGATGGCTCTTAGGATAGATCCTTAAGAATAAAGAAGATAATGGGGATGGGTAATTGGGTTGATTGCTTGATTGTTTAAACATAATAATTATATTATTGTGGGTTGAAAACCCTATGTACTCACCAGGTTTCCCAACCTGACCCACTCAGTTTACTTATGTCACAGGTGTTGTTATGATGTCACATTACACTGAGAGATTAAGGAGATGTAAATCACTAATGAGAATGTAAGTTTTGTTTATGCTTATGTTTCTGTATTGACGATGACATCCCAAATATTTTAAAATGAATAAAAATACATTTCTTTAGAAATGCTTTGATAACGTATTTATCATGTTTTACTGGGAACAAATTCCGCAACATTTTTATTAAAAGAAGTACTCTGATTTTTATAAAACATAAACAAAATCGGTCTTTTCTGGCCGTGAAAATTGTGGATGTCAGAAGTTGGTATCAGAGCATTAGTTTAAGCGAACTAGGAATATGGATTTATTTCTAGACTTAAATGTAACACCCAGAATCAGAAAGATCAGGAAAGGAAAGGAAAAACCCTAAGTTAAAGGGGTCAACTCGTTGAGTCCATGGGTGAACTCAACGAGTTGGAGCGGGACCCGTGTCGGGGTTTAGGTGACCAACTCAGCGAGTTTGAGGGACCGACTCGGCGAGTCAGGCATGGGTTGGAAAACCCTGATTTCCGGGCTTAGTGCCCTATTTAAGCATCATGTCAAGCCTTCACCCCATTCTCCATCACTCCCTCTACCTTCACTCGAAACCCTAAGCCGCCATTGAGTGTCATTGAGCTTCTCTTACCATTTTTGAGTGCTTTAAAGCTATAAGGAAGAAGGAAGACTTTAGGTGATTCAAGAAGTAGCAGTGGACTCTGTGTTGGTGTGTTATTTCAGATCCTATAAAGGTATGAAGCTCATACCTTGGCTGTTATTCACTTAGATCCCCTTTCCTAGTTAGATTTTGTCATTGTGGGCCATTTCCGAGGCCAATTCGTGTATTGTGCCTTTGTGAGCAAAGAGAACTTTGGATGTAGGGTTGTCTTGGCTTAGAAACCCATAAAGCAGCAATCTTTGGTGTGTTGGTGAAGCATGCTTGTCACAAAACCAAGCCCTAGAATGTTTTAAGCCTATAACATCTTGGTTTCACGTAAAGTTTGCAACTTTACGTGAAAGATGGGCCTTAGAAGAGTGGATCTACAATTTGGAGCCCCTGTATGGCTCGAAAAGCCACTGTATGGATTAAGAGCTAAAGCTACTTGGCGAGTCACATGGGTGGACTCGGCGAGTTGGATGAAGATAGGCAGGAACTCGACGAGTTGTAAGAACAACTCGGCGAGTCTGTTAAAGATTGTCTAGGACTCGGCGAGTCTGTTCTTGGACTCGACGATTCGGGTTGCAGAACCCCCCAACCTCTTCTGGTTAAGACGCAGATCGGTGAGTTGAGTGGTGACTCAGTGAGTTGGACATGAAGGGACTCAGAGATCGTTGAACTTGACGAGTCCTAGGGTGACTCAGCGAGTTGATTCATGTTATGGGAGTTTCTGAGTTAAGGACTCGGCGAGTCTACGGGTTGAATCGGCAAGTCGAGTCAACTGGAAGGTTGACCAGGACTTTGACTTTGACCATAGTTGACTTGGTTTGACTTCTAGAGTTCAGTTTGGAACTAAGTGTTTTATTGGTATTAGTAGCTCGGAGAGCTAGGGGAGCAGCAGTTCAGAAAGTGGTCGAGCAACAGCCAGAGGATTATCAGCAAAGTTCAGCAGTGCGAGGTGAGTCTCCTCACTGTTTGTATGGGTCTAAGGCACCAATGCTGACCCATTTAGTTTATGTATGCTAGGAAGACCCGGGGGTTAGCCCTAGGCATTATGCATGAGAGACCAGGAGGCGGCTCCTGGCACACAGTATGTTATTATATATGATAGGAATACCCGGGGGTTAGCCCTAGGCAATACGTATGAAAGACCATGAGGTGGCTCCTGGCGCACTGTATGCCATTGTGTATGAAAGACCAGGAGGTGGCTCCTGGCACACTATATGTGGAGTAGCCTAGTAGAGTAGTGTGTATAGTTGTCTTTGTGATACTTGCATGAAAGACCACGAGGTGGCCCTTGGCACCTGTCTGTAAGACCCAGGGAATGGCCGCAGGCTGGACCAGGAAGACCACGTGCGGCCCGTGGCACAACCACCAGACTATGTTTGACACATAGCACCTTAGCAATACTATGTTTGGCACATAGCACCTTACTTGATTATGGTATGTTGATTATGTATGGCTCTTGGCTAAGTATGACATGTTTGGATTAATTGGTTGTATGGTATGTGGTATCTGGGAAGCTCACTAATCTTCGTGCTTACGGTTTTCAGTTTTGGTTTCAGGTATCCGGTTTTCAGAAAAGGAGCTTGGGAGGGTTGCAGTGCACACACCATAACAAGTTAACCTGGGATGTTTTTCTCTAATAATTAAACAAGCGATTTGGAAATGAAACTATGATTTTCGTATAAACCCTTTTTGTATGTTTGAATAACTTTACACTATGATTTAGTAATGTTTTTAAAAGAACTTTTTGACCTTGAATTTTGGGACGCTACATTAAACTTAGAATGCTAAGTGATGATTGTGAGGAGTGTGTCTAATAGATTTAGGTAATACACCTGAATAGACACAAACACTAGCTTATTTTAGGAATGATGCCTAAATTGCTTTTACGTGCTAAATGATTTGTTATGCTTTATGCTATAGTTTGATCGGATCTATGGTCTGTTGCCGACCGGATCTGGAAACCTTATGTGTTTAGTATTCTAAACGTACGAATACGATATTAGAACTAGCATATAAACGTTTCGGAGAGATAAGGATGATTTAAAACGTCAATCCTAAATTAAGATCTAGATTCACCTTATTCGGTGTATAGATGAAAAGGGCAAGAACCCGCAGTGGAGCTGGGAATACAAATGAGAATATGAATCAACCCCTGGTGATTCAGAAAATACCTGTTGTAGTGGAAGATGTACCCGAGCCAATCACCATAGCTGGAGTACAAGCCATGATTCGGGATATGTTATCTGAACAAAGGGAAGAAATGATGCGGATGTTGAATAGGGACGAACCTACTATGCCCATTGAGCAACCCGAGCTGATTCCCGAGCAATCGGAGGAAGGGAACTACAACCGCCAAGTGAGTCAATTGGGGACTCAAGGTGAACGAAGGGATGGCCCAGAAAGGAGAAACGATAAGGATGGGCGAATGTGCAAGAATTTCTTGGGTGCGAAACCACCGAGTCTCTCAGGAAGCCCGAAGCTGGTTGAGATTATGGATTGGATCTCCGAGATGGAGATGGTGTTTGAGAGCTGCAACTATAGCGAGAAACAGAAGACTGACTTCGCAATAAGACAACTAAAAACTTGAGTCTTGAGCTGGTGGAAGCTATTGGCAGATACGATGCCACGAGGAGAAGCCCTAAGGATGTTATGGGAAGAGTTCTTGGAACAGTTTAAAATGCAGTACTGCTCAGAGATAGATCTGATAGACCTAAACAACGAGTTTCGGAACATGAAGAAAGGGAAGATGGGTGTTGATGAGTACGCCACCGCATTCACTGCGAGCATGAAGCTATTCCCCTACTTGGTGCCTACTGAGCTCTCCAAGATTGATAGGTTTGCTAACAGATTGCCCACTAACTTTGGCCCACTGGTCAAAATGGAAACTACCTTGAAAACATGTATTAGGGCAACTAAGAATGTAGAGACCCAGATAAGAGAAAAGGGTCTAGAAAAAGATAAGGCAGGAGAGAAGCGTAAGTTTGAAGGATCTTCAAGGTCCAACAAGGAGAGCAAATTCTCAAAGCTTGGAGGAGGAGAAGGAGGTGAAGCGAGATGGTGTGATAAATGCAAGAAGAAGCATTGTGGGAAGTGCAATGAAGAAGTGACTTGTTACAAGTGTGGAAGGACTGGTCACTTTTCCAAGGACTGCACACACAATGATAAAGTATGCTACGAATGTGGAGGCAAGGGGCACATGTCCAGAGACTGCCCGAGGAAAATAAAGCAGCAAGACCAGAAATGCCGCCAAGGCTAAAGGTATTTCACATGATCCTCGATGAAGCAGAAAACCATGCGAGGAATCAAGGATGAGGACTTCATATCCGAAGATCAAGTTATGTCGTAGCCATAGTATCGTATGATGTAGCCTATTAGATGCATAGTCTAGGGTGAACTTGAACACCTATGTAATTGTTTCAAGAAATAATATAAAGCCTTCGTTTTATTATCTAATGTGTTAAACTGTTATGTGATTTTCTTGAATAGTGACTTGGAAAACTGCGAGACAATACTTGGGATGAGTATTAGTGTCACACCCCCAAACCGGAACGGCGGAAACGTTCGGGGGCGGATGACTTCATGTGGTAAGGTAACAAATGAATACATAGTAAAGAAAGCAATAAAATCATCATATATATAATTGAAAGTTTACATTGTTTAAAAGAGTACATGTTAAAACCAATTACAATATGATATCAAAATATGAAATTGAACTAGTGCCGCAACGTTCCTTCTTCAAAAGTTGTTTAGTACCTGTAATTACTGAGTCCCTGGGACATACAAGTAGTTTTGAAAGAGTAGATCAGCATTTAAGCTGGTGAGTTTCATAAGCATTTAATGATAGTATTTGTATGGAAATGAAATGGTTCGTTTTTGTTCGTTAGTCTCTAGAAAATCCCATATTTCCTACTGGTATAAATGTAGCCTTAAATCAAGACCAATATATGTTAAAAAGTTGATGTTTTTCCATCTATGAGTGGTGGTTAGAAGTTCCAAACTTATATCACAATTGGGTTTTTTATGCATAAAATAAATGAACTTATGTATGTATAAAACCTCCATTATATCTGAAAACTCCCGTAAATCAATGTGTTTTTAATACTCTATGTGAGTTTTATAACCATGCTATTGACAAGGAATGCCTATACACAACGTTCTTCAGGCGTTGGAATGTTTTGATGTTTGTCACCCCAAATGGTGTACTGTAGTTAACAGTCAGGGCGCGGGGTTGTCAAGCCCGTATAGATCTATACACAAACACCATGCTCCCCCTCCAAGGGATTCTGGTATATAATACAGGACTTGAAATGTGTACTCGTGCGTACGTGAAGTTTAATGTCTCACAAAACTTAGTATAAAACAGATTTACGTCACTACAAGAAAAATAGCCTTTTACGACGCGCGAACCACGACACTCATTGATTTATGTTACACAATGGAGAGTGACGTTTAAAAAGTGTCATCTCTTCAAAAAATTTAAGGATTTAGGCGTCATACGAGAAAAAATTAAAAACATGGAGGGCGTTGTATCTTAAATGGGCGTCCTCTCTGAGTGTCGCTTTATAATTTTAATGAAAAGCGCATTTAGTAGACAGGGGGAAAATGAAATCCCTAAAATTTTGAACACCCGCCTTCTTTTTTATCCTCCACTTTTGTTTCCTTCTTGCCCTAATTACGATCCTTTCTTCCCCCTCCATATATTCAATTCGACTGCCGCCTTGCCTAGTTATCGACACTCCTTCCTTCGTTCCTCACTTGCCTTCTTCGCCTGACAATATCTCAAGAAGTACAACTCCGAAAGCGTACAAGTCGGACTTATGTGTCGGAACTCCGGTAGACTGAAATTCAGGCAACATGTAGCCTCGTGTGCCCTAGAATTTCACGAATCTTGAATTTGGCTTACTTGAATCTCGTTCCAAGCTGCTATCGGTTTCGCCACTAGGTTCGGCCATTCCAAATTCGCATATTTTCGCGTTGAGTGACTATGATTGGGTTACAATTATGCTTGAGCCGACGATTGGGTTACAATTATGCTTGAAAGTGTGAAGAACTTACATGCTCCATCTACTTCTATCCTAGAGCCGATGATTTAGGGCCTTATAGCTTCTCATCCCACACAGCGCCGACGATTTAGGGCCTTACAAGACCTAGCTCGGATTGAACTAAGGTATGCTTTACTGAGCATGATTTGTCATGATTTTTAGTTCTGCTTACAAGCCCTAGGTCCGATTTCAAGAAATATCTCATTCTATTCAATGAAGCAGGTCTGATTCTTCTCTTCTGGTTGCACTAAGGTATGTTGTGCTTACCGTTATTCATCTAGTCTCTTCTTCTTCTTCTTCTTCTTCTTCTTCTTCCATGGTATCTTAATGTTTCATGTAACACCTACAATTTCTTCACTCTTGGAACACGTACAATTTCTTCACTTCTTCTTCTTCTTCTTCTTCTTCTTCCCTGATATCTTAAGCCATATTAGAACCTTAATACCAGAAGAATCTGATTGGTTTTATAATATTTCATACATCTTTTTTGATGTTTTTACTGATTTGTTTCTATGAAAACAACAAATGAAATGGGTCTAGGAAAAACCATTGAGCTGCTTGCTTGTATATTTGCACAATAGAAAATCGGACATACATGTTGATGATATAAGAAACAAGACAATACAAGTTGCTGGAGAGCAGAAATCTAACATCAAAAGAATGAAGAAAGAGCGTGTGTGTGGGGCTGTAAGTGAAATCTCAAAGTATAAACTTTTTTTGGGTACAATGTGATGTCTGTGATGCTTGGTGACATGCAAATTGTGTAGGCTATCCATATAAAGAAGCAAATTCAGAATCAATAAAAGATTCAGAAAACCTGAATGGTGATTCAAGAAAACGCAAAAGTTAAGGCTCCAAAATCGTTATCTATGATGGGGCCAAATTTGTCCATTTTGCTTAGAACTGAGTCAAGCAACCAGTTCCCCTGTTCCTACTGGTTCAACTTTTGTAGTATGTCCAGCACCAATATTGTCATAGTGACATGCTGAAATAACTCGGTAAACCTCAACTATTACTATTTATTGATTCAACTTTATTGTACATATGCATGCTCCTTCATGTAAATGGTTTATTTCTTTTTGCAGTAATACAAGTCCAGGTTCACAAAAAGTTGTTGTGTATGAAGGAGTCAAACACATGACCTTTTCCATTTGCTTTTGATTGGTTGAAGTTTGGTTCGGTAGCAGATTTGTGCTAGGTTATAGGTACATTGCTTTAATTTGATGCTTATGTTGTGTGTGATTTTTTCAATTGCCTTTTAGCTGTCTCTGATTTGCATTTATACTTGCTACGAAATAAAATGATAACTGTTCTCTTATAATTACTTGAGTTCTTAGTCATGTTTGAGACTTTCGATTTCACAGGTTGTAGCTAATTGTAGCTGGGAGAATGCTTAGATTTTCATTACATATAGACCATGATAATATCAAACAAAATTGAATTTGTTCATATTAGATTAATGATACATTGAATATGAGTAGTGACTTGAGCATACTTATCTTTTTGCACTGAATCATACTCCTTCTGGAATGTTGCTTCTGAATCTTTTCATAAAAATTGTGAACATTTAATCATGAGGAAAATAATCTTGACTCATTACTTGTTGGTCCTATTGACATGCTCTACAAGTGATGGAAAAAGAGATTGAATGAAAAAATGATTTATGGAATCCAGGGACTTTTGAGTTTTGAGGTTACACTGTTTCAATTTTCACTGCACAAAACTTAGATGTTGCAATAGCCACATCTAATGGAATTAAGTGGTATTTACTTTTTACTAATTAGTAATTACTATCTAATTATTTATTATTTTCTTTATTCAGTAAATAAAAATCATTCATCTCAGGTATAAATTTATGGGGCCAGATTTGCTAGAAGACAACACAGACAATGTGTAGGAACCCAGAGGTATAAATTTTAATTTATTTTAAATGGTTTATGGGTATTTTGGTAATTTGATGATACATATAGGTTCAGGAAGTTTTGGATGAAATTGGTGATCCTTCTATACCATTAAGTGTTATTACAAAAGTTGCAAAGATACAACTTTTGTATATATAATGGATAAAGTGATTCTTAGAAATAGGTGGTTGAGAAAAGCCACTGGAATTCAACCCAAATTCACATTTGTGGTTGACTCATTTGAGAAAAGTTAATGAGGATATTTATGTCTTTTGCTTCTTATTGACATAATACAAATACAATATGTTTATATTGTTGCAGGAGTGCAGCTTCTTTTCAAAGGGCATCCATGTTACCTCATGGTGGAGTTCCTGATTCCGATTCCGATTCCGACAACAAACAACTCTAGCTTTATATGTAAGAGTGAGCATAAACGGGTACCCGACCAAATTTGTTGGAACCGAAACCGGTGGTTCCTAGGATTTTGGAACCGGAACCAGAATCGGTTAAATTGGTTCCTAAGATTTTATAACCGCTCCCGGAACCGGTTCCGGTTTCGGGTACCCGGTGTCTAATTAAAAAACCAATATAATTACAAACATTTTATTATAGAGTTTTTTTTTGTCCTGTTGTAGACCTTCGTTGTGTATAACTTATATCACGTTTGGTTTTTTTCCTGTTAATAGCTATATACGTGATGAAATGGTAAAAAATAGATGACATAAGCCATAAAAGCTAAACAAATGTTTTCTACAAATTTGTTGTAGAACCAAAATTACATAACTAAATTCTGGAAATACATAGTTAATTCGTACAATACATTTTTATCTAATTTATACAAAATTTTATAATTCACGCACAGTGCATTGTTAGTCTAGTATATAAAAATATTCAATTTAGTGTAGTGAGGTATGTTAATATTTAAAAAAGAACAGTAGGTACATGTAGCTTTGTAAATCTAACAAACATTAAGAATTTTGGAACATTTCATATATATATATATATATATATATATATATATATATATATATATATATATATATAACCCACAATAATAACTCTTGTTCCCTTGTGAGTGTCCTAAGAGTAAGGAGGTGAGATTTCATAAGACAGGTCTTGGAATGGCGTATACCCTTTTTTATCATCATTTTTTGTTTTATGTCTTATGTAATAAGTGTGATACATTTACTAATATTAATATCTCCGTGAAGGCTCGGAGCGCATTTTGGTCACTGAAAGGCATTATATGGCTTTAAGCAGTTGTTCGTGGTCAAATAGTCAGTTTTTCCGGAAATTTCCCTATAATGCTTCAAAATAACCTCTGCAAGAACATTTGGTACCTCATCCTTTTTGTTTAGTTCTATTTAATTATCGTTCTTCTCATACAATATCTTCCCCCTTTTTTTACTTCAATTTGTTCCATTACACATCTTTACTAATATTGTTTGTATTGGAATTAGGATTCCTACAATTGTGTAATATTTTTATAGTACATTTTTGTAATACAAGGAAACAAAACTGGATGCAAAACAAATATATAAAAGTATATTACTTTTTTTTTTGTATTCAACCTTAAATTCATGGATAAAATAAAACAAATTTATATAATTTGGGACACATACAAAAAAGTATATATATTACTAACTAACTATATTTCTCATTGAGTGTGATATCTCTGCTTTTGTGATGAGCCTTCAACTTTTTCCATCCAAAAAGCGATTAAGTGATATCTTACCTCATATGAACCATAACCAATAAATATACACTTTTATCTTAAATATGAACCTTAACTATGTTCCAAATAAATGTGGGAGTCGTGTTATACTTATGATTAATAGGTATGCAATGTAATCTCTCTTGCTTAGTTGCTTCTTGCCCTTTGATAAGTGGTATCTTACCCTATACATTAACATTTTAAGGGAAGTCAGAACTCAGAAGCTATCTATATGCATATTGTTTTATCTTTTTCAAAGTAAATAAGATTGCTAATTATGTATTTCTTTTTGACAAATTGGATTTGTGATTTGAAAATTGTAAATCTCAGATTAGGGGGGCACTTGTAATCGAACTGATGATTGCTGCTGGAAAGGTTGTTCCTATTTTACAACTGGAACATGGAGTAGCTGTGGTTACAGTGTATGCAAGGTCATTCATGACTTCTCTTGATATAGGAGGTTTGTTAAGTTCATTTTGTTTTCTGATGCAAAAAGTGGCTAATATCACTGTGTTGTGTTGTGGTGTAGGGTTTTCAATTATCTACAATTAAGGCAGATCAAGTAATTCTGCAATGCCTGGATGTTGCAGCTAAAGCTCCGCATTAGCCTATTGGTGTTGATGGTTGGTAATTCCACCTGGCCTCGTTAAGGTAACAACATATCTGTTGTTCAAACTTCAAAACCCTACTTGAATTTATATCCCATTCATCTTCTAGAAACTAGTTTCAATTAGAAACCATGTCAACTTATTCAAGTTAGTTGGCTTAATTGCCTTATGTAGAAGGAATTCATATGATAATAGCCTTCTGGACGTGTATGTCAAGCTCATAGATAATAGCCTTCTAGATGTGTATGTCATCATATTACATCCTCCAAATACTACCTTAACATATATTAGTTTTTTTTTGCAACTCTCAATCTGATCTGGAAGCTAATTTGTTTAAGGTATATATATATATATATATATATATATATATATATATATATATATATATATATATATATATATCCCTGTTATCTCCATTATAGTCATGTCTGAGTTTTTACAGTATACCCTCCCCATCCGTATCATTATAAATACTATGTTTTGTTTTGAAAATGAACATGCCTCCACAATGGATGTTGCTCTTGGGATTTTGATTATTGAGTAAAGACTTGGAGTTGAATTTTATTTAAATGTTGCAGCATTATCAGCAAGATGTAGTAAAGACTTGGAGTTGAATTTGGCTAAGTCATTATTGAGTGAGATGGGCCAATGTACAACTGCTTATCCATATAATCAGTTGTTTGGAGCATTAGTCTTAAAGAATTATGAAAGGCAAGATGCAACTTTAGTTAGTTGGAATTTGATGTACATAGTAGATTAGATGCAAATTTATATATTGTAAGAAATAGAATTGTATGACATTAAATTTATGCAATGGATTCTATTTTTTGTATATGAAATTTTATTTTCTATTATGAAACATTAAATACAAATTTAATTTGAAAATAAGTAAATCTATAAATAATATTTTTTTAAGCATTTAAAATTATGATACGCAAAAATTTGTGTCATCTTCATTTATGACATGGCCTTTCTTGACAGGGGCTTTCTTGATACGCATTGCATGTCATTAACACGCGTGTTGTAAGGTTACGACACGCAAATGCGTGTCGTCTTCCTTTATGACATGGCCTTCCTTGATAAGCATTGTGTGTCGTAACTGCGCATCGTAAATGCGCGTCGTCTAGAGATGACACGCAAAAGCGTGTCGTCTCTTTATGACGGGGCCTTCCTTGACGCGCATTTGCGTGTCGTCTGAGCCTTTTACGACGCGCAATGAGCGTCGTAAAAGGCTTTTTTTTCTAGTAGTGCGTGTGAAAATGTTTGTTTGTTATTGTATATGAAAGTAGCTTCTTGAAATAGTATTTCCATGTATGTAAAAGTTCGTAGTATTCTCGTAAAACTATACATATTATAGTTTCCTAAAAGTGTGTTTCGTTTGTATAATAAACCCTTAGTGAAAATGCTCACTTGTTATGAAAAATATAGTTTTTGTAGTGCCAAAACCGACACACATAAATATAGTATAAGCAGAGTGTCTGATTTGTATAAATACATAAATCATTTCTCATTTTCAAAAGATAAAATGTTGTCGTGGTATAATTTGCATATGAAAGTTTCCCTCTAATAGTTATAAATCACATATGATTTCTTTGATAAAACGCGTATAGTGAAAGTTTATATAACACACAATAATAATCGAGTGTTTTACTTGTATCCCCCCCTCCCCTTAAAAGCATATAAAAGTACTCATAAAACATTTAAAAGTGTGAATTTTTGGGGTATGAACTCACTTGAAAGATCGGAGAAAAGCGAGATGAAAACCGAGCAGAACTTCGACTCGAGAAAGTGGATTTCCTCGGGATTCTCGGGAGCACAAACGACCTTCTGGACTTGAGAAAAGTGATCGGGGTTTCGGGGTAGCACGGGCACGGAAAACAAGGCAAGAACGCAAGAGAAATGAGATAAATGGTTCACTTTCTTCGGAACCCTCGCAACCTTTTTATAGGGGCTGGGAACCGCCTCGGTACGCTGGGCGTACGCGTGCATCACGCATGACCGAATCCTCGACTTCCTCGGAGCTCGGATGGGACGGGGCATAGCCTCGCATAGGGCGCGACGTGGACGATCCGAGGCCAAGGCCTCGCGTACGCTGGGTGTAACCGTGTATGCTGGGCGTACTCGCGTGACTCAGCCTTCGTATAATACCGAAGATTTTAATAAAAAAAATATATTTAATATTTAATAAACTTCAAAAACTCATATATTCTTCATACGAACTCCATTTTCGACGTTCTTTATATCCACGCGTAGGTGAGACCATACTCTACAACTTTCGTTTAGATCCCGTCGGAAAAATTTGAAATTATTTTTATTATTTATTTTTAAAAGGTCGCGGTAAGAAAATTTCTTTAAAAATTCATAACTTCATTATCTGAGGTCTGTTTTTGCTAGACTTTTTACCGTTGAAAAACCATTGTCGAGACCTTCGATTCTCGTTTAGATCATTCCGGCCAAAAGTCGCTCGATCTCCGATTCGAGTTTTTAGTTGTCCGTTGCTAAGCCGAACTTGGAAAATTCCTAACTTTCTTATACGAAGTCGTATTTGGGCGTTCTTTTTACGTACTATCACGGTTTAAGGACATCTAACATAATAGGTAATTTAATTAGTGATTTTTGGATATTTTATTTTCGAAGTTAATTTTATTATTACGAACGTGGTTACAATACTTGACTTTTTAGGTCATTTACATATAGTTGAAATATCGGGTTGTCACATCATCCCCCTGTTAGATTGAATTTTGTCCCGAAATTTAAAGTAAGAAAGATACTAGTGAATTAGAGAAAAAGATGCGGGTACTTTTGTTTCATCTGATCTTCGCGTTCCCATGTGAATTCATGTCCTCGCTTGGCGTTCCAACGGACTTTCACGATGAGTATGCGACTTTGTTTCATTTGTTTGACTTCTTGGTCCATGATTTCTACCGGTTCTTCCACGAAGTTGAGGCTCTCGTTGATCTCGATCTCATTGAGTGGGATAACAAGAGTCTCATCGAATAGACACTTTTTGAAATTCGATACTTGGAAGGTTGGGTGTATGTTACTAAATTCTTGTGGTAGATTAAGTTTGTAAGCTATAGGGCCGATTCTGGAGAGAATCTTGAAAGGCCCTATGTACCTCGGATTAGCTTTCCACGCTTTCCAAAGCATTTTAAGCCTTTCCATGGCGAGACTTTCAATAGAACATGGTCTCCTACTTGGAATTCCAAAGGTTTTCTCCGTTGGTCAGCGTAGCTTTTCTGTCGGTCTCTAGATGCTTTCAACTGTTCACGAATCTGAACGATCTTCTCTGTCGTTTCTCGTATGATTTCCAGACTGGTGAGAGTGTTTTCAGTATCTCGTCCTTTAGCTAGTTGCGTGTCGCCCACTTCGGTCCAGCACAGAGGAGATCTGCACTTGCGGCCATAGAGGGCTTCAAATGGAGCAACCTTTATGCTCGTATGATAACTATTGTTGTATGAAAATTTGACAAGAGGTATATGGATATTCCATGCCTTTCCAAAGTCAATCACATAGGCTCTCAGCATATCTTCCAAAGTTTTTATCGTTCTCTCGCTTTGCCCGTCTGTTTGTGGATGGTAGGCTGTACTCATGTCTAGTCTAGTCCCTAGGGAAATTTGTAGTGACCGCCAGAACCTTGATGTAAATCTACTATCTCTATTAGAGATAATGGACATTGGAACCCCATGCAATCGTACTATTTCCCTTATGTAAGTTCTTGTAAGGCTTTCCATCTTGTCAGTCTCCTTGATTGGTAGAAAATGCACGGATTTGGTCAATCTGTCGACGATGACCCATATGGTATCAAGTCCACCTGTTGTCTTGGGCAACTTGGTTATGAAATCCATAGTAATCCATTCCCATTTCCATTCCGGTATCTCTGGTTGTTGCAGTAATCCTGAAGGTTTCTGGTACTCGACCTTAACCTTAGCGCATGTAAGACATTTACTTACAAAGGTAGCAATCTCTGCTTTCATTTAGGCCACCAGTACAGTTTCTTAAGATCCAAATACATTTTATCTGAACCTGGGTGAACGGAATACCTCGTGTTGTGCGCTTCAGTCATGACCACATCCCTGAAACCACCATGCCTTGGCCCCAGATACGGTCCATGAGATAATAGGCTCCGCCACCCTTGATTTCTAGATTCTTTTCCATTCCTCTCAGGGATTCACCCGTCACATGCTCGGGTTGTAAAGCTTCTAGTTGAGCCTCCTTAATTTGTGTGGATAAGTGGGAATGGATGGTCATATTCAGAGATTTCACTCTCCGACCAGTGTATTCTTTTCGACTGAGGGCGTCAGCTACTACATTGGCCTTGCCAGGACGATAAAGAATCTCACATTCGTAATCATTGAGTAACTCGACCCACTGTCGTTGTCGCATGTTGAGCTCCTTCTGATCGAAAATGTGTTGAAGGCTCTTGTGGTCGGTGTAAATAGTACTCTTCGTTCCGTACAGGTAGTGTCTCTAGATCTTTAAAGCAAATACAACTGCTCCTAACTCAAGATCGTGTGTTGTATAGTTTACTTCGTGTGTCTTAAGGTGACGGGAGGCATAAGCAATAACCTTCCCTCGTTGCATAAGAACACAACCAAGCCCTTGATTCGATGCATCGCAATACACTACAAAATCTTCTATCCCTTCGGGGAGGGATAGTATTGGTGCGGTGCATAAGGCTTGTTTCAGTGTTTGGAATGCCTTCTCTTGTTTTGCTTCCCAGTCAAAGACCACGCCTTTCTAGGTTAATGTAGTAAGAGGTTTCGCGATGCTAGAGAAGTTCTTTATGAATATGTGATAGTAGCCAGCTAGACCTAGAAATTGACGAATCTCTGTAGGTGTCTTTGGTGCCGACCAGTTCTTAATGGCCTTAATTTTGGAGGGGTCCACATGTATCCCTTTTTCGCTAACAACGTGGCCCAAAAATTTGACTCTTCGAATCCAAAATTCACATTTAGAGAACTTCGCATAGAGCTTCTATGATCGTAGTGTTTCTAAGACTCTTCGTAGGTGCTGACTATGTTCTTCCTTACTTCGGGAGTAGATAAGTATATCATCGATGAATACGATGACGAACTGATCCAAGTAAGGACGGAACACTCTATTCATTAGGTCCATGAATACTGCTGGTGCGTTGGTTAATCCGAACGGCATCACTACAAATTCGTAGTGTCCATAACAGGTTCGGAAGGCTGTCTTGGGAACATCTTCCTCCAGCACTCGTAATTGGTGATATCCAGATTGTAGATCTATCTTTGAGAAGTAGCTCGCTCCTTGAAGTTGATCGAATAGGTTGTCAATGCGGGGCAGAGGGTAACAATTTTTGACAGTGAGTTTGTTCAGCTCCCGGTAGTCGATGCACATCCGGAACGATCCATCTTTCTTCTTCACAAACAAGACCGGTGCTCCTCAAGGTGAGAAACTTGGTCTAATGAATCCTTTTTGGTGAAGTTCGTTACGTTGACTGGAAAGTTCTTGCATCTCTGCTGGTGCCAGACGATAAGGCGATTTTGCTACAGGGGTAGCCCCTGGAATTAAATCGATTCTGAACTCGACTTGGCATTGTGGTGGTAATCCCGGTAGTTCTACTGGGAAGATATCGGGAAATTCACGTACCTCTAGAATGTTGTTAATATCCTTTACTTCCCGACTCGTATCGACGATGTGTGCAAGAAATGCCTGATAATCCTTCCGCAAACACTTTCGAGCTTGGATGCACGAAATGATGCGCAGGTTTGTACTTGATTTTTCACCGTATATCACTAATGTTTCATGGTTAGGGAGATTTAGACGAACAGCTTTTTCAAAGCACATGATGTCGGCGCAAAGAGGCCTTAACCAATCCATGCAAACTATAATCTCGAAACTTTTTATTTGGATTGGCATGAGGTTGATTGGGAAAGAGTGACCGTCTAAAGTTAATGTACAACCCATGTATATGCAATTAGTGTTTTCCGTTTTTCCATTTTCCATTTCTACAGTGAATGATTCTTCTAACATGCTAGGTTTACGTTTAAGTAAGTGAATAAAGTTTTGGCTCACAAAGCTTCTCTCTGCTCCGCTATCGAATAGGATGCATGCATATGAATTATCGAGAAGAAACGTACCAACAACTACTGTAGGATCAACTACGACTTCCTCGTGACCAATAGCTAATACTCGTCCCACTCTGCCGGTATTTGCTGCCTTTGGGCAGTTTCTTTTGTAGTGGCCCACCTCGCCACAACCGTAGCATGCTTGGCCTACACCAACATTGGGAACTTGAGTGATCAGCTTTATGGGGGCCTTGCAGAAACGGACAGTGTGTCCCTTTCTGTTGCAATTGGAGCACTGCATTTTCCGACAAGGTCCGTGGTGGTGGTAATTTCACTTGGTGCACTTTAGGAGGTTGCCCACATAAGGCTTTGTTGGGTAGAGATTTGTAGGAACGGTAGTAGGTACCGTCACGGCGTTTACGACAACCATTTGTTATTTCTTTGAGGATTCTTGAGAAGACCCACCCTTCCCCTTATTCCCCCCTCTCTTGTTGTTATTGTTGTTATTGTTGTTTCCCTTTTGTGGTTCTGGTGAAGAAGTTGTTGAGTTTTGATGATTTCCGTGATCAATAAGCGATTGTGCCAGCTCCTTGGCACTTTTAAAAGTGTTAGGTTTTGAAGCTAACACGCTTGATTGAATTTGGGGCGACAATCCCCAAATGTACCGCTCTATTTTCTTGCTCTCGGGAGCAATCATATATGGGCAAAGGATTGCCAGATCGCAGAATCTGTTGGTATAAGTTGCTATGTCGGTACCAATCATCCCCAGAGTCCAAAGTTCGTACTCGAGTTTTTGAATCTGTCCTCGTGGACAGTACTCCCTCATCAGCATGATTTTCAAGCTCTCCCAGCTTATTGAGTTTTCCACTATCAGGGTAAGTACCTTAACGTGGCCATTCCACCAAGTTAAAGCCCTATCAGTAAGTGTGTAGGTTGCAAACTTGACTTTGCTGTGCTCGGGGTAGGAGCAGATTTCAAATATTGATTCCGTCCTTTCAATCCACTGCCTTAAAATCATCACACCACCTGTTCCATTAAACATCCGGGGCTTAGTATTCGTAAAGTGTTTATAGGTGCACTCCCAGGGTTGCCCATGACTATTGCCATGGTTGGAGGGATGTATGCCAATTCCTGACCCAGTAGTAACAGGGGTATTGATCTGTGACATGGCAGCTGCTCGGAACATGACAACATCAAATTGAGGAGGTGGAGGTGGTGGTGGTATCAGTGCTTCCCCACCGTTGTTTCGTCTTGGATTTCTACGCGGAGGCATCCTTCAACTAAAGATTGAAAAGACAAGGGTGAGAAGTCCATAGTATAGAAAATGTATGTGTCTCATGAACTAAATTGCTATAGTTCAACAACAGATGATAGTATGAGTCTTAAAGATAGAAGAGCGAAGGTTATTCGTAAATCCGAATATATGAACAAGCGTATGGTTTTTCCATAATATTATAAAGATTAAACGAGATACTCAACGTAGTAATAATAGCGTGCGAATTATATTAATATAATAGATGATACAACGATCACGAAAATTTGACCCTTAAAAGAGTCTCCGATTACAAGAATGTTAAGGAAGTAAAAACTTTTAGCCGAGGTCCTATCTTATAACAAAATTTTGAGGTTTTCGCAAGTACTACTTGCGACGCGTGTTGCGCTTGGAGCTTGACTCCGCATCCGATTGCTTTGACTCCATAAGACGCCTATCGAAGGCGACTTGTTGTTCCCTCAACTCTGTGAGGGCTGCATTCATTTGTGTTTGGAATGCATCGGCGCGGAGGTGGGTGTCATTCTGCAACATATCCAGACGACGAATATCGACCGCGTGAACTTGTACTTCCACGTTGACTTCGCGGATTCGATTTGCTTGGACCCCCGATTGGTAGGACTGGTTGGCCAGTTTACCTACCATGACCGGAAGTGCTCGGTCGGCTGAACCTCCGTCCCTGATGTCGTAGAAGTCTCGACACATACCGTAGGGAGAGCGTATCCCTTGTTGTTGGCTCCAATGGATGAGGTGACTTCCCCCAACAGGAGTCGGTCCTTGGAAGTTCCTCCTAATGGCTAGAGGGTTGACTACTTCTGGTTCCGAGTCTGTACCAGAGTCATCCCCTTCATCCAACTCGATAGGTTCTTCATCCTCTTCCGGATCCTCCTCTACCCATCCTTCGTTGCCTTGGTTCGGGTAGTAGAGGTCCCCTTGCGGGTGAAATCCAACCATTTGACTATACGAGAATAGGGTTATAAGATTTGAACAAAACTTGAGAACATGTAATACTAATTAATCGATTGTATGCACCAAATACTCCTATAGTATTTAAGTTGTACGTTTGATACTAGTGTCCATTTTTGGTAAGTTTTGACTCGTTGCTCACTACGATCATTCCTCGATCTAAGTTAGTCTAATTTTGGATAAACATAGTTGATCAGGCTATATTCATCCCACATTTGATTGCATATCTCGAGAACTAATCGTAGTGTCCAACTTGTCTTAATACTTTCGTATAGTCCTTATCATGAAAATATGTCGTTGTATGCATGTATTTTGGATTTTCATGACCTAAAATAATCTATTTAAATGAAATAAGGATTTTAGGTATGAAAACTTTTTTCAGAGACTTTGAGTCCCTAAGCATTTATAGTTTGTATATCTTATGAGGTTCGATATACTTAGTTCAATATAAACATTGCTCTGATACCAATCTGTCACACCCCCAAACCGGAACGGCGGAAACGTTCGGGGGCGGATGACTTCATGTGGTAAGGTAACAAATGAATACATAGTAAAGAAAGCAATATAATCATTATATATATAATTGAAAGTTTACATTGTTTAAAAGAGTACATGTTAAAACCAATTACAATATGATGTCAAAATATGAAATTGAACTAGTGCCGCAACGTTCCTTCTTCAAAAGTTGTTTAGTACCTGTAATTACTGAGTCCCTGGGACATACAAGTAGTTTTGAAAGAGTAGATCAACATTTAAGCTGGTGAGTTTCATAAGCATTTAATGATAGTATTTGTATGAAAATGAAATGGTTCATTTTTGTTCGTTAGTCTCTAGAAAATCCCATATTTCCTACTGGTATAAATGTAGCCTTAAATCAAGACCAATATATGTTAAAAAGTTGATGTTTTTCCATCTATGAGTGGTGGTTAGAAGTTCCAAACTTATATCACAATTGGGTTTTTTATGCATAAAATAAATGAACTTATGTATGTATAAAACCTCCATTATATCTGAAAACTCCCGTAAATCAATGTGTTTTTAATACTCTATGTGAGTTTTATAACCATGCTATTGACAAGGAATGCCTATACACAACGTTCTTCAGGCGTTGGAATGTTTTGACGTTTGTCACCCCAAATGGTGTACTGTAGCTAACAGTCAGGGCGCGGGGTTTTCAAGCCCGTATAGATCTATACACAAACACCATGCTCCCCCTCCAAGGGATTCTGGTATATAATACAGGACTTGAAATGTGTACTCGTGCGTACGTGAAGTTTAATGTCTCACAAAACTTAGTATAAAATAGATTTACGTGTGAAAATGTTCGTTTGTTATTGTATATGAAAGTAGCTTCTTGAAATAGTATTTCCATGTATGTAAAAGTTCGTAGTATTCTCGTAAAACTATACATATTATAGTTTCCTAAAAGTGTGTTTCGTTTGAATAATAAACCCTTAGTGAAAATGCTCACTTGTTATGAAAAATATAGTTTTTGTAGTGCCAAAACCGACACACATAAATATAGTATAAGCAGAGTGTCTGATTTATATAAATACATAAATCATTTCTCATTTTCAAAAGATAAAATGTTGTCGTGGTATAATTTGCATATGAAAGTTTCCCTCTAATAGTTATAAATCACATATGATTTCTTTGATAAAACGCGTATAGTGAAAGTTTATATAACACACAATAATAATCGAGTGTTTTACTTGTATTCCCCCCCCTAAAATCATATAAAAGTACTCATAAAACATTTAAAAGTGTGAATTATAGGGGTATGAACTCACTTGAAAGAACGGAGAAAAGCGAGATGAAAACCGAGAAGAACTTCGACTCGAGAAAGTGGATTTCCTCGGGATTCTCGGGAATCTCGGGAATCTCGGGAGCACAAACGACCTTCGGGACTTGAGCAAAGTGATCGGGGCTTCGGGGTAGCACGGGCACGGAAAACAAGGCAAGAACGCAAGAGAAATGAGATAAATGGTGCCCTTTCTTCGGAACCCTCACACCCTTTTTATAGGGGTTGGGAACCGCCTCGATACGCTGGGCGTACGCGTGCATCACGCATGACCGAATCCTCGACTTCCTCGGAGCTCGGATGGGACGGGGCATAGCCTCGCATAGGGCGCGACGTGGACGATCCGAGGCCAAGGCCTCGCGTACGCTGGGTATAACCGTGTATGCTGGGCGTACTCGCGTGACTCAGCCTTCGTATAATACCGAAGATTTTAATAAAAAAAATATATTTAATATTTAATAAACTTCAAAAACTCATATATTCTTCATACAAACTCCATTTTCGACGTTCTTTATATCCACGCGTAGGTGAGACCATACTCTACAACTTTCGTTTAGATCCCGTCGACAAATTTTGAAATTATTTTTATTATTTATTTTTAAAAGGTCGCGGTAAGAAAATTTCTTTAAAAATTCATAACTTCATTATCTGACGTCTGTTTTTGCCAAACTGTTTACCGTTGAAAAACCATTGTCGAGACCTTCGATTCTCGTTTAGGTCATTCCGGCCAAAAGTCGCTCGATCTCCGATTCGAGTTTTTAACTGTCCGTTGCTAAGCCGAACTTGGAAAATTCCTAACTTTCTTATACAAAGTCGGATTTGGGCGTTCTTTTTACGTACTATCACGGTTTAATGACATCTAACATAATAGGTAATTTAATTAGTGATTTTTGGATATTTTATTTTCGAAGTTAATTTTATTATAACGAACGTGGTTACGATAATTGACTTTTTAGGTCGTTTACATATAGTTGAAATATCGGTTTGTCACAATTAGTAGGTGTGAAAGGTAGTAGATGCATATACTACTGGAATCAAAGGATTCACGCTTGGATCAGGGAAAGTTACAAGGTTACCAAGAAGCCAATAATTGATTCTGTTTTATTCAAGCATGTCGTTACCATCATTTCGGTAATAACTAAGAAGATTATTGTTATTCCGACCCTAGTGGTCATATCAAATTGTGTCCGACTACGATGAGTATGATACGTGGTTTAGAGAACCAAATGCGATGTAGCATCTGACTTAAACCAGAAGATTAAAATGAAGGTTAACCAAGGCGATCAGTAGAAGTATCACGATGATTGTTAAAGAAGTTGGTAGCTAGAAATGCTACATATTGAAATGTGATTGTATCACATTAGAACATAAAGGAAGGTATAGTCTTTTCTGGAATTTAACACTAAGAGACCTGAGGCTGAGCGTTGCAAAATACGATGAGAGGTCATCAGAACTTGACCCGTCGGTCTATTATTATAATCGAAGGAAGAAACTTATCTCAAGTTTGTTAAAGAAGGAGTCTTTAATAAAGATCGGGATCTTGACATGAAGATCATGACTGAAAGTCTAACATGAGATAGAGAGCGGGTCCAAGATCGGGCACCGCCTGTGGTCAGGAAGTCTTAGAGTTAGATACTCGAAGAAACATCAAAGTTACGTTTATGACTTAGTATGAAGAGATAACGTATGGAGTCATCATGTGAGCCTTGTTTCGTTGATGATTCCAGGACGTAATCATCCTAAGGGGGAGATAATTGTAACCCCCGTAGATCAGGGCTAGTCAATTTAGAGATAATAAGGATCGAAAATGACTTTTCGACAAAAGATTATTTAGAATAAATAATCTTAACCATGTTTTAGAATATGTCTCAAGGTTTTCGTACATATAAAGAACGCTGAAATCCGAGTTATAACGAAGAAGTTATGGTCCGTTGAAGTTTTTCGGCAAAACCGACATGACACTGGGAGACGTAAATAGTGAATTTACGATGGAGGACTTTTTAGCCTTAGTGATCTGAACCAAACTTGTAGTATAACTTAAGACGAGAACATCCATAAAAAGAACGCCCAAATCTGACTTCGTATGAGGAAGTTATGATTTTTCTAAGATTCGGCTTAGTAGTGCACGACCCAAAACTCAAATTTTAGTTCAAGTGGTTTTTGGATTACGCAACCTAAATGAGAGTTGAAGATCTCATTAATAGGAACTCAACGGTAAAAATACAGACGAAAACGGATTCCGTATGAAGGAATTATGAATTCTTCGCGGTCATTTAACAGTCTAAACTCCTCCTATTGTTAAATTTAAGATCGGTCAAGAATTAACTGACGAAGTCTAAATGAAAGTTGTAGAATTTGTTTTTACCTATGTGTGGATATAAATAACATCGAAAATGGAGCTCGTATGCAAAAGTTATGGGGTTTAGAAGTCGGCAGGGTGTTGCTGTAAAATGGGTGACGTGGCTGAATATGGGCCAAGGCTTTCTCCCCAAGAAAAGCCATCAGGTGATGACACGTGGCACCGACTCGGCGAGTCCGTCATGATTTCACCCTATAAATAGAGGTGTCAGGTTCCCTCATTTCCTCACCCCTCAACCTTCTTCTTTCTCTCTCTAAGCCTCCCTAACACCCCCCCCCCCCAAAGCCTAGGGTAACTCCCTAGCACGAGGCGGAAGCCCGGAGAGCCCGATGGCTCAGAGAAAAGAGCCTTTCGGCTCGGGAACGCTGCTTCAATGAAGCCTGGTTTTGCGAAAAAACCCGCTGTAAGTGAGCTACGCCTACGCTAGTTTTAATATAGCTTCCAATTAATTATGGTAACATTATTAGGACCTTAAAATAATAATTTAGGCTATTATTATGAGTTATATTGAGTTTTATTTAACGCTTATATAATAGTAATAATAGCTAGATTATTAATTAGTCTCGTCAAACGTTAGAATAAACTCTAGTGGTAATGATACTAGGTTTCGTCAAGGGATAATTGTTTTAAGAGTAACGAAGTGTTGTCCGAGTGCCGACTCACCACCTAACCAGGTGAGTGCATAGTTAATTTCATCTTACACATAAATATGAAGTATTTTATATAAATTACGTGCTATGTGTACATATTATCTGAGTGCTTTCTATCTATGCTGGATGAACGTTTTTATACATGTTTTAAATGATTTAAATTGTATACATATTTTATATATACGAATTTATTGGGTATGACATGGGTAGATGAATGATGAGAGATAAAAGATGATATGAGTAAATATAGGCAGCTACAGACTTAGTGCCTAATAAATAACATCGGCAACTATGGACTTAATGCCTATTGGACAAACACTGGTAGCTATGGATTTAGTACGTGTTAGGAATTGGTAGCTATGGACTTAGTACCTATTAGATAAACACTAGTAGCTATGGATTTAGTACCCGATGAATAAACTATAGTAGCTATGGAATTAGTGCTTTATGAACGAGCATTTGCAGCTATGGATTTAGTGTCATTCCTATAACCCTGGAAGAAAGGGACCTCGGAATAAACGAATGCAGGATAGATGACTCTTAGGATAGATCCTTAAGAGTAAAGAAGATAATGGGGATGGGTAATTGGGTTGATTGCTTGATTGTTTAAACATAATAATTATATTATTGTGGGTTGAAAACCCTATGTACTCACCAAGTTTCCCAAACTGACCCACTCAGTTTATTTATGTCACAGGTGTTGTTATGATGTCACATTACACTGAGAGATTAAGGAGATGTAAATCACTAGTGATAATGAATGTAAGTTCTGTTTATGCTTATGTTTTTGTATTGACGATGACATCCCAAATGTTTTAAAATGAATAAAAATACATTTCTTCAAAAATGTTTTGATAACGTATTTATCATGTTTTATTGGGAACAAATTCTGCAACATTTTTATTAAGAGAAGTACTCTGATTTTTATAAAGCATAAAAAAAATTGGTCCTTTTTGGCTGTGAAAATTGGGGATGTCAGACCATATGAGTGTTATGATGCTCAAGACCCTTCAATTATGCATCTGGTTATCCATATATGATTTGCATGTGGGCATGACCCGATGATTGTACAGTATGCTATTATCTTTACGATTTTCGCATGTGTTGAATGTTTATATGATTATATGGTTATGTAAGTGTGGGCGTCGCCCATATCTCAGTGGATGGGGACCGTTATGTAAGTGTGGACGGGACCCGTATCTCAGTGGGTGGGGCTCGTTATATGAGTGTGGGTGGGGCCCATATCTCAGTGGATCGGGCCCGATATATGAGTGTGGGTATGACCCATATCTTAGTGGATGGGGCCCGTTATGTGCTTAGTTATGTATGGTATGAGGTATCTTGGGTAAATCACTAACTTTTATGCTTATGGTTTTTAGTTTATGTTTTAGGTACTTCGTTTTCAAATGGAAGAGCTCAGGATGATTGTAGAGCACACAACACATGATTTCGCATTCTGTGAATTACTCTGATTTGATGATGTTTTGTTGAATCTTGATTACCTTGGTTTTATGGGAATGTTATGTAGTAACGATTTATTAATCTAAAAATGAAAATTTTATGTTATTATCAGTGGAACGTTACATGTTGGTATGAGAGCCTTGGTTTGAGGGATTTAGACATACTCTCGGGTGTGTCTGAACTCAAACTGAGGATTTGGTAAAGTTTTTCAAAAATGAAAGAAAAATGATTTAAAAGGGGAAAAGCATGTTTTCTAATACAAGAAAGGGTGTGGTGCATGCAATCGACCGATCTTAAGTAAGTTTCTCGCAAAATACCCATACATGTTATCTGGTATGATTTGATTTATGAATCTGTTAATCGCATGCTAGTTAGGGTTAAGGATCTGCTCAGTTTTTGCATGGTAGAATGCTAAGAGAGATGACTTTGTATGCCTGTCGTTTGAGCTTGTAGACTTGCATGCTAGTTCTGATCACCCAATGGTAGGTTGGCCTAATTTGTGATGCCTGGTAGCCTAAGAAGTATGGGATGTTGGTTTGGGTATGATTTGTTTGAGTATGGCAATAAATAGCGGGAGTGGGAGCTCCTAGTATGGCTTGTAGTATGTAGGATTGGATGCTTGTGATTATTCGGTGGATTGGAGTGTTATTGCATGAATGTTGCTTGCTTTGTGCTTTGTGGGACTTGTAAGTAATACGAGTCAGATATTGTGTGAATATGTTAATTCACATGTGGCAGAGGTTGGATAATCTCATAGTGACGGATTTGACCCTATTGCACAACTCTTGTTTGAGTCTAACCATTGTAGGGATTAATCTATTACTCAAAAGATTATCTAAGCTTTGTCGCATGTGATTGTATTGTTGGGGTTGAAATAGTTGTAAGGTGTCGAAGCATCATCTTTCTTTAGTTAGTATCGAAGTCAGTTTTGTTTATCTGCATAAGGGTATATTGTAATGTCGAAGTGTGAATGTATAAGCATTTATGTATTTTTTTGTATGTTTTTGTTATCCATATAGATAGGTTATAGGTATTAGAGTTAGAGGTATCCTTTTGAAGCCTTCGCTAATTTACTCTATATTCTCTCTGTACATTTCAAAAACATTAATCGAGCCATACAAATTCTATTTACTCTCTATGTTCATATTTCAGTCTTAACTTTGATTACGTTCAAACACTCAATTTATATCAATTACATTTTGTATCAGAGTAGGATTCATGCATCTGATATCTGATTTTTTTTTTATTTCAAAAGTTTTTGAATCTAGTTCTAGACTCAAAATCATTCCCCACTTCAAATTTGAAAATATCTACAGATCTGTTGTATTGATTCGATTATGCTTTCGGTTTTTATAATCTAGTGTTTCTGGTTCGATTTTTGGAAGCTTTAATCATCAAATACCTAATTTATGAAGTTTTTTCTCAACATCATTTCCCTACATCAATGGCTAATTTCAACATGAACACCATGAATTTTTATTCTCATCTTCTCGGTTCATCAACTAAGATCTCGATGTTGATTCCTAAATTCTATGAACAATGCGCTCACAGGATGGAGGATTGTATCACTGGAATAGATGAAGATCTCTGGAAGTGTATTAAGAATGTTAATTTTCATCCGTCAATGCTAACTAAAGCTGGAAGTGCAGGTTCTTTAACAGATGTTAATGCTCAAGCTGATAAGAAGAAAGCAAATGATAAGCAATGCATGCGTGAATTGAGAGGAGCTCTTCCACTAGTTATGAATAACTATGTTCGTGGTTGTTCTTCTGTAAAAGATATTTGGGACACACTGAAGGAGAAATATCAAGGAAGTGAGAAAACCAAAAAGAGTTATGTTAAGCAATGCTTGCTTGAGTTAGGAGATTTCAAGCAAACAGAAGGTGAAAACATCGAGTTGTACTATGATCGTTTGAACGAGTTAATCATTAAGTGTAGCAGATATGGTGTCAACAGATCAACAATGGAGTACAATTTGACATTCATAATGGGGCTTCACAAATAATGGCGTAATGTCAGCTTGATGATAAAAACACAATAATGTTTCGACAACTTTTATATAAGTGATATTTTTGCAATGTGTTGACGGCACATGAAAACAAAGTAAATGAGATTGTTGAGGAAACAAAGATGAGTTTAGGAGGACCACTTGCATTGATGTTGAAAGTCTCTTGGAAGGAAGTTGATGATGAGTTGGTTGAGAAAGAAGGTTCAGGTGAGGAAGGTTTTATTATCAATTCTGATGACAAAGCAGTAGCCTTCTATTCGAAAAATAAGGTCAGGAATTTTTTTTTAAATCCATTTAGTTCAAAGTATAAGCCAAGTGAGTCGAAGGGAAGTTCTCCTGGGAAGGTAGTGAGAGACAAGAAGAAAGTTGATAAGAAGGAAATTAGGACTGAGGATGCGAAGACTAAAAAGAAGCTTAAAGGTGATTCTGGGTTCGACTGCCATTATTGAAATGGTGTGAACCACATGGAAAGCAATTGTATACTTAGAAAAAGAGATGATAAGAAAGAGAGGGTTAAGGATGAAGCCTACTATGTGGAGAGGCTTGAGGAGGTAAGATCGAAGACAAAGGGTGTGTCATTGGTTGCTAAGGGAAATGATGGTGATGACACATATCAGATCTGATCATTTGGATCTGATGATGGAGAGATGCGTAATCCAGTGCATGGTGCCATGTATGCAGAGTTTGCAAAAAAGAGTAAGGAGGAAGAGAAGGTGACAGGCAAATTCTTTGTCATTACTAGTGCTGACAAGTCTCCCATGACTTCGAAGGTACATTCTCTTCTTAAATCCTTTGAAATTCCTTTTCGTTCTTATGGTTCTACTTTGTCTGATTTCGGTAACACTTTGTCTTGCTTTAATGACATGCTTATCTTTTTTAGTAGGTAAGCTGAAAAATCCAGATCCTTACTACTAGAATGTTAGAGGTTTTTGGAGTCGAAGAAGTCTACGATAGATAGTTTAGATCTTCAATTAACAAATTTCATGTGTGATAGGGACACCCTTCGTACTGATAATAGTATTTTGTTGAGACAAAGAAATATCTATTGTGATTCAGCTAAACGAATCTATGGCAAATTAATTGCATTGCATCATTTATCTGACATTAGCAAAGAACAACATAGGAAACTTTTTCCCATTTTAGCTTTCAAAAGGGAGAAAATTGATTCTATTTCCTATGATTGTGAGAAGAAAATATATGAATTTGACAAGGTCTCGAATGACTCATATACATATGGTGTAGTTAAAATTGATGAATGTTTATTTGCAAATGATCTTGCTGATATTGTAATGAAGACCTTGACAAAAAACGAACAAATGCAAAATTTGAAAAGAACTGAGAATTCAACATCTAACTCTCAAATTTTTTTTGCTGATATCGCAGATGATTATGATAATATCAGTGAAATCGAGGAGGAGGAAGTTTTTTATTATTCTCATTTATCTATCATTAATATCACTTCAATTGCTAAGGGTAAAGAAATATGTAATGATTCTTCGGTTAAAGTTGATGCTAACAAACCCTCAACTTCAAAAGTTCATGATCTTGACAATGTGGCTGTCAAATATACTGATGATGGTAACGAAGACGATCCGAATGAAACCAATATACCCTGTATTTTAGTTGATCAGGTCTATGAGGAAACTGAGAAGTTCGACAAAGTGATGAAGGATAATGGTCCTTATTATCTTGAAACAAATTCTATTGTTTATCTCAATTTAAAATGCACATATAACATGGTGTTTCCAAATCAAGTGTTTATTACGGTAGGAAATGGAGAAAAAGTTAATCGTGAGATTACAAAAATTGTTGTTGAGGTCAGCAAAGAAGCAACAAAAGAAGGATTCTTCTCTTATCAAAACACTGTCGAAAACAACCTCAATAAAAACTCATCCACTTTTCAACGACAAAAACTAAAAATAGTTTGGGAAGTTAAGAAAGTAAAAATTAATGAGGATAAACTTTCAAATGAATGAGTTTCTAAAGATCAAGTCACCAATTCTCAAAGTTTCAAAGAACAAACTGAAAGTATTTCAAAAGAAAATGGAATTTCATTGACAAAAGCAAGAAAGAAGGTTTATTGGCAAAATCTTGAGTCTCAAAAGAAACAAAATGTTTTGAAAATAAAATGTTTTGAAAACAAAATCGGCTGAAAAGAATGAGTCTACACCTGTTGAGACATCTTCTCAAAACAAATCTTTTAATGATAAAACACCTGCTCAAACATAAAATGATTTGTCAAAAAAATTTCATCACAAGCTTCAAATTTAATTCTAGAACCAGATTTTCAAAAACCAAGAAGTGCAAATTTTGTGAAAAATCACCAATCAAAGAATTTTGTTACTAATCATCAAAACAAATGGTTTTCACAAAATAATTTTCAAAGAAATGGTGATCAGAAACTAAAAGTTTCAAATTTTCAAAGGAATTATATTCCAAATCATCAAATATCATGATTTTCTCAAAATAACTTTCAAAGGAATAATTTTCAAAATGAGAGGAATTTTAAACAAAACAACAATCAAAGAAGGTTTTCTCACCCACAACAATTTTTTAATCGAACTAATGTTGGATATAATAATTGTTTTCACCCTCATGTCCAATCAGCATCTTCAAAAAATCATTTCGATAAGTTGGATGTAAAAAGGTCAAGAAATGAACCTTTCAAACCCACACAACCTCATTTTTCCAATCCTTCTTCTAAGAAACAAAGCAGAGCTCGTTTACCAAAGGAAAATCAGTTTTCAAGAACATTAATCATTGGTTGGAAGAAAAAGGCAAACTTTATCGATCTGGTAAGTTCTCACAAGAGTAGATTAAGCATGCTTATGAAAGCTACTTAAACGAATCGCAAACTGGGAGTTTGTCAACCAAGGAATCAAATCTATCAGTTTGAAAGTGGTGAGCTGTTTCAAAACCAAGGGTTGAGATCAAACAAACCACTAAAGAAAAAAAGGAAAGTCAGTGTTGAACCTAAACTAACAAATGATTACATTTTGATACCTGTAACTAATGAAGTTGACTTAATCGATAGTTTGAAATCGAAAGTTCGTAATTGGGTTTTATGATTGTCATTTCATCATTATGTTCTAATAACCCAGGACCTAAATAGCCTTGGGGACCTAAAATTTTCCAATGATTGCAGGTTTTTGTGACGAGCAATATGATGACAAATGGTATATCAATAGTGATTGCTCTCATCACATGACAGGAACGAAAACTTGCGAGATTATCGAAGTCTGGAAAATGTTGGTGTGTTAAAGTTTGGAAATAATCACAAATGTCAAGTCAAAGGTTATGGGAAAGACACAAATGGGAAGTTTAATGTGAATCGGGTAGCATATGTCGAAGGTCTTCAACATAACCTTATCAGTGTTTCGCAACTTATTGTGGGCACTGGTAATCAGGTTATTTTTGATGTAAAAGGAAGTGTGATTTTGAAAAAAGAAACTAAAGACTTTCTTCTCAAATCCAAAAGGAAAGATATGTTTACCCTTGACATCAAATCAATTGTTGGTGTTCCCTCAATTTGTTTACTTTCGAAAGCTTCATCAGATATAAGATGGCTATGACATCGACGACTTTCTCACTTAAATTTCAAGAATCTAAATAAATTGGTGGTAAATGATCTTGTTCAAGGTTTACCTGTCTTAAATTTGATAATGATACTTTATGTCTAACTTGCGAACAAGGGAAGCAACATAGATAAGGTCATCCAAATGTTATAGATTCCAATATCATTGAACATTTAGAACTTCTTCACATTGATCTTTGGGAACCTTCGACAATTGAAACTCTCAACAAGAAGAGGTACATTTTGGTCATTGTTGATGATTTTTCAAGGTTTACTTAGGTATACTTTCTTCGAATGAAGTCTGAAACAACTTAAGTAATGATCGATTTTATCAAGCATATCGAACTGAGTTTGAGGAAGAAGGTTCGTAAGATTAAAAGTGATAATGGCTTAGAGTTCAAGAACAATGTTCTCGATTTGTTCTTAGCTGATCATGGTATTTCACATAATTTTTCCTCTCCTTACACACCTCAACAAAATAGTCTTGTTGAAAGAAGGAACCGGTCACTATGCAAAGCGGCAAGGACTATGCTTACATATGCAAATCTTCTACAATATCTCTGGACTGAAGCAGTTTCAACGACTTGCTTTACTCAAAATAGATCTTTTATTCATCTTTGTTTTAACATCACCCCATATGAAATCATTAACAATAGGAAACCAAATGTCAAAATTTTCCATGTTTTTCGTTACAGGTGATTTATTATGAATTTTAAAGATAACCTTTTGAAATTTCAGTCCAGGGCTGATGAAGGGATATTTTTGGGATATTCTCATAATTCTGCTGCGTAGAGGGTGTTGAACTAGCAAAAACGGAAAATTGAAGAAGCTTTTAACCTTAACTTTGATGATAATTATGTCAAAAGAGTCGAAAAGAGTTTTAAACAAAATCCAATCATGAATGAAATAAATGATGAATCTCAAATTTCAAATTCTTTGGATTTTGATTATGATTTAATTTACGGTGTTCCTGATAGGGTAATTGATGTAGAAAGACATGTTGATGACAACCAAATTCCTAAAGGTTCGAAGCATAGGTATGATTCGATTATTACTCAGGATATGGTTGATTCAAGTGCATCAACAACCCCTCTACTTTATAACGAAAGTTAGCCAGTATTACCCAATGATTAAGTGGAGGGGATCACTTAAGTTCAACTAATAATGTTGAGGAGGAGCTTAATTTCAAGGGGGAGCATAGTCTAACGAATGCAGATGTCGAAGGGGAGCGTCATAACATTGATCCAATTATCGAGGGGGAGCAAAATGGATCATTATTAAATACTTCCAATATTCCAAATGATGTATTTCATGATATGACTGATAATGTGTCAAATGCAGGTGAAGGTTTTGAAATGGATGAAATGTTCGAAGATGCACATTTGGATTTTGATCCTACATATCCACCTATGGATAAATGGACACAAAGTAATCCAAAAGAACAAATTCTTGGTGATCTGCAAACTGGAGTGTTGACTAGAGCTCTGCTTCGTGCAAAGAATGAGGTACTTAATGCTCATCAAGAATTTTGTATGTTCAATGTTTTTATTTCAAAAACTGAACCTCATTCAGTTGAGATTGCTATGGAAGATCCTGACTGGATTATTTTTATGCAATTCGAATTGGCTGAATTTGAACGAAACAAGGTTTGGAGGTTTGTTCTGAAACCTAAAGATACTTCAATCATAGGTTTAAAGTGGATTTTGAAAAATTAAACTGGTGAAGAAGGAATTATAGTGCGAAATAAATCTACGCTAGTTTTTAAAGGTCATTCGCAACAAGAAGGTATATATTATGAAGAAACCTTTGCCTCTATCGCAAGGCTCAAGGTTGTTCGAATCTTTTTAGCCTATGCAACACACAAGGACTTTGATGTTTATCAAATGAATGTTAAGTGTGAATTTCTCAATTGTGTTTTATAAGAAATGATGTATGTTGAACAACCACCAGGTTTCGTAAGTAAACAATACCCTGATCATTTATATGTGTTAGATAAGGTTATTTATGGTGTCAAACAAGCACCACGAGCATGATATGCCACTCTTACTAATTTCTTAAAATCATCAAATTCAAACAAGGATCTGTTGATCCCACACTATTTCAAAAGAAAGTTAGGAATCATCTCATCCTTGTTCAAATTTATGTTGATGATATTATTTTTGGCTCTATTGATCCTAAGTTGTCGAATGAGTTTGAAAATATGATGAATAGCCAGTTTGAGATGAGCATGATGGATAAAATCAACAATTTTCTGGGATTAAATATTCATCAAAGCAGAGAAGGTATATTTATCAATCAAGAAAAGTATTCTCGAAATCTATTTGAGAAGTTTGGAATGAAGAATAGCTCCAACTTGCGAGTTCTGATGGCAGTTGGCACAAGACTTGGTCCTTCATTGGATAAACCAGCTGTTGATCTCGCTTTATATAGGAGGATGACTGGTTCATTACTATACCTCACAGCTATTCGGCCTGATATTATGTTTGATGTGTGTAATTATGCTAGGTATCAGTTGAATCCCATAGAACCTCCTCTGACTGCTGTCAAGAACAACTTTCGATATCTCAAAGGTATAGTTTCGTTGGGCTTGTGGTATCCTTAAAAGCATGGTTTTCATACATGCATTCTCTGATGCGGATCTTGGAGGTTTTCAACTAGATCGAAAAATCACAAGTGGTGGTTGTCAACTATTGTATGGGAAGCTTGTGAGCTGGAAATCAAAGAAACAAACTTGTGTTTTGATTTCCACAGCAGAAGCAACTTACGTTGTTGTTGCAACTTGCATTTCTCAAATCATTTGGATTCAAAGTTAGCTTCGTGACTATGCAATCAACATAAAGAAGATACCTTTATATTGTGATTCTCATAGCGTAATTCGAATTTGTCACAATCCTGTGAAACATTCAAAAAACTAAACACATTACACTTCGCTATCACTCTATTAAAGATCATGTTGAGGATGACAACATTGAAGTTCATTTCGTAAAGACAACGAATCAACTTGCAGATATATTTACCAAACATTTGGATGAAAAGACTTTTCTAAGGATTTTATTGCGCTTAGGCATGATTCATGCAAATGTTGTTCCAAATGGGACTTCATTATAATGTCACGCTGCGTCGACATATCACTGAATGGTACAGCTGTTACTGTTCACGATTCAGAGTTTAATACGCTTCGCTTTTGATTTTCCTCTGATCGATTTAGACTGTGCTTCATTACTTAAAGCGTAAATGCTATGTCAAGATCAACTCTAAATGTCGGTACTTTTCATTTCACTTGTCTAATACATTTTTCCTATTTTCCATAGATCTTTTTTTTTGTTCTTTTCTTTTCAGAAACAAAAATACCAAAAAGATTTTCTTATTTTTGTTATTTTCATTTCAAAAACAAATATACAAAAATATTTTTTTGTCATCGTGGTTAACAAGATTTGGTATAGATTACTATCGAAATATATTGGTGGCACTTGCATTTGCAGCTTTAGGGAAATGTATTATTTCGATACTTTGCACTAGTTATGTGTCCTTAGAAGCATGATGCATCATGTTGTCCCAAGCCTCATATACTCAATGTGCTTCGATGTTTAAAAAAATTTCATACGATATCGAGGTCCCATGGAAGTTATTTACATCCCTCAGTTAGTTCTCCCCCACTTGGGGTTTGAACTACCACTAGCTTCCTCTCACAGTCAATAATAGCTCCAAATATGCTCAACTAATCCATCCCTACAATCATGCACATATCCCCAATAGGGATGCGAATCAGGTCAATTAGGTAGAGCACCCCAAGAAGGAAGCTCACAACGGACACTCCAACTCCCCAAGGGTCATATCAAAATTCCTACTAAAGGACCGATACACAATGGATCGAATCGCACCAGAGTCGAAAGCACTAGCACACACAATGAATTCACTAAGAAGGTATCTAACAGAAAAATAAATATAAGCATATAGAGAATAACTTGATAGAATTATAAATGAATACATATCGGTAACGATGTCGGGCACCACCCTGGCCTCCTCCGCAGTCAGTTGAAATGCACGACCTCTAGCCTTCGGGTCCTTAACCCTCCCCCGAAGGGCATCTGTGATCCGAAGAATAGTAGGGGTGGTTTCGGAACTGGCCTCACAATAATCAATGGGCATTTAGCCTTCACATGGCCAAAATGATCATAATGATAACAAATTTGAGTGCCTTTCTGTAGAGGTTGCTGCTATTAACAACATTCTCTAGAAAAGTGGCATTCCTTACCATATTTATGACACCCATTCACTAGACAACATACACCGTCATGTACCTTCCCTTACTTGCTATAAGTGCGACCTATCTGCCCTTCAGATCAAGAATAAGTAGGATTTAACCGTTTAGTTTGACACTGAGTCTGAACCGAGGCTTGCGTCCTCTCTCTTGTTTGAGTCGTAATCTCTATCTCTCTCTGTAGGGCTAATGATTGTAGCTCTGAATAGGAACGATAATGTTGAGTCGATACGAACTCTTGAATCTCGGTCTTAAGCATCCTCAAGTATCATGATATCTAAACATGCTACGAAGCACCATACTCGAGGCTGAAAAGGGCTCTTTTTGTAAAAATCTTGGTGATCTCCTTCACTGATTTTGTCGTTTGCTTCAACGATAGATACTCCTGATTTAATCTCTCTCTCTCTCTCTCTCTCTCGCTCTCTCTCTCTAACAGTGGAACATACTCAATACAGGACATCTCAGTGAACCGCTCCTAAGTCACAATGACCCACTCCATAGTAGAAAAGCCCTGAGTGGCAAACTTCCACCAGTCATTCACCCCCAAGTGAAGAATGTTCAATGCAAACTTCTCCTTATGGTTCTACGGACATGAACACATGTAAAAACACCCCTTTAACATCATATATCCATATCATAGTGACAATTGGGTCCTTGACCCTGTTGAACTCTAGGGTATTCGTGTTGTTGAACTCCTAGTACTATATAGACCCTCCTCCCTGAATTCCTGCAGTTATGATGGCTACAGTGGATGAGGTGGTAGCAGCCTCAATGACGGCAACATATCATTCAACAAACATCACAATCGATGTGGTCGTGACATACCTAAATACCTTCGGAGTTGCCTCCCTGACTGCCAAAGTCACATGTGTAGTGATCAGCTCATGGATCTCGTTCTTACCCAAACCGGGCCTCTCCAGGGTAATCTGCGCTTGATAATCACATTATACCATAACACATCACTATTCAAATACTTATCCTTTGGAACCCGTGACTTCCTTGATATCAGTATGGTTCCTATGCTTCTAGTAGTACGGGACCATACTGTGACATCCCTATTTTTACGTTCATTTTAAAACTTTTTATTTATGCTTATTTAATGTATATTTTATTTATTAATGTGGAATTTAGTCCCATAAAAGTATTTCCGAAGACATGTTTCCATTGATTTATTAATGTTGGGAATGCCATAACTGCTTTGGTCAAAATTTGATTTAAGTGTAATTCAACCAAATTGTATGAGAGGCTGTGGTATTAGGATAATGCAAGTGTAGAATAATAATCAAAGTGAGACAACTCAGTTACAAGGAAATCCCTTTATCCTTTATAGGATCTCCGACACTAAACCTTGGGAGGTGATAATGATCACATGCCTTGCTGTTTTTTATTGATTTTAATATGAGATTACAATGATGATGAAGATAATACGAGTATAAGTGTAACGGTAAAGATAACTATGTGTGTGGTGTGCGATTTACATGTGTTATTTATAGTCTAAGCTAATCAACAAGAAGTCTGATATTTTCGGGATCCTCCGTGAATAAGTATTTAAATGTTGTTTGACTTGGTATTGCCAGATCTTAAGCGTAGTTGAAGTGATTCTCCGTTGAGAATGTATCTTATGTTGACTAATTCTGCACATATGAGAAAAAGAATGAAGAATATAGCCGTTATAAGTGTTAGGTAATATTAGTGATAATAATCAGGATCATGTGATATGTTTAAGGATCCTGAGGTTTCAAAAATGTTAAGGATCTTGAATATGATTCTGGGATCTTGCCCTTAACAATTGCCCCCAAATTATACCTACGAAATATTAATGTTAGTTTCAAAATATTTAGAGGTATAATTTTGAAGTAAAAAATGAAGTAAAAATTTCTAACGGATGGGGTAATTTAAATTTCAACGGATAGATTTCTAGCAGTTGGAATACGTAAAATCACCCTTCCACCTTTCCATGATTCTTGTTTAAATAGGGTATCCGGTCTTTCAATTTCATCTTACCCTTTTAGCTCTTCTTCCGTACGTTCAGTGAATATCATCGAAGGTACTACCTTTGTCTTTTTTTTTTCTCCTTCTTCATTTTTTAAATAAGGTAAAAAAAGTAACTCGTTCTTGCACAAGTTTTATCACTATTCCTAATGACAATTTCATAGACCAAAAAGCCTTATACTACAAAGAAACATATACCTTCGATGACGATTTTTAGAGTTATTGATCCGAGGATCCAACCGAGGATCCGAGGATGCAACCGAAATTTGTTTCGTCCTCCTAGATTTGTTTTCTAGAATATCCTTTTACCTTAGGTCTTCAAAATTACTAAGATTTCATATTTCCACGCCATTTTAGCGATCGGAATGAATTGTCTAAACTGCTACATGGGTCTCAACATTGGTTTAAACAAGTTAGCTTACGTTTATGACCTTTCGGCCTTTGGGAATTCCCATTTCTTATTGAAAGTCAAAAATGATAGATCACCTCTCGTCTTGAAATCCAAGAATAATGATGGTGCTTGGAAAGGAAAATACTTTTTTGTGAAATGTAACTGTCACACCCCCGAACCTGGACGACGGAAATGTCTGGGAGCAGATGACTTCGTGTACAGTATCATAACAATTGAATATGAATGAAACATAGCAACCAAACATCATACATTGAAGATACACACTTACATAGTTTACATATTGAATTTGTTCACTAATTACACAAAAGTAAGAAAGTAAAATTTCTTGAAGTTGCACCACTTGATATCCTAGTCGAACTTACTACTTGTTACTGGATCCTTGGGAATACAAGTCGTTTTGAAAAGCGTCAATTAACAAGTTGGTGAGTTCATCAGCAGTTTTGTATAAAAATGGTTTTTGTACTTGTTTAGAATAGTTTTCATAGCGCTTTCAGAAATCCGATATTTTCTAAAAAGAAATGGTTTGAAATATTTGTGTTTGATCTTATATTAATGCATGTGTGCTAATGATTGCAAAAATAGAATGAGAATGATTTCCAGACAACCTAATGTTGTCTGCGATAGATAATGCTGAAATCTCAACCCCCGAGGTTGAGTATCGGTGCGTATAGATTGTCGTTTTATCAAAAAGAAGATTTCCCGCTTTATCCCAAAAAGAAAATAGAATGGTTTCCCATAAATCTTATAACGTTAATTCTTCTAAGTGAGTTGTTATAACTATACTAAATAATGACAATTTCGCCTGTCTTGGCGTCTTTGGGATGCTGACGGAACAAGGTACGGTTTGTCACCCTAGACTGGTCTAGTCTAACAGTAGCGAACAGCTCAGTTGTGGGGTGTCACCCTCGTATAGATCTATACACAAAATCACAATCTCTCTCCGGGAGACTCTGGTTATAACTACATGCTACGTTTGTACACTCATATGGTGCCAAATGAAACGTCTCACTAGATCTTTAATCAAAGTTTACGCAAAAAGAAGAAAAACATATAAAACTCATTCCTAGGCCCAATAAACATGTAAGTGGACCACTAAAGCCCACTATACGTGTCTATTACTTCCAGGCTCAAAAGGAATATGAATGTATATCCTGGGCCCAATATACATGTAAAAGGACAACCAAGGTCCACTAAACATGTAAAATGACACTAAGGCCCACTAAACATGTAAAAGGACACTAAGGCTCACTAAACATGCAAAAGGACACTAAGGTCCACTAAGCATGCAAAAGGACACTAAAGCCCCCTAAATATGTATATTATTTCCAAGCCCAATAAGGATATGAATATCGTTTTTAATCCGTTTGTTATTGTTTTGTTTATTTTAGCTCAATTATTTACAAAATTGATATAAAATCCCACTTTTTGTAAAAATGACGTTCTTGGCCCAATAAGCCACAAATTTTCAATTAAGGCCCAATTTTAGTAAAAATAACACTTTAGTCCCCCTTTTGTTCAAAACTTGTATTTATGGCTAGTTTTTGGTAAATATAACATTTTTAACCCATTTTTGTTAAAAATATCATTTTTGGCTTGATTTTTGTGAAAATACACATTTTTTTGGTTTTTGAGTTTTCTGACCTGGTTGTTGGAAAATCTGTAGAAAAATCATCGTAATTCGAAATTTGGATCCATAAAATCTGGAAGTTTGGAAATCTTATCTACTTTGTTCACAATTTTTCTCATAATTTTTAATGGCTTGGAACAAGTGTGAAATTGCTCATCTTCACAGGCTGGTCCGAGATTATTTCAAATATGATAGGCAGTTTGTAAAATTCTCCAAAAATTGTAGAAAACTTGTATGAAAATGGGAGAGTAGTCATTTTAAAAGTAATAACCTGAACGTTTTGCATATAAAACAGTTTTGAAAAATATTACCATAAGGGGGTCAAAACCGTTCGAGATTGGACCAAAACGTTTCTGTCAAGGGCTGATTTTTGAGTTTAAGTTATCCAAGTTTGTTCACAACACTTGTTTTTGCTATTTTAAGTGTATAAATCCCAAATCTACAAGTTTACATGTATTTTATGTGATGACACATACTTTTCTCAAGGTTTTTATGCAGATCCAAGTGATAAACTTCATATTCAAGTAAAGATCTAAAAGTTAAACACATAACATGCATATATACATAGACCTAACACAAAAGCACTTGTATCCTCCCTCAAAAACATTATAAAACTGAAAATGGGGGGGGGGGGGTATGAACTCACCTTTGGGGTTTTTGAGATGTAGTTGAAGAAGAAGTTGAAACTTTGAACCTAGCTTGAGTTTTTGGTGGGATCTTGGAATAGAGGTGGTTCTAAGGTCCAAAATCATGAAAATGAATTTGTAAGTGGAAAGATCATTGTAAAAAGTTGAAACAAAATAACGGAGTTAATTATGGTCTTACCAAGGAGCTTAAAAATCAACCCTTGATGATGAAGAACTCGAAGTTTCTTGAGAGGATAAGGAGGAAAATACTTGAGAGGATAGAGGATGTTTCCTGAGAGTTTAGTGAGGAAAGTGAGATTTGTGAAGTGTGTGTGTATGTATAGGCCGAGAATAAGAGAAGGGAGAGAGGAAAAGTTGATTTCTTAAAACTTGATGGGATGTATGCCTTGATACATGTTGGTCCAAGGCATAGATGTATGATGGACAACATTGAGGTGGCACATGCATTATCCCTTATTCATTTCTCTCTCTCGTTTTTTTTATAATGGGCTAACCTAGTTTGGAGAGGCATTTGGCCCAAGGTTGGCCCAAAAGATCAAATCTGATTTTTGGTATGGCTCAAAGGAGTTTTTCATCCCATCAAAGTTTAACAATTGGGTTTTGGTTTCAAAGGGCCCAACAATATTAGTTTTTGACCCAACCAAAGAAGTCTTAGTATATGTTTTCAGCCCAAAAGGCCCAATAAGAATGTCTTATGGCTCAATGAACTAAGTTGAGGGCTTATTTGCCCACTTGGGCCAAATAAGAAGGGTTCGGTCCATTAAGAGTATTTTAGCCCTAAAAAATGTTGAGATGGAGTTTTGGGCCCATTATGACCTAATAAAGGTGTTTACATCTTAATCTAATTTTTGTGAGTTGTGACAGTGACTCCATTCCTGAAGGAAATGTTTTACCACGTTCATGGGTTAAAAGGGGTAGGGTTCATATTTTTTTCACTAAGGATCATTTCGCTTGTTTTTTTGCATCTTTTTAATTTGAAGAACCTGTCTCTCCTGCTGAAGATATTAATGATAGAATTGAGAGCTTTTCCACCTTCTATAAGTTAGAAAGATCATTTCGGCTTAGTCATCAAGAGAGTTCCTCTGCCACTGTCTCTATCTCAAATGTTAAGGATCCTTAATCCATCCTTCTTTTTTGTGAAAGATTCTGAAATCTTATGGTTTTTACTGTCACGCTCAAGATCCAAGGTTACACGCTTTGGTGCTCACTTCACTCTTGCTGATCTTGACACGGCGATGTCTAATGGTCAACTGGTGGTAAAGAAGGAGAAGGCTTCATGCTCTTTCCAATCAAAAGGATTTATATAGATCTAATTGTGAAAACTCTAGGATCTAAAAAGAGAAAAATTATTAGGACTGTGGACTTAAACTTAGAGAATCTCAGAGTGGAGGATGCACTCCAAAAGTTGGTTTCCTTTTCACAGGCTATAAGTGTCAATATACTTTTTCTTTTCATACTTTTTTCCCGTTTCTAATGTCTTTTTTGTTTCATGTCTCTGACCATATCTTTGTTGGCTTGAGGATCCGAGCTGAGAGAGCTAAGGAAGCCCTTAAAGAGCAAGAGGTAATATGGAAGGAAACCAACAACGATCTCTTGAAACGGGTGGCGATATTAAGCAAAGAGAAGGCATAGAAAGAAAAGGAGCACGTTTCATAGATTGAGGAGGTGATCGCCGAGGTAAAGGCCAACACTGTCATGGCTATTTAGGAAGCCAATATCAAATTAGCTGAAGATGCAGCCAACGTAGGATCTTGGAATCTGGATGGGTGGCGTGCAACCTTAGCCAAATTAAATAGTGAACCTATTAATACAAGTCAAGATCCTGAAAAGGCAGTAGCCGAGGGCGAATGGGGAGGAGAAGAGCCCAGACAATGTTAGATAGAAATATTTTGCATGGTTTTGTATAAGACATTAATTATTTTTCTTTCTTGTGGATTTAATGTACAACTCCATTTTTAAGCTACAGTTTTTTTTATATTTCCCTATTTGCATGGTTGATGTGGTTGTAGCAATAAGATTTCTGAGGATCCTTACATAATCAAGATCCTAACAAGTTCACACCATCTAAGAACTCTGAACAACCTAAAAATAGTTAGTAATCAATTTGTGATCTTAAAATAGTTAAAATATTTCATGATAATAAACCTTCAAACATTACATAGGAAAAAATAATTTTAAAGGATGGATACAACTTGGTGCTCTTTGGGGTTCATAACCTTTTGAGTTAGGAGAAATTTGAAGTTGTGATTCTTTTAGTATGATCCGAAAGTTTGCGTATGAAAGGATCCTTGCTTTAGGAGTTCATCATAGAAGATCCTTGTTGGGATTTTACTTCGTAAACTGGGGATGATCCCACCTTAGGAATTAACTAGGAATAATCCCAACTTAGAACATAACCAGGAAGGATCCCTATTCGTAATATAATAATGCTAAAATCCTTGGAAATTTCTTTGGGAAAATCCCAACTTATGAAAACATGGCAATGTTTACGAATCTCATCACATCACTGGGGAAAATCCATCTTTAGTTAACACATTAGTGTTATAAATCTTTTGAAATTACTAGGGAAAATCCCAAACATGTCAGTGTTATAAACCTTAGGAAATTATTGGGGAAAATCCCAACTTAATATAACATGTTAGTGTTATAAAACTTAGGTTTAAACGTCAGCATATCAACATATGCTCGTAAATAAGAGGGTTGTCGAGTCCATGAAGCGTGACATGATCCCTTTATTCACATACCATAGTGAGATTTCATGCGTCCAAGCAAGGTGTAGAAACCTTAACTTGTGTTAAAAAGGTAATTAACTCTTTAAACCTTAGAGGGGATTAAGTACCTTGAATCTTAGGATAGATGACCAGTCTTTATTTGTAGTTACTAGGATACATGCGTATCACAATCGTTAATATCATAAAACGATGTAGCTATTGGAATCTCTGAGCACTTGGATCCTCGAACGTTAGGATCCTTGTGTGCCAAGATCCTTGAGTTCCTACGTATATCAAATGTTAGTTTAGGGTGGGCGTTAGCTTGGCTAACGCCCCTCTGATGCTTAAGTTAGTAATGGTTTTTTGAAGAGTAAATAAAAGTAGAGGGTATAGATAATTTATACAACTTACATGAAATGTGCTTTCAGATGAATAGCATTCCAAGATCTTGGTAATACATTCCCTTCAAGGGTAGCTAGCCAATATGCCTTATTTACTGCTTTTGAATCAATGAGCTATGACCCTTCCCTTTTTGGTGCTAGTTTTCATGCATTGGGATCCTTGGTATTTTAGAATGTCTTCATAAGGACCAAGTCACCTGTCTGGAATCTTTTGAATTTGATGTTCTTGTTATATTCTTTAGTGATCGTTTTTTATGAGCAACAATACGGATCCTAGCAAGATCCTTGAGTTCATCAATAGTGTCAAGATCTTGGGCTAGGATCCTGTCATTGTTCTCTTGATCCTGTAATTGTTATCTTGCTGTTGGGATCACTACTTCAGTAAGGATCGTGGCTTCTGTCCTAAACGCCAAGGAATATGGATTTTGGCTAGTGGCTATTTTTGAAGTGAACCAATCTGCCCATAGGAATAAAGGAAGCTCCTTTGCCCATCTTTCTTTCTTCTCATCTAACATTTTCTTTAAATTTTTGACAATGAACTTGTTGATGGATTCAGCTTAACCATTAGCTTGAGGATAAACAGGAGTGGAAATTATCATTCTAATCGCCTAAATCAAGCAAAAGTCTCTAGTCCTCTTGCTTATGAAATGGGATCCATTATCACATATGATCTCGGTAGCGATCCCGAACCTGGTCAAGATATTACGTTTGATAAGTGAGACCACCTCCTTGTCTCGTATTTGAACAAAGGCTTTAGCCTCTATCCATTTTTAGAAGATGTATGTCATCATTAGCATGGACACCTTTCCACCAGTAGATTTTGATATCTTGCCAACTATGTCCATTCCCCATTTCATGAATGGCCAAGGGGAAATGATGGAATGCAATGGTTTTGCAGGTTGATGGAGGATGTTGTTATGTCTTTAGCAGGCATCACATTTTTGTGCGTATAAGAAGACATCTTTTTTCATCGTTGGCCAGTAGTACCCTTTCCTTAACACTTTGGAGCATCAGGATATGCCCCCAGTGTGGTTGCCATAATTTCCTTCGTGTATATCATTTAGGACTTCTGTAGCCTCGTGATTTTCCAAGCGTCTAAGGTATGGGCCTGCCATGGATTTCTTGTATAGTTTGTCTTGGATCATCATAAAACGTGAGACCTTCATCTTGAATGATCTGTCACTTTTCTATTCTCTTGGGATCATGCCATTCTGGAGATATTACATAATGGGCTGGATCCAAGACTATGTCCATTCCCCATTTCATTAATGGCCAAGGGGAAATGATAGGATGCAATGGTTCTGCAGGTTGATGGAGGATGTTGCTATGCCTTTGGAAAGCATCACATTTTTGTGCGTATAAGAAGGCATATTTTTTCATCGTTGGCTAGTAGTACCTTTTCCTTAACACTTTTGGAGCATAAGGATATACCCCAATGTGGTTGCCATAATTTCCTTCGTGTATATCATTTGGGACTTCTGCAGCCTTGTGATTTTCCAAGCGTCTAAGGTATGGGCCTACCATGGATTTCCTGTATAGTTTGTCTTGGATCGTCATAAAACTTGAGACCCTCATATTGAATGCTCTGTCACTTTGCTCTTCTCTTGGGATCGTGCCATTCTGGAGGTATTCCATAATGGGTTGGATCCAAGATTTCGAGTATTGTGAAGGATCTTGAATGTTGGGATCCTGACGATTAGGATTTTGAGGAAATGGTTAAGGGTCATGATCCTCGATTATTGCTACGTTGGTTTTTTGGTCACGGTCATTCAGATTATCTGGTTTGTTGGAGCGATCTTCTATCACTAGAATCAATATATGGGTTATAGGGATCATGACTTCTAGTGGGTTCCTAAGGGAATATCGTAGGTTGGCTAGTTTGTCTCCCTTATCATGTTCTTCTCTAGGAACTTGGCTTAGGCTAAAAGCATCGAATTCGGAGGCCACTTTTTTGAGGACCTGGAGGTATAGTGCTAGTCTTTCACCTTATACTACATAGGATCCATTAAAATAATTAGTTAATAAAGAGTCGACGAATACTTGAAGATCCTGGAGATGAAGATCCTTGTCCAAATGTAATCCCATGATCAGTTCTTCATACTCAACTTTGTTGTTGGTTGCATCAAATTCACAGATGGATACCTGGGGTACGATATCCCCTTGTGGCAATTTTAGTATGATCCCTAGGCATGTTCTTCTAAAGTTGGAAGATCCATTGGTGGAGAGTGTACATCTTCCCATGCTTTCTTCTTTTTAGAGTTCCTTGTTTTCTGACTCTTCTTTAGGTTGTAGATCATCACTAAAATCAACCACAGATTCTGCTAGTGCTTGTGTTTTTATTGTTGTTCTCGGTTCATATTTGATGTCATATGTGCTTAGCTTCACAGACCACTTTTCCATACTACCTCACATTTATGGTTTTCGTATAACATTCTTAACGAGGTAGTTAGTTCTTACATGTATACTATATGTTTCAAAATAGTGTCTTAATTTTGTGGAATAAGTTACTAATGCAAGTATTAGTTTTAGATATGGGAATACCTGGTCTCAGGATCCAAGAGACTTTTACTTACATAGTAGACGGGATGTTGGTCTTCGTTGAGATTCTTGGCTAAAACAACACTTACAACATTAGAGGGTATTGAACGGTATAGGAGGAGTGGTCACCGTTCTAGTGGTTTCACCAACAAAGGTGCAGAACTTAAATAATTTTTAAGTTTTCGAAAATCATCTTCATGCTCTTTAATACAGTCAAACCTTTTGTTCTTCATCAAGATGTTATAGAAAGCCTTTCACTTCTATGAGGATCTTGAGATGAACCCGTTTAATGTTGCTACTCTTCCTATTTGTATTTGAATATCCTTTGTCAAGGATGAAGATATTAAATCGATTATGGCCTTTATTTGCTCTGGACTTTCTTCTATTCCAATTTTAATCACGAGGTATCTAAGGAGCTTGCCTGATCTCATCCCAAAATGGAACTTGGAAGGATTCAGCTTCATGTTGTATTCGTCTAGTATGTTGAAGGCGTGTTCAAGATCCTTGAGGTAATCTCCAACTTTCTTTGATTTTAACACCATGTCATCAACATAGACTTCCATGGTGTCCCCCAGTTTATCCTTGAACATCCGGTTAACTAGCATTTGGTATGTTGCACCTACATTTTTAAGACCAAAGGGCATAAAAGTAAAATAATATATACATGTTGGGGTTATGAATGCGGTATCCTCTTGATTAGATGGTTCTATTTGAATTTGTTAGAACCCTACTGATGCATCCATGAACATTAGTAGTTCATGGCCAATGGTAACATCTATCATGGAATTTATGTGTAACACCCGATTTTTCATAATAGGTGTTATTTTATGATATATATATATATATATATATATATATATATATATATATATATAATGAGAGGGATATGTGAGATCAACCCTAAAAAGGGTTAATTTTTATGAATATTAATTATTAAAATATTAATGAAGAATTTTGTAGTTCGTGTGATAAGGATCCTGTGCATATAAATTTTGCTGAAAACGGAGTTTGTATGAGAAAGTTATGGCTATTCGAAGTTTAGATGAAAGTAGGATGCTATTATGAGAAAGTCAACAGATGTAACGCCCGTAGATCAGGGCTAGTCAATTTAAAGATGATAAGCATCAAAAGTGACCTTTTGATAGAATATTATTTAGAATTAATAATCTTATATAAGTTGTAGTATATGTTACAAGGATTCCCTACATATAAAGAACGCCGAAATCCAAGTTATAACGAAGAAGTTATGACCTGTCGAAGTTTCATGACAGAACCAACACGATGCTGAATGACATAAAATATAAATTTAAGATAGAGCAATATCTAGACTTAGTGATCTAAACAAAATTCTTAGAATATGTTAAACCGAGAGCATGCATAAAAAGAACGCCCAAATCTGACTTCGTATGAGGAAGTTATGATTTTCCGAAGTTTTGACTTAGCGGTATGCAGCCCGAATATTCGAATATGAGATCGAGTGATTTTTAGCCGAAATAATCTAAATGAGAATCGACTATCTCATCGATAGTAGTCCAACGGTAAAAAGACAGACGAAAACGGACGTCGGATGAAGAAGTTATGAATTTCTAATGGAGTTTTCCTGTCCCGACATACTAAAAATAATATATATTTATAATATATTTAAAATAAAGTCAAAATTATCCAATGGAGTCTAAAAGAGAGTTGTGGAGCATATTCTCACCTACGCGTCGATATAAAGAACGTCGAAAACGGAGTTCGTATGCGAAAGTTATGACTTTCTGGAGTTCGGGGGCGCGAACCCCAAAGCTGTGCCAGTGGCCACAACGTGGAGATAGTGCCCACGACGTGGCATGTTTTATGATGCCTCCTGGAGTCTTCCAAACCCAAATTACGATGACGCATGCAGTGACGACCAAGCCCACGACGTGGAAAAAGTGCCCACGACGTGGAAAATGAGAAATTAGCCCTATAAATAGATTTGAAGGAGCAGCCGGCCAAGGTTTCTAATTTACCATTCTCTCACCCATATTACCTCTATTATCGTGCAAAGAAGTACCCCCGAAGCCCCGATATCATCCCGAGACCCGAAGCAAGTCCTGAAGCCTCGAAGATCCCGAGAAGAAAAGAGTTTTCGAGTCGAAGCTCTGCCTGCGAGAAGTCCGGTGTGTGAAGTGATCCCGGTTTCACCGAAGAATACTATTTGAAGAGCCGTAGTGTTGTCCAATCATCTTCTAATCAAGTGAGTGTATAGTCGCTTTCATAAACACGATATTAATACAAGTATTGTTTGAATGTATTAAGTATATGTTTTGGGTGAGTGTGTAGTCACTCTCTTCTAACACATAAATATGAAGTATTTGCTATGAAATACGTGCTATGTGTTTATATATTGTTGTTTATTTGAGATGAGTGTGGAATGAATGTTTTGTATAGTTTTAAATGAGTCAAATTGTATATGTATTTTATATCTACAAATATGTTAGGTAGGGCATGGGTAGATGAGATCCGTGAGTATGGATTAGACCAAGAGGTTAGTTTTAGATCCGGGAGTATGGATCAGGTAAAGAGATAAACTTGCTATTAGTCTGGGAGTATGGATTAAGACTAAGTTAATTGTCCCTAGTCCAGGAGTATGGATTGGGCACAGTTATAGATCTGGGAGTATGGATCATATATGGATTAAGACTAAGTTAATTGTCCCTAGTCCGGGAGTATGGATTGGGCACAGTTATTGATCCGGGAGTATGGATCAGATCAGGATTAAGGTATAGTTAATTGTTCATATTCCAGGAGTATGGATTGGGTAAAATTATTGATCCAGGAGTATGGATCAGATCAAGAGGTTAGTTTTAAATCCATGAGTATGGATCAAGTAGTTTTAGATCTGGGAGTATGGATCAGGTGAAAAGGTTAGTTTTAAATCCGTGAGTATGGATCAGGTGAAGAGGATAGTTTTAGATCCGTGAGTATGGATCAGGTAAAGAGGAAAATTTTAGATACGAGAGTTTAGATCATGTCGTTGTGAGGATCGATGGGGTGGGATAAGAGTTGCCTTTATATGGTGAAACTGTACAAGTTTGAATGTTCTGTTTATATAAATATATGATATAACATTGTGGGATGAAAACCCTATATGCTCACCAGGCTCTCAAGCCTGACCCTCTCAGTTTTCTTTGTATTACAAGTTATGGCATGAGAGCATAAGATGGCTGACATAACAAGAGATTTTGGATTATAGGCCAGTTTTATGAATAACTGTTGTAAGGTCTATTTTGTTCTGTTTATGCTTTTGTTCTGTATTGAACATGACATCCCGAGATTTTGTTATATAATGAAAATACATTTCTTTAAAGAAATGCTTTGATAAATTCTTATCATATTTTGTTTTGGGAACAAATTCTGCAACTGTTTTCTTTAAAAGATTACTCTGATTTAAAAAACAAAGCATAAACAAATCAGTCTTTTATAGCCGTGAAATTGGGGATGTTACAGTTGGTATCAGAGCATTAGTTTAAGCGAACTAGGAAGTTGTAGGAAATTTCTAGACTTAAACGTAGAATACTAAATAATAATCGTGAGGAGGGTGTCTAAAATATGTTAGGTAGTACACCTAAATGGACGCAAGCACTAGTTTATTTTAGGGATGACGCCTAAAATGCTTTTATGTGCTAAATGTTATATGTTGACATATATGATATTAATTGTTCGGATCTATGGTCTGTTACCGACCGGATCAGGAAACCTTATGTGTTTCGGGACGTAATCATCCTAAGGGGGAGATAATTGTAACGCCAGCAAATCAGGGTTAGTCAATTTAGAGACGATAAGCATCAAAAAAGACTTTTTTATAGAAGATTATTTAGAATGAATAATCTTAACTAAGTTGTAGTATATGTTACAAGGATTCCGTACATATAAAGAACGCTGAAATCCGAGTTACAACGAAGAAGTTATGACCTGTCAAAGTTTCACTACAGAACGCTGAATGACGTAAAATATGAATTTAAGATAGAGAGATATCTAGCCTTAGTGATCTAAATTTTTTTTGTAGAATATGTTAAGTCGAGAGCGTGTATAAAAAGAACGTCCAAATCTGAGTTTGTATGAGGAAGTTATGATTTTCCGAAGTTTCGACTTAGCGGTATGCAACCTGAATACTTGAAGATGAGATCGAGTGATTTTTAGCCGAAACAATTTAAACGAGAATCGAAGATCTCATCGATAGTAGTCCAACTATAAAAATACAGACGAAAACGGACGTCGTATGAAGAAGTTATGAATTTCTAATGAAGAAGTTGTGGGATGAAAACCCTATATGCTCACCAGGCTCCCAAGCCTGACCCTCTCAGTTTTCTTTGTATTACAGGTTATGGAACGAGAGCATAAGTTGGCTGACATAACGAGAGATTTTGGATTATAGGCCAGTAGTTATGAATAACTATTGTGAGGTCTATTTTGTTCTGTTTATGCTTTGGTCTGTATTGAACATGACATCCCGAGATTTTGTTATATAATGAAAATACATTTCTTTAAAGAAATGTTTTGATAAATTCTTATCATATTTTGTTTTGGGAACAAATTCCGCAACTGTTTTCTTTAAAAGATTACTCTGATTATAAAACAAACCATACACAAATCGGTTTGTTCAGGCCGTGAAATTGGGGATGTCACAACTGAAGTCAAGTCAAAGGTCAACATTTGACCACTAAAATGTGAAACATGATCGTCACGACATGACAATTGACTCTTACGACTTCAACAATTAATTGTCGTGAGATTTGATGAATCGACGAGACACATGGCAGGAGAGTGTGACTCGTGGCAGGACATTGTCTAGACACTACTCATGATGTGAGCTTATAATGTTCATGGCGTGAGAGATTGAAAAGTATAAAATAGGTGTTTTAGTGTCATTTAGATGCTCATGGTGCATGTAAGAGAAGCGTTGCCAGGATTCGGTTATGGGAGATCGTATAAAGTGATTTGTGATAATATACGAGACATACGAGGCTCGCGGAGGTATAGTTTACCCTGTTATTATGTAATTATTTTAGACGTCGTTATTGTTGGGATTTGATAGATTTGAGTATATGCTATGCATACATACTCGTATCCGTGATATGGTGCTGTTGCGGACCTATTGGTGAGATTTGTAAGTAAATCTCACGGTAAAATAGTTAGTTGGTACTGTCAGGGTTATAAACCCTAATTTATTGAAATGGTCCGAAATGGTAGATTTGGTTATTGGCTTATGGGGTTAAGCCTAGTGTTCTTATATTATTGTATTAATGAGCTTGGTGACAAATAGCCATAGGGTGTAGTTAAGGGTAAATTATAACAGGTTCTAAGGAACTTGGAAATTGTTGCTTAGGTATCAGTATGTGATAGATGGGAAGGTTGTATAGGTCAAGTGCCGAAGTAGTAACCAACTGACCATGTGAGTAACACCACTCTAACATCCGTTGTTTTTGGTACCTGTATATTTTGGTAAATGTATTGGTTATTATTATGACATTATATGGTACCTCAGGATCGCATAATTATTTGAATATGTTAGCTCGGATTGGAGATATAGTATTTGATTAGATAATTGGTTAGAATGAAATATTGATATATATATATTAGTTTATATTTATCTCAGATTAGAGATAGTATCATTTGGCAGGTTTGGGCTTAGTGCTTTACTAGCATGGGATTATTATGCAAAAAGGATTTTTGTTAGATCTCTTAGTAGATATTGTGAATATATTTGCTTGATGGATTATTTGTTAATTGGATTATGTGTTTATTTTATTATAGTTGTTATTCAATAATCCATGAGGCTTATGTTGTTTGTTTGTGAATGTTTTGCAGGTTACAGATTGTAGCGCCCGACTTGATCCTGTGCTTATTGCCGGCACGATCCTTGTGATAACTTCTTGTTTTTGAGCGTGCTAGTGTATACCGAAATGTTTTGTAAATTTTTTTATAATTATGGAATCTATTTTCAGGTATACCTGGTGTGAAAAATCTGGGCGTTACACTGTGTGTTGCAGGAGGAAAGGATCCTTAGGGCAAGCCATGTTTAGATCTATATAGTCCACACATACTCTTTATTTTCCATTCTTCTTCTGTATGACGACCATGTTGGCTAGCCCCTTTTAGAACTTGACCTCCTTGATTTAAAAAAAAAAACTTTGATTTTTTTTTTTTTGATTTTTTTGTCGTTTCTGTTAATAGTTTTTTAACTTGTATAATTTTTTATGAACTTTGCAGACATTGTTTGCAATATTTTTTATTATTATTTTCTGTTTTATGTTTTTTAAAATTAGTTTTTTTACATAAAACGAATAGCTTCTTTTATATTTTTTTAGAAACTATATATATATATATATATATATATATATATATATATATATATATATATATATATATATATATATATTACATGTTATTTTTAGTATTCTTTCAATGTTTTAAGAATAAAATTATTAAATTTCAATGTTAAGAACTATTTTCAGTTTATTTAAATTTCAGTTTATTGCAGCAGTCTGCAAACGTTAAAAAACAAGCATGCTTCTTATTATAGAATGCAGTCGTTTGGTCCACCTCTTCTGCTGCAGATAGTTGAAGAGGTGGTCCGCTGACTTCATGAATTTTCGTTTCGAAAAAACAAATAGCACCGTAGTTACTGTTGTAAGCATGATTTTAATAAAAGTATTTAATATCAGTTGAAAGTTTATATGTGAATTAAATGCTTATTATCTGGAATATGTTGGTGTACTGCATAACATACACAATACGATCCAAATATGTCTATATATGTGTTAAAAGTATTTTTGATAATACTACGCAACAATCTTAATATAAGTATTATTTCTTGAAGATATTAAGTATATACCAAATACTTATTGGTTGAATTTTGTGCTAAATGTATACTTGTATTTATGATAAGTATTTTATGAATGAGAAGTTGTATTGGAAGTTGATTACATGTATTGTTGTAGTGTCTAGTTATAAATTAAGACTTATATAATACACTTAGTTCAAAGTAAGTTGAATAAGTGTTTAGTTATACCATGTATTGTAACGATGTTGCTACTACTAGAAAAACAACCTTTTACGACGCTCATTGCGCATCGTAAAAGGCTCAGACGATGCGCAAATGCGCGTCAAGGAAGGCCCTGTCATAAAGAGAGACGACGCTCATTTACGACGCACAATTACGACGCGCGTTTACGACACACAATGAGTATCAAGAAAGGCCCTGTCATAAAGGAAGATGACACGCGTGTTAATGACACGCATTGTGTATCAAGAAAGCCCCTGTCAAGAAAGGCCATGTCATAAATGAAGATGACACACATTTTTGCGTATCATAATTTTAAATGTTTAAAAAAAATATTATTTATAGATTTACTTATTTTCAAATTAAATTTGTATTTGATGTTTCATAATAGAAAATAAAATATCATATACAAAAAATAGAATCCATTGCATAAATTTAATGCCATACAAATAATCATTTGAATGACTAAGGGGATGCGATTGTACATTGTTGTTAAGAAAATGGAAGTATATTGTTATAGTTAGAAAATAAATGAGAGTACAATGCACTACGTTTGGTTCCTCTCATATAGTTTCCATCTTCAAGATTGCTATCCAATAAGCTTTTATTATTCGCATGTGGAAATTCCATTGCAAAATGCACACTTGAGAGCTCGCGTCCAGGAACAGGGAGGTCTCGTGGCTTTGTTGCCCCCACTGCTAAAATAACCGCATCATTCTCTTCGCAAAGGCGTTCAATTGAGTACACCAGATCGCTTCCTATTTCCAGGACAGAGGAACTGCAAAATAGACAAGAGGGTATTTATCTCTTTTTGCAAGTTTCTTCATATAATGAAGAAACAATCTAATATTTTTATAAACTAAGGAAATGCTCAAAATAGACAAGACTGAATAAGCCTTTTAAGGCAATTTTCAACAATGAAAATGATGAGGGTATTTACGTGTTTTTGGGTGGAACAAAATATTACAACTAGATATTTGAAACTTGCCTTACACAAATCATTCAAAGATGGTCACCTGAAATTGGAGCCACTCCAATATTTGAATACAAGAGAGGTGTCAATTACTCTTGTGTGAACTGTCTTCAATACTGCATACAAAAGTTACACAAGGGCAAATTCGTAAAAAGTCCAACTTTCTCAATTAAGTAAAAAAGAAACACTCATATTATGGAATGATACTATGCCCAATCAAAATTGTTCCTCTTCATAGCAACTTCTTCATGGAATCCTAACGAAAACACATCACGTTTAGGGACAAAGTTGTAAACTACCAAATAGTTTCCAATTTTAATACAAGTGACTCGGGCTCATCAATGGTGAAAGATTATGTCATAAAAAAAACTTGTTTTCTACATTTTTCTTGATAACAGTCAGGTACAAAATCATAAACTACTAAAACAGTCAATCCGATTCATTTCAGAACTTTGTTGGCTTATCTGTTCTTGATGGATATATAGTATGTGGATCTGAATCCAATGAGGTATTATTATTCTTTATCCTTAAGGTCATGTCTTGGATGCAAATATTAAATACTTATTTTATCATGCTGTACTAAAAAAATAAAAAGACACAGGTACATTTGTACTGAAGAGAAAAAAATCCTTTGAGCCATTACAATCACTATGTTCCAGTTCATATAAGTTGCGATTTGATGACATTGGTAGTTGCTTCAATGTGAGTGCATTATAACAGATACTTGGAAGATCGAGTGAACCATCATATTCCGAAACTGCCCCTGTTTGCCCAGGTCTTATTTCTTTTCCATTATGTAATTTCTATTACTTTGTAATTTCTATCAATATATATAAAAATGTTTCTTTGGTTGCCATTTATACCCATATAAGAGAAGATGGAACTAAAGGATGTCCAGTTTCTGCTTCAACTGAACCAATAACTATTGGTAAGCCAAATTAATTTTATGAATTTTTAGTGGTGATCTTTTCCTAAATTTATTTTACACCATATCTACGTGCAGAACCTGATGTTCTTAAATAAGGTATCTGGTAGGGAATTTCAATATGTAAAAAAAACATGAAGTCGCTAGTTTATTTGTATCGTTTCACATGATGTTATTCTCTGCTATCAAAATGATTTAGGAAGTTACCTTTACAGTTGAGAGAACAAGTTTATCATGTATTTCTGGCCACTTTGTAAGATCCTGCCGAACATTTGAGATCGTAGGAATATCAGATAATGGACTTACTGCTCTCTCTATTGCTGATTTTGAGCATTTAAACCAGTTAAACATGGCTAGTTCCATGTGCATATCGCTTATGAACCACAAAATATATTTTCACATGAAAAAATAAAAACAGCAGCCTTAGTAGGAGAAAAGATATTGAAATACAATTAGATGTATGTTAGAAGACCATAACAAACTAGCCCAACACAAAAGAAGTTAATGTACATGCATCAAGTAGAGTAAAGATTAAATCAGATATAGTGACACAAAGCAAAAGATGAATCACCTTTTCGAACTTGATTGTAACATCCCTCAAACATTTCCATCCACTAACTTTAAATGCCACTGATGCTTTCACAACCCGACTCAAAGTCCAATCCACAAACTTGGAAGCAGATCTGTAATAAGAGGTTTAGTTAAGTTCTCTGGAACTTGTAGTTACATTGATGTGGTTCTATTTGTAAGACTAATCTCCCAATATATCCAAAATATCAAAAAATAAAGTACCCGCACCCCCACTTAAAAAGTTAGAGACTAAAACTGCAGTGATCTGAATTTTACCATTCGTAAACCACCAATTGATAAATATAGTATTTTTTGGAATGTAAGGGTAAATTGGTCATTTAGACTCATTCAGACGGTTTATTCAGTCTAGAAAAAAGAAACACACCTTGTGTATACATCAGTTTATCCATATAAGCATCATTACAGATTCAGCTACTTTACCCATACAGGACTTGATGAAAAATAAAACAAGAAACAGCCCCTATGATGACAGTGGTAAAATGCATAGAAAATACCTTAAATTGAAGGGCGCGTTCCTCTTTGTTTGGTCCAATGTCCACATCTGCTGAAGTTGAAGCACTTGGTTTCTTTGATCAGATGGTAGCTTATTAACTTGATCTGGTGTCAGACTCATTACTTGTTGAAGTAATGCCTTCTCCATATCTGCACTTAACTGCACACATGCAAAAGGTAAAGGTGTTTGATGGTAAAAAAAAAAAAGTCAAACACGTTATCATCTTTAAACAGGGTTAAATGCTTGCATTCATTTCTCATATTCTTCTTTTTATTAACAAATGTTTCAGGTTACATATTTTTTTTTTTATTATCAGTAAAGAAAGAAAAACATGTTATTATAAAATAAAAAATAAAGCACATTATGTATATACTAGTAGCCAGAGTAAGGCATGTTGCTATTTTTGGCAAACTTGTAATTAAATATATGACTTATGAGACCACATCAAACAAAATTAAACATACCTAAATCGCAAAACAGATAATGGAGGCATGAGACCTTGTTGTAAATCTGGAATACACATCAATATTGATCTGAAATAAAAGTCCATTAACAAAATTTGAAAACAAACTAGGTTCTAGCTAGATGCAGTTGCCAAGGATAATTTTAGCCAGACTTCTGAAACATCTATTAGACTGTAAAAAAAGAAAAAGATGGTGTTAACGTTTTGTTTGAACAGCCACAACTAACCTAATATTACATGTATTGTTAACAATAAGTCATTACAGACGATTTATTACTTGACACGGATCTCTGGATCAACAAAATTTTGTTAGTTACCTACAATAATATTAACAGCAAAACTTTATTATGTATCAGAACTACCTTCCATATATATAGGGAAGTTTAAAGACAACCAGGGACTCGCTGATTACCCGTATGTAGACGTATGGGTAGACCTGGATACCATCAGGGGTCTCATAACATGCTGTAATTGTCATTTTGAAAACAGGGTGATTCATATCAGAGGCTTCTTCAGGTGCCAAAAGCACATGCATATATGTCAAAGGAAGTTGGTTGTCAAGCTTTAGATGGTCGAGTATCAGCTTGAACCTGCTTGTGGTCCCACTATCATAACCAGTTGAATAAGATACATAAACCCTCTCCAGGTAAAAGTACGCAAGCTCTTTTGGTCTATGGTCCACAAGAGAAACCCCAACGACTCCCAGTTCAACAATGATCTACAAAGGAGCTGCTGTTTTACAAATAAGGTAGAAGAAATGTGGAATAAAATACAAGTAGGCTTCTTGAATTATTCTTCATGTTCATAAATATACAAAGTTATGTGATGTGTGTACCTAATAGGGAAATCCCAGTCTCATAACTCCCATTGAGTTTGCTTCTTGAAAGAAACCCCCAAATATATTGCCTTAGTTGTTGTACATTCGGAGATGGGATACAGTCAGGAACAAGATCTCATTATTAAAGTAGCCTGGAACAGAAACACCACAGAAGCATTTCGTCAAACACTTTAGAGGCAGCAAAAAAAAAATTAAGTTAGGAGCAAAGCATACCTTTAACTTTCCTCTTCCCCAGCTCCATTCCAACATTTTCCAAACCACCCTCATATTTCTCCTTGTGCATCTTATTCATCGCCTCCTCCAAGCACCATCCTTCACCGCCTCCTCCGATTTTCATGGACCCGATCTGCTACTCCAGCCTCTGAGCGGAGCCCTCGAGTCGATCAAACCACTTGGTGCTCTCGAATCTCACATGATGCACGTCAGCAAGGACTTGAGCCTGAAGAGGGCTCTGTAAGAACCTCGATATCTTCTTCTCGACCTTCTCCATCTTCCGCAACAACTATACGTGTTGGGGTTAACTCCATGCCGGAGTAGTTAATCTGAGATACCAGCTTTGTTGTGTTATTCCTTAAGGATAAAGTAGTGGTGGAGGCGGATTAGGGTTTGTAGAGAAAAGGAGAAGGAGAGAGTGAGAAGCAGGATTTTTTTGGGTTTTAATTTCCCCCCCCCCCCTACTAAACGCGCGTTCATTAAAATTATAAAGCGACACGCATAGAGGTCGCGCATTTAAGATGCAGCTCCCTCCGTCTTTTTAATTTTTTTTCTTATGACAATAATTTAAGGGCACTCAATAATGCACGCCCTAAATCCTTAAATTTTTTGAAGAGATGACACTTTTTTAATGTCACTCTCATTTGCGTAACATAAATCAATGAGTGTCGTGGTTTGCGCATCGTAAAAGGGTCTTTTTCTTATAGTGTGCATAAGTAGGAAATTTGTATATGAATTTGATTACATGTATAGTAATATTGTGTAGTTGTAAACTAAGGCTTGTAAAGGATGCTTAGTTCGAAGTAAGTTGAATAAGTGGGTAGTCTTAATCTGGGATAAGATGTGAGATTAAAGTGGAGTGTAGTAATCATCCTCTTTCTAGAAAGAGTGTACATAAAATGAGTGTCACTCACTTCCTATAAAGGAAAGACCATCCATTACACACATACAAAGGAGTAAGCACACATGACATCCTAGAGTGACTTTGCACCTACATACATAATTGTAAACCACCGGTGGAAGAGCACCACGTAGTTCATACAAACATTTCTTGTCACTTGCCTCTTGTCTTTCTGCTTGCAATTTATCATCAGTAGACGAGCCAACTGTTGTAACCTGTTCTAGCTTCCTTGGACGATAGTTTCCACTCGTAATACAACGCCAAAGATCTTCATCAATCTCATTGAGATAATCTTCCATTCTATCCACCCATTGCTCGTAATATTTAGGAATTAGCATCGAAATTCTAGTTGAAGAACCGAAAAGTGAGAGAAACCAGTCATCATATACATGTTGAAGTTCGCCATTGATGTACGGAAAAAGATAATGAAAAGCTTGAGAAAATGGAATCTAATGGATAAATATTTCAGAAAAAGATCAAAGAACACTCGATTTTTCAAACGAAATGTAGAATCGAATCAAAACAGTTGATTATAAAAGATTTTCTAAATTAAAAGTGCGGAATGTTTATGAATCGAAAATAGCAATTCAAAACTTTTGGAAACATGAGAAAATCATAAATCAACTGAAAGAATCCTGCTCTGATACCAAATGAAGTTTGTATGAATCGAGTGTATGAAACGAAATCAGAGTACATATTGAATTAAGAACACATCATGCAAACATGATCTATTTAACTATGATATTGCTTCTAAAAGAGTACACGAGCTGAAAGAGTAAAGTTCACAAGAGTGCACAAAAATTACTCTTACTCCTATAGCTATCCCTATTTATAGGAACAACAAAAGCATACAAAAAATACATAAGGACTTAGACATGTAAGCTTCGAACTCTAAAATGTGCCTTGTGAAATACATACAATCGAATATACAATACAGACTTCGAAACTTATCAAGCCTAAATGTAATTCGACACCTGACAACATATTTCGAACTCTACAATTATGTTGTGTCCCTAAGGATTCGACCCTGCTTCCCTGTGCTATATTTTTAGTGCAACTAGCAGTGATTATTTTATCTGTTTAGATCAGCTACGACAATCGGTCTAAACAAATTGGCGCCATTGCCAGGCACACGGTGCTTTCTAATAGTTTTATGCCAATAATTTTTCATTCAGGTACACCTCTAGCTTTTAATCGAGAAATTGAGTGAACTGCAAGGAAACTGAAGTAAGAAGCAATAACAAAGAAACGATTAACTGGTGTCTTTGGTTCATCTTCTTCAGTACCTCCAAAAACCTCCACACCACAAGGCACTCCCTTGTGGAACGAATTAGATCCGTTTATTCCGAAAGTACCCTCATCTTCTCCTCAAAACATCCCTTATAAAACATATTCCCCACCTCTTCCGCAAATTTGAACCCACAAATTCTTCAAAATCTGAATTTGAAGAATCAGAAATGAGTAGAGACGAAGAAGAAAAGACTCTTAGATAGTAGGCCACCTAAGAAGTCAATCCGCAACCCCTTTGCATTACTTATCTGGATGCCCAGAACTTTGAGTTGAAATATAGGTTGATTCATCAACTTCTTACATTCATAGGTTTGGAAAATGAAGATCCACATAAATTCCTCAAGGAATTTCATGTTGTTTGTTTAGGAATGAAGCCACATGTTGTTACAGAAGACCATATTAAGTTAAGGGGATTTCGCTTTTTACTTCAAGTTTCGGCAAAGGGAAATGGTTATATGAACTCCCATATGGTTCATCGCCACTTGGACCAAGCTCACGAAGCTTTTTTTAGAGAAATAATTTCCAGAAATGCGAGTTTACAGTCTTAGAAGAGAAATCTTTGGGATCAAACAAGGAAAAAAGAGAGTTTTTACATACTCACTGGGAAAGATTCAAGAAGCTTCTGGATTGGTGCCCATAACATGGGATCAATGATTATCAAATTTATAATTGCTTTTGTGAAGGCTTGACACCCATGGAGAGGTGCCTGGTAAATGTTTCTAGTGGTGGTTCCTTGCGTGATATGACACCAACTAAAATCAGAGAGCATATCGAAAAGCTGGAAATCGAGTCTAAGCATTTCGGAAATGAAGATGAGTGTAGCATCCCAAATTTCGAGTCCAAAAATTTCATTTTTAATTAATTGATTCATAAAACTTCTATAAGAAAACATAGTGAAGACATATCATTTCATAAAACTAATATCTCATGTCTGAAAACCAAACTACAAATATAACAACGTCAGAGTACAATCTCAAGAATCTCATAATGCGGAAATCCAATGTGTGTGTAAATGATGTGCAACTACCGCGCCGGTTCTTTCCCCCTTGCTGAAGAGGTACCTGAAACAAAACTGAAAACTGTAAGCACAAAGCTTAGTGAGTTCCCCCATCGTACCGCATACCATACAATCACATAACATATATATACTGTCAGACATATCTAGGTGCCCAACCTACCCCTTCGGTCCTCTCGACCGGATAATGCTTAGCATACCTGGGTGCTGGCCTCCCTTTCGGTCCTCTCGGCCGGATACTGCCTAGCATACCTAAGTGCTGGCCTCCCCTTCGATCCTCTTGACTGGATACTGCCTAGCATACCTGGGTGTTGCCCTCCACTTCGGTCCTCTTGACCGGATACTGCCTAGCCTACCTGGGTGTTGGCCTCCCCTTCGGTCCTCTCGACCGGATACTGGGGACTATTTCTCCCCTCTACTACTACCAAATAACATGTAACACATAGTCATATTCTATCTAACATGATTGGGTATGACTACCCCCTTCGGCCCTATCGACCGGAAATCTTGGGGACTATCTCCCTTACTGCTACTAGCACATAACATAATATCATACTATCACATAACATATCATGTAGTAGCAAACCTAGATGAATATCAAAAAGACAATCATCTAACATACGACTCCTACTGGTGGGCCAACATTGGTGCCTTAGACCCACTTCTACTGGAAGGTAACTCACCTCAAAGGGCTGACTGCTGAAAAGCTGATCAGTAGATGTCTGACTGCTGCTCCGGTGATCCTCCGGCTATAAATCCATAAAACACTTAATCAGACACTAATAACTACTCTTAGGGTAAAATGACTATTTTACCCATGACCAAGTCAAATTCAAAGTCAAAGTCAACTTCAATTGACCTGACTCATCGAGTTGGGCCGCCAACTCGTCGAGTCCCTATCCTTTCATCTGCCCTTCTTCAGACCCCTACACGTTGATTTTAGCAATGACTTGACGAGTTCTCCTTCTAAAACATCCACGAATGAACCTTCATCCAACTCGCCGAGTTGTATGAACAACTCGTTAAGTTCATCCACATCCTATGAACAAGTCTACCTTGGACTCGCCGAGTTGTATGAACAACTCATCGAGTTCTATGATTTCCAGGTCTATGGCTAAGTATAAAGCGTTCGGTCACTCCCCCGGACCCCTCTAAGACCACTCTAACACTCACTGGGTTCCTTCGAACCACAACAGAAAAGGGAAGTCAAGCCATGGACTTGTCGAGTCCAAGAACAACTCGTCGAGTTGAGAATGACCAAGTCTTATTTCTCAATTTCTAATGTACAACACTTAACCAAAAGATAGATCTAGGCTTCTAAGATCGATCTAGCACGTAAATTTACAAACTTTACTGCCTTGTGACCCCTCAAAGGCCTTGGATCTGAAGTCTTAGTCCCCAACCATGCTTGCACTCATGATTGGTCACCAAGAATGGCTCCTAAAAGCCCTAAATCACCCTAAAAAGGGATCTAAAATATGAAAGAGAAAGGTATCAGTTTTATACCTCTAAAGAACTGTAGAGGGTGCACAAACTTGAACTCCTCTGGCCTCCTCTTGATTCCTCAAGCCTTTCTCTTCCTTCTTATGTTCCAAAATCACCAAAAACCACCACTAAGGCCTTAGATCTTTACACAAACGATTAGGGTTTGATATGGAGATTTCTTGAGAGCAATAGGGACGAAGGGAGTCTAAATGAGATGCTTAAATAGGGTGCAATACCTTAAATTAGAGCTTTGTCCAGTCAGGGCCTACTCGTCGAGTCTGGCTACCGACTCGTCGACTAGGTCATTAAACTCATGGGTCCAAGTCACTCCTACTCATTGAGTTGGCCATCAACTCTCTGAGTTCGAGGCCAAAAAGATGAGTAATACTTGAATGAAATTCATACTAGGAACCGGGTGCTACAATGAGTGATATCCAGATCATCCAAGGGGATTCAAGGAATTCAACAATGCTCATATGGAAGCTCAGATATCTGAATTGACGAAAGTTGCTCTACACCTGATGAAAGAAAAAGCAACTGTGAAGAAACCATATGGTATATATTTGAAGATGGAACATCCAGTTGATATGTGTATGTTACTGCAAGAGGATACAATTGCAGTAAAAATTTTTGGAGGCTATCTGAATAATTATCAGAATAACTTTCAGTAGAAGTAGCAATACCAGATCCCACCTGGATTCCATCAGCAACAAAATTATCAGCAACCTGGCATTCAGCTGAACTTTCAATAGAAAATTTTCTTGAACATGAATTACCAGAATCAGAATATACAACATCAACCCAATAGTTCCAGAATGGCCTTAGAAGATATAGTGAAGAGTCTTGCCACAAGCACCAAAGCATTCCAGACAGAAACTAGAGCCAGTATCAAGAATTTGAAACAACGGGTGTCTCAACTTGCCATTTCTGTGGATCGTTTGGAGTCTCAAGGAAAGTTACCGGGGTACACAGAAAACAATTTGAAGCATAATGTTAGTGCTATTTCCTTGAGAAGTAGGAAAACATATTAAGCCCAAGCTTATCTGAACCAGAAAACAAGGCTGAAGCTGACGAGTTTGAAGAGGTGTTGGTTGAAGAAGAATATGAAAAGATGGAAGAAAAAGAAACTCCAACACTGGTGAAACCAGATCTGAAAGAACATAAGCCCTTACCTCCATTCCCAGTTTTGGATATTATCCAACATATCCCTCGCTATGCAAAATTTCTTAAAAATTTATGCAACTCAAAGAAAAAATTGAAATTTAATGAGATTGTAAAAGTTGGCAAAAATATATCTTTAATTCTGCAAAAAGATTTTCCTCCAAAGTGTAAGGATCCGAAGATTTTATCAGTTCCTTTTAATTGGGTAATCTTGATTTTCCAAAATCCATGCTTGATCTAGGAGCTTCAGTTAATGTCCTTCACTATTCTGTCTTTGAAAAATTAAAAATGGTAACTTTACAAAAGACTGAGATAATTATACAGTTGACTGACCACTAGATAGTACACCCAAAAGGTGTACTCGAGGTTGTTCTTGTCCAAGTGATTAATCTGATTTTTCCCGATGATTTTAACGTTTTCGGCATGGGAAACTTGGACACTTCAGATTCAAACTCTATTATTTTGGGAAGGCCATTTATGAAAACTGTAAAAACAAAAATAGATGTTTTTAATGGTACGATTTCAATGGACTTTGATGAGGAAGTTGTTAATTTTAAACTTAATAATGATGATTTTCCTTCCGAAAATATTTTTGTCAATTTTATGGATACCAGCATTCCTTTATTAGAGGGATGATGTAGGTTTTCTAATGTTTTTGTGTAAGAAAAGTTTACAGACAGGAATTTATCATACACAATAGAGGAGCTGGCAGAAGATAAGCTTGAGGAGGTGAAGGAGGAGTATCTGATTCCTGCTGAAGAAAAATCAAATAAAAATTTGGAAAGAAACAAAATTTTGGAAGTACAAGAAGAAAAAGTGATGATTTCTATTGAGGAAGTTTCCGATAAGAATCTGAAAAAAAGAAAATCTGAAGAAACTTCAGAGGAGAATTCAAAAAGAAGAAGATCAGAAAGAGGAAGACGTCTAATCATTTGAAAGACTTATCTGAAGACACTCTAGAATCTTTCAAGTTTGCTAAACAAGTTTTAGATCCACCCATCTTTCCATATTTGAAGGGATATGGAGTGACAAGAAAGAGAGTTGAGATTCAGAGAAGTCTTAACCACACCGATTAGTTAATCTGGTTGGGCAAAGTCGAGCCAACGACTTTAAAAATGGATGAATTTCCGGGAGGCAACCCGATGATTTGTTTTTATTTTTCCGCTTTTAATAAAGAGGTCATCGCAGTTCCAAGCAAGCTTTGGGAAATCAGAGGATCGACAGAGTTGCTGAAATTTAGATTTTTCACCATATCTTCGTCAAAATCAGATTTTTGCAAACTTATCAGGTACATTCTTTCCTGGTTGCACCCCTTTTGCTTTTATTTGCTTTATTGAGTTGTTCATTCATCTCTGAGCATTGAGGACAATGCATCATTTTAAGCTTAGGGAGGGGTTTAGTATGAAAATTTTTCATTTATTGTTAAAAAATTAAAAATTTTCAGCTTTTTTAATTTAAAATTTTCAAATTTTATTTTTCTTTTTGCATTTGCAAATAAAAATTTTGAAATTAGAACTCCTTTGATGTAATGTTTGACCATACAAAAATATATAAAAAAGTGTGAAGTATTTTAGTTTAAATTTTTATTTTTTTTAAGTCAAAATTCTTTTTAGGTCAATTACTTCTTTCTATATGTTTATAATGTTTTCATTCTTACTTGATGGGCAAGTAAGGTTTAAGCTTGAGGAGATTTGTTAGATGTCATTTTATGCTTCTTTTAGGGTGGTTTTTATTATCATTTAGGATCATATTTTGTACATTTTCATGTCATTTATTTAAATAACGTTCAGCTTAAGTATTTTATTAGAATTCCCATACTGCTCATATTTTTTATGTCAATTTCAGATAGTTCGAGTTGAGCAATGCTTTGGGAGTAGATGCATGCATATTTGGAGCCTAAATGGAGTTGGAACTGAAGGAGTATGTTGAGGAATGCTTCAAATATTATTTGGTCAAGAAGAATTCGATCGAATTGATCATACGAATATAGAATCTACCATATGAAGCTAGTGGATGTTGCTGGCAACTTTGACCCCCTATCAGTATTTTTACCACATCTCATGAACAATAACTATGATTGACGAGATTCAAAATCTTCTGAAAACTCTACACAATTTAGGACAAGTTTGATGTTTGTGAAAAAAGAAAAATCTGCGATTTCATGGCCCAAAAATGCGATCGCATGTGTGATCTCATGTTTTTCCTACGATCACATGTTTGCCACGAAGCTTTCCAGGGTCAAAAGAAGTCGTTTGGAAGTCATCTGAAGAAAAAAAAACTCAAACATGTGATCGCAAATTATGTACATGCGATCACAACGTCCCTATATGCGATCACAACTTTCCAAAAAAACCCAGAATAACATCCTACTTCAAGGTCCGAGCCACATTTTCTCAAAAAGATGTGATCGCAACCTGGCCCTACGCGATCGCATGTATGGCCGTTTTTGCTAATGGATGTATAAATAGACTCACATAACATTCCATTAAAGATAATTGATACCCTAGTCGACTCCTAAGGTTCCATACGACAAAAATACGATTTTGGAAGTGTTTCTTCTCCGATTTCAACGATTTCTGAATATCTGAAGACTGTGGATTATCTCCTTTAATTAGATTAGTAAGATTAGCTATTTAATGTTTAATTATAGTAGTTTTTAATCAGATTTTAGCCATGTCTGGCTAAAACCCTAGTTTTAGTTCTGCATAGACTAGTACTTTTCATGTGATTAGTTTTCAGATCCGATTTTCGTTTTATGTTTTTTTATCTAGATTTTTCAGTTTTGTTCTTAACGAATGTTTGATTTGGATTCTTATTAGTCTGATCATCTAGCTAGGTTTTAATCATTTTGGTTAATCAGTTAATAGAATCCGTGATTGTTCTAATAAATTAGTTATAAGTAACAAGTAATAAATTGGTTCCGTGTTTGGGATTTGACTTTATTATGAACTGAAAAACCATGTCTTTATGCTTCCGAGCTTGTGAGAAGTATTGAATACTACTGGGAATTTTACACATAACCTAATGCAACTTTTCTGATATTAATTAAGAGCTTGTTTGATTAGACAGTAAAAAGTTAGGGTTAATTAAGGAGCTTGTTTTTATTAACTAGTTTAGGTAAAAGAGATTATATTAGAGTCTGTTAGTATTTCTCAGTACCAACTTAGATAGAACGCATCTCAAATAATTAGATTTAGGTTTGATGCATGATTAGGAAAGTCGCAGCATCTCAAATAATTTGATTTGGATTCTCAGTACCAGAGGTGTTTGTTGGAGGTTTCCGACGAGCCAAGGGCAGCAGCCCCCTCTGTTTTCTCCCACTCTTTTACAACAATAGAGGGTGTTTGGGTTTCTTCATTGTTGTATGTGGAAGCTTCATTTGATAGCAGTTCATTCATAGGGGCATCTTGGTAATTTGAGTCGTTGCTAGCCCCACCATTGAATGCCAAACCATTATGTCCATGAAACTCTTCTAGGCTAAGCCAGTCTGCACATAAAATCTTTGGTAATTTATTGATCTGAGTTTGTGGGATCAGTTGTCCGTGTCAGCATAGGAACGGTTTGTAGATTCAGATGAATCAAAGCTTAGGTTTCATGACATTGAATTCATATATGATGATGATGATTACGTAAACAAGAACATTCAAAAAATTGGAACATGAAATTAGAAAAAGAAAGAGAAAACCTAGGATTACCAGAATTTCTCCTCTTATTGCTTTTTAGCAGTTATGTCGGCTGCTATAATATCTTGGATCATACGGGGCCTTTCTTTTCGATCTTGCTGAAGCAAAAAAAATCTGAGCTGTTTTCTTGCTTTTGAATAGATTGTCTTCCAATTATATAACATGATTGAACCTTAATTCGTAAAATGAAAGCAAATCATGAATAGCTTTAACCAAATCTTTCTGCCAATCCATTGTCCCTGAAGTGGAATCAAGATCGACACTTTTACTGTTACTGTTACTTTCAGATATTGAACATGGGATCGATACCTTTGTGGCATTTCATCGAATATGTGCTGAGCGAAATTAAGATATTCCCATTGAATTGATACAAATTTCCATAATAGATCACAAAAGGTTAAAAAAAAAAAAAAAAAAAAAAAAAAAAAAAAAAAAAAAAAAAAAAAAACCAAATAATGACATGAAAACAAAATCAATTTGTGAAACTCTCACTCAGAATGAAAGGACTGTAATCGATAATCCACTCACCTGATTATGTTTCATTGCTTCGAAGAGGTTGAAGAGACAGAGGGAAGAGGGGAAGGAAGGGCGTCGATTATCCGGCGACCCTTGTGACTTAATCGTCGTCATCAGCAGCGCACAAATGGGGGGAAAGAGCAAACAACAAAAAATCGACATCTGGGGTGAAATCAAGAAGCATCATCTTCTATGTGGATGGTTCATCTGTCGAGCAAGGCAAAAGGAAAACGGAAGTAGTTGGGATCGGTTGTGTGATCGGCTGTGTGATGAAGATGTCGAATGCATGTTGTATGGAATTAGGTCAACAAAACAGAGAGGCAAGGAGTAATTATAGGAGTTTACAAAATTAGGGTAATGTTTATTTACCTGAATACCCTTTATAATTTTATTTAATTTGAAATTTATATTTTAAATCTATTAATAATTAGAAAAATAACAATTAATTTTAGCCACACATCTTAAAAAGTAGATGATCTAGATCTGTTGTTGCGTTCTCAACCTTTTAGGTGTTCTCATTTGATCTTACTCCTATATATATATATATATATATATATATATATATATATATATATATATATATATATATATATATATATATATATATATATATATATATATATATATATATATATATATATATATATATATAATTCTTGAATTTTCACTTTTATTTATATTCAAAATGAATAAAAGTAGTAGTTTTTAAATTCAGATTTTGATTTTTAATAATTATTTGAACGACAGCGTGGTGACTTGAATAGAATGAAAACTATTTACTGGTCAAAAAGTCAATGTCGTATTGTTTTGACTCATAAACGGTCTTCTATTCTTTTTTAAATAGTTGTAAATAATTTATATATAAGTTATGTACTTATCTTTAACACTTTAAATAACGATTTTCGCAATGTTATCATTCTTTGGAATTGACTCTTTATGCAATGATTACACTTTGTATGAATGACATATACCATGTTTTATAAGAAAAAGTTTCTATATTTATTACGATTTAAATAAAATATAACTAAGTCGATCTATATATGTATAAGAAATTAATAACAAAAAATGAGCTTCTAATAAAATGATTAAACCTATAATTTAATATAATTCGTAAAAGTTATCAAGTTAAAGCAATACTTTAAATTTTCACTATGGAAGAGATAAAGAGTATCATATCGATCATATTAATTAAATAGTGGGTCGAAATAAATAAGATGTCAAATACGCAAGTCGTGGTCAAATTGGTTGAGCAAGGTCAGGTCGCCTCGGTGGCTCCTACCGTCCTAGCACTTTCTTTTCTTCATCTTCATGCAAAACGTTTTTTTTATACATACAATAAACACGTCAATGAAATTTATGTAACTTAAAATATATATATATATATATATATATATATATATATATATATATATATATATATATATATATATATATATATATATATATATATATATATATATATATCATAATATTATTCTATATATTAATGATAACTGAAATGTATTATAGGATGAGAATTGTTCGAGAAATATTAATAAAATTTCATGATTTATTAAATACAATAAGGTTTTTATAAATAATGTTGTTTTTGTTATCCTTATCCTTGGTTGTATCATTTTAAAATTAAACTTGGGGGAAATACATGTCAATAAATATTGGTCCGCAATACACCTCAAATCATGTAGTTATTAATGTCGTCCTTGTTCATGGTGGTCATTATGTAGCTAATTCTAAGTAGATACAGGTTTCAACGATGTTTTTAATAGTTTTTTTTCGGATCAAACATAATCTAAGGGTGAGGATTTGGTAGTCGGACATGATATATATATATATATATATATATATATATATATATATATATATATATATATATATATATATATATATATATATATATATATATATATATATATATATGAGTAAATTACACAAATAGTCCCTATGGTTTGGGGTAATTTACGAGTTTGGTTCCTAACTTATTTTTTTAACTCGGAAAGTCCTTATTGTTTGTTTTTATTACGCACTTGGTCCCTACTGTTTGTTTTTATTACGCGCTTGGTCCCTATCTTACCTAAAAAAACAATTATTTAAATGGGGAAAAATTGTGGGGTATGTAAGGTAAGGTGAGGGGGTGGAGGTGGGGGTGTGTTTATTTAAATAAATTAAAAAATCAATGGTAAAATAGTCTTTTTAGGTAAGACAGGGATCAAGCGCGTAACAAAAACAAAATGTAAGGACCTTCCGAGTTAAAAAAATAAGATAGGGACTAAACACGCAAATTAGCCTAAACCATAGGGACCATTCATGTAATTTACTCTCTCTCTCTCTCCTCTCTCTCTCTCTCTCTCTCTCTCTATATATATATATATATATATATATATATATATATATATATATATATATATATATATATATATATATATATATATATATATATATATATATATATATATATATATATATATATATATATATATAGGGACTGGTTCAAATGAGAACCACAAAAGATTAAGAACCCTAAGAACCAATATTTAATAAGTAATATGTATTGTGAATATTACTAACTATGTTAAAATCTTAATTTTGGGTTGTTCGTTAAGATAAGGGAAAAATTGTATTTTTTTTGTCTAATATTTTCATTCATACAATCATTTTATATTTTAACCCAAAATTTATGTAAAATGCAAATTTATACAGTCCATTTACAGTTTAATAGATAAAATTCACAACTTAATACAATTTATTTTATACCAATTAACAAATTTAAAGAAGTAAAACTCAAACTCTACCACTACCACCACCAGCACACACTGCCACCAACCACCTATGCCAACATTGCAACCATCTTTTCTTGAAAATCAGATCTGCATATAAAGTAATGCAATGAGAGGGTAAATACTACATTCATAATTTAATAAACCTATTAATTCACTCATATTGAATTTAATACAAAAAAATTAAAAAAACTAATGCATTCTTACGTACTTATACAACACGAAAAATAAATGTATTCTAACATTAATACAAAAGTTCATTCATAAATCATTTATATGTTAACACAAAATTTATATGTAAAAAAAATCACAGTAAGTTGCAGTCAGTTCACAAATTAATATAATCAATTACCGTTTAATACATAAAATTCACAGGTTAATATAGTAAATTAACAATTTGATACACTGAAATGTCATATTCTTAACTTAAAACTTACATTTACATTTTCAGATATTAGTTCACAAGTTAATATAATCAATTACCGTTTAATAAAAAAAATCACAGCTTATTACATTAAATTAACAATTTAATACAATTAAATATCATATTCTTAACTTAAAACATACATTTATATTTTCATATATGAAGGTTAGTGTTTTTTTTTCCAAGTTAAATTTACACAATATTCTAAATTTAAGTTTTTGTATAATCTATTTAAATTTAGAAAAAAATCATATATGTGTATAATGATTATTTCTTCTTATATTTCAGAAGCAAACACAAAATTCATAACAAACTCGCAACATAGTACAATCAATTCACAACTTAATATAGTCAATTCACAGTTTAATACGTAAAATTATTTATTCACAAAAATATTATCAACTTAAAAATTACATTTATACGTTCGTATATGCAGACATTTCTATGTATTAAATTGTGAATTTATTATATTAAGTCATGAATAAAATTTACAACTTAATACACAAAATTCACAGTTTAATATGATATATTTATAGCTCATTTACAAGTATAATATCATATGTTACTGTATTAAACAAACTATCCACAATTTAATATATACATAAATTATCTCATCTTTCAGAACCAAACATCAAAAGAAAAACATATACAATTTATTGAATAAAAAAAATCAGATCAAGATATACAAAAAATCAGAATTCACAGTTCAATTCAATATTTGAGACATTAATTCACAACATAATTCAATATTCCAGATACTAACTCACAATTTAGTAAATAAACAAAATATATAATCACATTTTAATAACTTATATACTCATAAATTAATATATAAAAAACACATATTCATAGCTTAATAACTTACCGAATATCGTTGAAGCATTTTATCAAACACGTTGTTTTCACCATATACGTCATATCCATAATCACCATAAAACAGAAGATCTGAACAAATATACAAAGAGACGTTATACTAACAATTTATTCATTGTTTAACTTTAAAAAAACTTTACTAGTGACATTCACAACTAAATTTACAACTCAATAATTTATCTAATTTCATTGAGGCATTTCATCAAGCACTTAGTGTGCATCTTTTTTTTTTCGCAGAATTTTTTTATGTAACACCGTCACCAGATACAATACAAATACACCACACATATAAACACCAAATCTAACATGAAATAACACATTTACATCATTTACAACTTAAAACGTACCTTTTCCATGAGCATATCATCAAACATCTTCAAAACTCTTGTTTCCAGATCTAAGAGTGCTTCCTAGCTTCAGATCTAGAGGAGATTGGTTAAAAAAACAAATCTGGAGGTGTTCGGTCATCTGGAGGCAACAAATAACTTCATTCTCCATCAGATCTAGTGTTCCTGCAAAGCATATCAAATAAGCTTTCTAGTGCTCTATCAGATCTAAGTGGTTGTTTGACGTTGGAGGTGGTGGAGGTAATTTAACGTCGGTGGTAATGCTCTCTCTCCAGATCTGAAACATTTTTGCAATTTAGAGATAGAATGGAACTGAAGGAGGACAAGTTGTTAGTGGTAGATTGAGATCGTTAACGGAGAATCGGAGTAATGAACGAGAAGAGGCAATGACAACATATCTAGATCTGAAAGTGGCGCTTCCAGATCTGAAGTTTGTGCGACAGATATATGTTTCTCGCAGGTAATCGGAAGCTGCAGAGAGGATGGGAGGTAGAGGAGGTGGAGTTGGCGTCGATGATGGTGGCGGCAGTGGGTGACATGGCGGTGGTGGAGCAGCCATGGTGGCGGAACTGGGCCGTCGGTAGTGGTGGTCGTGGTATTTATCACAGGTGGTTGAAGTAGATGAGATCATTCCTTTTGTTTTTGTAAAACGAGAGTAATGCATCAGGTATTATGAAATAAGAAAAAATAGCCTTAATAATAGTGATTCTTAAGGTTCTTAATCTTTTGTGCTTCTCATTTGAACCTTTACCTATATATATATATATATATATATATATATATATATATATATATATATATATATATATATATATATATATATATATATATTGTAGGGAGTGGATTTGTCAGTAGTTCTACTTCATACATTAAAAGAGATGTATGGTGTGTTATGTATTTAAAAAAAATGCAACAAATCATTATATAAAGACAGTCCAAGTTATGAAAAAAAGTTAGAGATCAAGTTCGTAAACTATCACAAACCATATGGACACTAGAAGCTGGTAGGTGGAAGCTCAAAGTTGATGATTGGTAGCTGAAAGTTGTAGTTTTATTAATACAGAAGTGTTCAATAAAAATAGATGGTAGTTTTTAAAGTTGTAAAATTTCATAAAAAAATAATAGCTAAAAAAGTTTTGAAAAGGAAAAACTTCCCAAAACATAAATGTCTTTTGTATTAAGAAATTTTGATTTAAAATAAAAGCTAAAAATTCATATCGGTAAATGAAGTTTTGCTTTTCTATTCCTTTTAAAAAATAACTAAAAACTAAATGTTCAGACAATACAGTGTGCATCTTAGCGCATACCGCGGTAAGATGCGGTAAACACCGCACTAAGGGTAAAAAAATGTGGGATAGGTTTATTGAGTTATGATTTTGTCGCATGCTTCTGTCTTTTGTCCGTTTGGAAACTAGTCGTTGGCTTTTTTATTTTTATATTTTTTTTTCATTTTTTATATTTTCCTATAAATTAAACTTTACTTCTCATTTTAAAACCACCAAAAAACACCAAACTCTCTCTAGATTTTTCAAAAAAAAAAAAAAAAACAATTTCAAAATGTTTTCTTCGTAAACTTCATCCAATACGTTGATGTTGCAGGAAGCGGGATTTATGGGGGACGTCATACACACAACACTTGCTTATTTACAAGAAAATGAAGGCGAAAGTTCACGTCCAAAAACAAAAAATCCTCATCCACGAAGAGATCATGAAGTCGTACACAACCATATGGTGAAAGATTGCATTTCTGATGATGCAGTGTTCATGGAAAAATCCAGGCGTTGGTTCCCGATGCGTAAGGTATTATTTTTACGCATTATTTGTAACACTTGATTACCAGTACGCAGTTAATTTAAGCATTTATGTATTTCCTCTGGGACTCGACGAGTTGGTGGCCCAACTCGTCGAGTAGGGTCGCGATCCGCAGGCATTTTAAGTGACCTACTCGATGAGTCGGGAGACTGACTCGGCGAGTAGGTGTTGTTTGAGGGAAACCCTAAATCTGAGGGTTTGCACCCTATTTAAACGTCTTATTGCAGCCTCCATTGTCCCTTATGTTCCCAGAACACTTCTTATCGAAACCCTAGCCGCTTTGAGTGATCTAAGGCCATTTTTGGTGCTTTTGGGTGGTTGTGAAGCTTGGAAGGAAGGAGGAAGCTTGGGAATTCGATTTGGGGCTTGTAGATCCAGAGATCTTATTCTATTTTCAGCTCAATCAAGGTAAATGCCCCCTGTTTTGGTCTTTCTTGTGGTTGTTCATCTTTATGGCTTAGATTTTGGGTGCATTTAGGGCTTTCTAAGCCATTTCCGAATTTGTGATGGGATTCATGGAGTTCTACTTTCAGAATTGAGACATTGTAGGGGTCTCATGGCATAAAGGTGCCAACTTTATGGCCATGAGAGCCCCATGCACATTGTAGAGCACCTTTTATGGATTTTTGAGCCAAAAACCCCATGCATGTGCACCAAGTTTGGAACTTTACGTATAAAATGGACATTAGGAGGCCAGATCTATGGTTTTGAGGTGTTAAGATCCATTTAAATCAACTATATAGTATTAGTCAAGGATGGAATCGCTAAGTTGTTCTTGGGACTCGGCGAGTCGAGGCGTAATGACCACCGAATCCATTCTGCGAATGGACCAGATGTTAGGGAGGGGAGTCCCGTAGATGTTTAGACGCGAAAAAGGACCTGAGAACCATGGGACTCGACGAGTGTATGAACAGACTAGGCGAGTCCAAGGCAATCTCCCAGCATTTGAAGATGAACTCGACGAGTTGTTCTTACAACTCGGTGAGTCTAGGACAAGACTGGTTCATAAGATGAGGATAAACTCGGCGAGCTGTTCATACAACTCGGAGAGTCGGATGAAGGATCCTTCGATGATTTATGTAAAAGGAGAACTCGTTGATTCATTGCTAAACTCGACGAGTAGACACGTGAATGAGGACAGTTAAAGGGAAAAGGACTCGACGAGTTGGCGGCCCAACTCAGCGAGTCAGGTCAACTGGAAGTTGACTATGACTTTGACTTTGACTTTAACTTGGACTTGGTCAGGGGTAAAATGGTCATTTTACCCTAAGAATAGATATCAGACTCTAATTAAGTGTTTTGTGGGGGTTATAGTCGGAGGATTTCTGGAGCAGCAGCAGACAGATATTTCCCACGCAGAATATCAGCAACTACTCGTTCGAGGTGAGTTACCTTCCAGTAGGGGTGAGTCTAAGGCCACAATGCCGGCCCATCAACAAGGGTATTTGGTAGATAATTTTCTTTGTGGTAATTATATTGGTATAATTATGTGCTTTATTCATGAGATATACCTGTGTGATATGTTATGTGTGTCAATGGTAGTGGTAGGGATTAGCCTTTCCATGACATCGGTCTTTAGGATCAAGGAGTAGGTCAGTACCCAGTTAGCCTGACTGTATGATTATATCTTGTTATTATATGATAGTGGTAAGGGGTGAAATAGTCCCCAGTTACCGGTTGAAAGATATTGATGGTAGTTACGGGTTGAAAGATATCGATGACAGTTACCGGTTGAAAGATACCTGTAACACCCATTTATTTATTAAATAAATAAATTAATTAATGAACGAGAAGTAGCCCAAAATAAATAATTGAAAGTTTAGGGTGTTAAAAATATATAATCTCTGGATTATTATTAAGATTTTAGAGGTCAAAGGGCTAATGAGTGAATTTTGGAGTTTATTTGTAAATAATTTTAGAGGATGGGGTTAAAAGTGTAAATTATGGACTAAGTTTGAAAATAAATCTGGAAGTGAGGGGCTGTTTGTGTCACTATGGAGTGTAGTTTAAGTGAACCGGGTATTTAACCTCTAAATTCTGTTCAACCCTAACCCGAACGTCATTCCTGCAGCCGTCATGCGAGACTTCCCATCTGCCACCCATTCCTTCGTCCGTTTTCCGATCATACGAATCCGGTGTCGCCACCCTTATTCCTCCTTGCAGTCGCTGCCTCCGTAAGACCATACCAAACCACCGGGACCGATCGAACGAAGCAGCAGTGGTTAGAGTTTGGAGAAAGTGTCGTCGCTGTGGAACCACAAACCACCAGAAGCGCCGCTTCTTTGCCGCCGATAGACGCTGCTGCTGCCCGTCATCTGTCGTCGGGTGTACAGCTAGCTGTCGCCCGACTCCCTCTCATTCTCCTATATGTTGAAGCCCTGAGCGATTGCCGATGACGAAGTAGATGAACATGATCTATCGTTGCTGCCATTTACTCGATGGGTTCGCGACCTCCCTCCTCTTCCCCATTTATCCTGTGATTCGTGTTTCAGGACGCGTATGCATCCGTATGACAGCAGTCATCGTGTGTTATTCGCTGGAGATAAAGGGAGCCACCATGGCAACCAATTATGGTGGTTGTCGACGTCCAAGCTTCTGCTACCGCCGTCATGCACCACCAAGGGGAGGCTGAGTTCGTTTTACAGCAGAAAGCGTAGTTCGGGAATCTGTCATCTAGCAGTTAGGGTTGATTCTGCGGGACTTCAGCAGTGCTAGGTGAGTCTTCTCACCATACCCATGGGTCTACGGCACCAAGGCCGGCCCATTATGTGTTTATGATATATGTGTAATTACTCTGTGTCTTGATATGTATTGTGATCATATGTTTTGCATGAAGACCTCGGGGGGAGCCCGTGGCCTCAAGTGTAAGACCATGTGGAGTAGCCCATGGCAGTCCAAGTAAAGACAATGTGGGGTAGCCCATCGCCTTGGGTGTAAGACCATGTGGGGTAGCCTATGGCCTTGGGTGTAAGACCATGTGGGGTTGCCCATGGCAGTCCAAGTAAAGACCATGTGGGGTACCCCATGGCAGTCCAAGTAAAGACCGTGTGGGGTAGCCCATGGCCTTGGGTGTAAGACCATGTGGGGTAGCCCATGGCATTCCATGTAAAGACCATGTGGGGTAGCCCATGGCATTGGATGTAAGACCATGTGGGGTAGCCCATCGCAGTCCTAGGTGAAGACCATGTGGGGTAGCCCATGGCATTCTTACAGGTTTTTGGTATGCATGACTTATATGTTATATGTAGCTTTTATAGCTAGCAGGATATGTGATACGGGTAGCTTTTATATCTAACATGATAGGTGATATGTGGATTGTGTGTATGGTATGCTTTGGGAAGCTCACTCGTGCTTACAGGTTTTGTTTATGGTTTCAGGTACTTCATTTTCAAAGGAAAGGAGTCGGCTCGATCGCAGCGCATCACACTATGCTTTCCGCACATGAGATCTTTGGGGTTAAACTCTGATATTATTTTATGATGACATGCTTGATTATTCACACTGGTTTGACATGAGATATTATTATGCTTGTTTTATTATACTGTTGGTTTTGTAATAACTTAGTTAAAATGAAAATTTTGTCCTTTATTTTTGGGACGTTACAAGTTGGTATCAGAGCCTTGGTTTGAGGGATTCGGGCACACTCTCGGGTGTGTCTGGACTCAGACTGAGGACTTGGTATGAAATTTTCCAAAAGAAAATCATTTTTCTTTTCAAAAAAAAAAAGAAGAATTTAGAAAAGAAACTAAAAGGGAAAAGAACTTTGAAAAGAACAATGTGTGTGATGCATGCAATCAGCCGAGCTCAAGTATGTTTCCCCAGAATACCCACATATGTTGTGTGTTATGACCTGTATATGTTGTATGATCTGGTAGACTTGCATGCTAGTTCTGAGTAGTCAGTAATAGGTTGGCCTAATATGTGATGCTTGTGGCCTTGGAATATTGGATGCCATGCTGGAATGAGAATGATAATTGGTATTTGTAACTGCTATGTGTATCCTTTTAAAATTATATACAATTAGGATCTTATAGCCTTAGAATAATAGATTTGGCCTTATTTCCTGTTCCTTGTTTGGTTGTGGTCCTAGGGTAGAGTTTATTATTCGAAAATCTATTGGATCCTGTTATGTGTATAATTTGCATGCATAAGGCAGCCGACATTGAGGATTGATGGATGTGGATAGCACGATCTGCGATATGTGGACTGAATGTTTTATGGTAGTTCTTTGGGTTGGAGTGCAACTGCACGAATGCTGCTTGCTTTGTGCTTTGTTGAACTCTTAGGTGATGGGAGTCAGCTACTAAGTGGATGTGACGGTATCTAGGAGGTAGATGGTTGGCATCATGGGGAGTCTTCAGCGGCTGATGGCAGGGCGAGGTTTGAAACCTAGGAAAGCCAATGATGTGCTCGGGTGAGTTGGTGGGGTGATTTAGTGATATTGGGAACCTAAGGGGAGCCTAGGAGTTGCTTCGGTGAGTATCGTGTTGTTGTTTAGCAGATGTTCGTTGCATCAATAGGGTAGGTGACTTAGACGATTCGGGAGGATTGCAGAGGAAAGTATGGTAGGTGTGGAAGGTAGTATGGGCCCGTACTATTGGAAGTACAGGATCTATACTCGAATCAGTAAGAGTCTTGGAGAATCTAAGAAGCTTGGGAAGGAGGATAACTGCTATGCGGAATGCAGTTGGTCACGCAAGGAGAAGGACCAGGGTTTGGTCTCGGCTCCGGTAGTAAGCCATATCGTGTAAGGACTGCTAGGATTTTGAGTTCGCCTTGGATCTTTTGTATCAGGCGGCAAGGATCGATTATGCGATCTATTGCACTTTCAAGATTGTGAGACTAGGTCATATGGATGGTTAGTAGCCCGGTATAGAGTAGAGGTTGCTCCAATTATTGCAGTTCAGCCGTTGACGATTGAGTTGGTGAGTATGCCAGGGTGTGAGACCCTGATTGATATGATTTCTAGAGATCGAGAGCAGGGAATGGTGTGGAGCACGTAGGGAAGAGGGGACCTGATTGGGTGTCTATATTGGAGGGTCTCGGGAAGAGACCCAAGAGTTCGAGTCAGTTTTGAGGGGCCAACAGGGCCGGATTTAGTGCGGTACTTGTAGAAAGTTGCGTGAAGGAGTTTTCACTTCGAGGATTTTACTAAGTGTATCTCTGAGTGTGCTTCCCTGTTTGTGTTTGGACTATACATTCAGACATTTTTCATATGCTATTTGCATACCGTGAGTTACGGGGTGGCTAGTGAAAAGTTGTTCCCTCTTGGTTGGTTTGGATCGTTCAATGCTATCTGGGTCGATGGTTGAGATCAATTAAGGACATGATGCGGAAGACCTACGGGCATGATTATTGACTCGGCCATTATGCTTGAGGCTTTTGGAAACGCCACGGGAAGTGGGTTACTATTGAGGCTTTGGTCTGGGCATCGGCTATTTGGACTTCAAGATATAAGTGGGGCATCATTTCAAGACATCTGAGATTATTAGTTTTGCTAGGATTCAGGAGGTGTTTTCTGATCTTCAGGGATTGTGTGGTCATTAGGGGTTCTGGAGCGTAATTGAACACTCGCATGGATAAAAGTAGGTTTTCAGCAGTTGGTTATTAACGAGTAAGAAGGATCGGGAATCCTTTAAATCTCACATATTGCGAAGACTTAGTCGACTCTAAGTGGGGGAGAATCATGCAAGTATTCAGGACAGGGACATGTGTGAGACCGAGAAGGACTTCTCGTCCTCATCAAGGGAAAATGCCAACCCAATTGGCTATTTGGTTTGAGGGCTGTGCGAGTTTGGAGTTCGGTAGAACTCCCCAGCGTGTGAACCGCATCTTCTTGGGGGCTTGATAGCAGAATTTGGGGAATTAGATTGGGGCTCCAGTCATGGATGGAGTTCAGTTTAGGTGTTCAGTGGAGTGTGTACTCAACTCAGTATGCATTTTGAATCAATAAATTAGGGGTAAGGTATCGAGCTAAGGTTGTGTTAGGATGAGGGTGTTGTAAGACTATGAGGGAGCCGTAGCATTCATTAATGGTCAATTGGTATGGAAGCGTTGTAAGACTAAGGGGGATCCGTAGCATTCACTAATGGACAGTTGGTATGGGAGTGTTGTACGTTTGCGGGTGTAGCCGTAACATTCACGAAGTTAGCAAATAGTACTTGAGTGATGTAAGTCTGTGGGTGTAGCCGCAGCCTTCACTTGGTTAGTAAATGGTATGAGTGTGTTGCGAGGACACGGAAGGAACAGTAGTACCCACCAGTTCGGGTGTAGCAGTGAGGATATGGAAATCCATGAATTAGATTTCGGAATTACCCAGATGAATTAAATCTGGTTGAGACAGTGTGGATCGCCCCTACAGTTTATGAGATCAGGAAAGCAATGGACTGCGTAAGGTCATTCGGGATATTAGGCTAGCATTGGTCGGGTAGCAATCACTTTTAGCCTTAGATTTGATGATGACAGGATTCGACGTATGGATCTGATCGGTTAGATCAGAAAGTGTTAGAGTCACAGTGGCATGATAACTAGTTGCAACTAGTTCCAGAGAAGAATTTTGTTTAGAAGTCGTGTGAGGCAACTATGTAGGGATTCCTTTGGCTCCGCAGTCGGGCTGGAACCCGGTATTTCAGACGATTAGCAAAAAAATTAAGACCAGGTAGGTCTCGGTAGATGTTGGGAAGTAGCCATGTGGTAGTTCAGTATTTCAGGCAGTTCCGTGTTTCAGCCAGTTCAGTGTTCAGGCAATTTAGTGCTCAAGCAGTTAGTGTTTCAAAATTTTCAATGCTTCGGATAGTTCAGTGTCTCAAACAGTAGTCACAGATAGCTTTAAATATGCTAAGTCATTTACAGCGGGATTATATGAGTTTTTGCCAAGTATGAGTGAATCACAGGGATTTTGGATCTGTGATTCTGTTCTTTAAGTGGGAGCCTTGAGTTATCATAAGATGAGTAGGTAGCTAAGAGACAAGTGGGTTGGATTCACCAGTAATGATTCAGTATGGGCGGTTAGTTAGAGGGTCAGATCGTCCTGAGACTACATATTTTAGAGTGAGTGATGTGATCGTAATGCAAGAAATTCGCTTATCTTCATGTTCTAGAACCCTGCAAGGGATAGTTTTAGTTGCCCTGGGAAAGCTAGGGTGTGCCCAGGATTATGGTCATTATATTTGAGAAGATGGGCACGTAAGGAATGGTAAGAAATGATTTTGAGAACGAAATCTAATTTAAGTGGGGGAGAGTTGTAACACCCGTTTATTTAATAAATAAATAAATAAATTAATAAACGAATAGTAGCCCAAAATAAATAATTGAAAGTTTAGGGTGTTAAAAATATATAATCTCCGGATTATTATTAAGATTTTAGAGGTCAAGGGGCTAATGAGTGAATTTTGGAGTTTATTTGTAAATAATTTTAGAGGATGGGGTTAAAAGTGTAAAATATGGACTAAGTTTGAAAATAAATCTGGAAGTGAGGGGCCGTTTGTGTCACTATGGAGTGTAGTTTATGTGAACCGGGTATTTAACCTCCAGGTTCTATTCAACCCTAACCCGAACGTCATTCCTTCAGCCGTTATGCGAGACTTCCCATTTGCCACCCATTCCTTCGTCCGTTTTCCAATCATACAAATCCGATTTCGCCACCCTTATTCCTCCTTGAAGGCGCTGCCTCTGTAAGACCATAGCAAACCACCGGGACCTATCGAACGAATCATTAGTGGTTAGAGTTTGGAGAAATTTTCGTCGCTATGGAACCACAAACCACCAGAAGCGCCGCTCCTTTGCCGCCGATAGACGTTGCTGTTGCCCGTCATCTGTCGTCGGGTATACAGCTAGCCGCCACCCGACTCCCTCTCATTCTCCTATATGTTGAAGCCCCGAGCGATTACCGACGACGAAGTAGAGGAACACGATCTGTCGTTGCTGCCATTTACCCGATGGGTTCACGACCTCCCTCCTCTTCCCCATTTATTCTGTGGTTCGTGTTTCAGGATGCGTATGCGTCCGTATGACAACAGTCACCGTGTGTTGTTCACTGGAGAGAAAGGGAGCCACCATGACAACCAATTATGGTGGTTGTCGACGTCCAAGCTTCTGCTACCTCCGTCATGCACCACCAAGGGGTGGCTGAGTTCATTTTACAGCAGAAAGCGTAGTTCGGGAATCTGTCATCCAACAGTTGGGGTTGAGTCTGCGGGATTTCAGCAGTGTGGGATTGAGACTGCGGGACTTCAGTAGTGCCAGGTGAGTCTGATGGGTTTTAGCCATATGAACATTCCTATGTGCACATACAAAACCCTAATGCTTGGATCTAGGTTTCTCTAATTGAACATGCATGAATCCAAGACTTATAATGGTTATTCTAGTATAATAACAAAGAGAAATCGGAGTTATAAGTTTACCTTGAATCACTTGTTTGATCTTCTTGTTCTTGGAGCTTTAGAGTCACAATTATCACTCCTCTAATGGCTTACAAACACCAACTAGCAAGAGGATGATTTGAGAGAGTGGGGAGGGACTTAGAAATCGGCCAAGGTTTCCTTAGGAACAAGGTGTGTCGATTTCCATGACCCCAAGGGTCTATTTATACTTGTAAGGCTCCTAGGGTTTCACCCTTAAACCCTAATTGGATAACTTAAGCCCAAAGCAATCATAATCCCTTCATGATAACCCTTTGGACGGATTTTAGGATTATCCTAATCCCTAAAATCGTCCACCATACCATCCATAAAGGATTACAGCCTAAAGTATAACTATCACACATTTGACAGTTTAAGTCCTTCTATTTAATTAATCTCTTTAAGTCACCAAATTAATTCCTAATTAATTTATGACTTATATTAATCAAATAATAATAATATTATTCCTTATAATATTTCAACTCTCATTGTAAATCATCCTATCAAGTTGCTATGGTGAAGTCAACCCAAAAGGACTATGCTCAATCGGGTCAAATACTTGCTTAATATAGTTGCAGCCTTAGACACTATTCGAACAGTCTCCCACTTGTATAAGTCTAGTAACTATATACACCGATTAGCAATCGTAGCTCTCAAAGTCGCTGTCAAACTCTGATCTAATCAATCTTTCCCTTTAGATAAGGGATCATACAGTCCTCTGTATAGATATCATGCTGACATTTATATGGAAGCAATTATCTAGCATTTGATTTCTCAATCTCAGATTTATTTTGACATAGAACTTAATCGAACACATCAATTTAGTTCTGACCGGGCCCGGCACATAAGTCAAATCAAATCATCGAGCGGCCGAGATATCGCTTTTACCTTCTTAGGATAAAAGTAACAAATAAACTTCGACTTATATACATTTACTTATTCATTAATCAACTATACACAACAATGCGTTTTATAGCATCAAGTTACTGATGCGGTTTCGCATTATCAATGTACAACCTATTAACAAATAACAAACCATATATCTAGGTTTTAGGACCATATGATATTATCGTCTTGCGATCACCCTTTTGTCACATTCCATAAGGTGATTCCAGCAAGCGCGGGTTTATTCCAATGCTCAAAACTAGTTCATAAGCACTCATGAACGTTGCAGCAAACTTTTGCTATGTCTAATACCATTTAGACAATCTACACACCAATTCATGACAATCTTCATTCATACATACTTCCAACATATGAACGATTGTGGACATTTGAATAATTCGATTATTCTTACTAAACTCAATTATTCTGGAAGTCAAAACATGCAAAGTGAAACAATAGTTAAATGATTAACATAGGATAGTAACTTTACTTATAAATAATACTCTTTTATTTAATCATCAAATGTTAATTACATTTATCTATTATACGTTTCTAAAACTATCTAATCTATACTAATATCATCCTTCAGCCCAATGCTCCTAGCATGCTGCAAGTGCTTAACCCTGCTCAGTCCCTTCGTAAGCGGATCTGCTGGGTTATCTTCTGATGATATCCTCTTCACCACGAGTTGTCCATCTTCTACACGATGTCTTATAAAATGATATTTTCTGTCGATATGTCGAGATCTACCATGATCTCTTGGTTCCTTGGTCAAGACAACTGCTCCTTCATTATCACAGAAAATCTCCATGGACTCCTTTATGGTAGGTACAACTCCAAGATCACTAATGAAGTTCTTTAACCATATTGCCTCTTTCGACACTTCGCTCGCTGCAATGTACTCTGATTCGCACGTTGAATCAGCTACAGTTTCTTGTTTGGAACTTTTCCAAGTTACTGCTCCTCCATTCAGGGTAAAGACCCAGCATGACTGTGAACGGTAGTTATCCCTGTCGGTCTGAAACATGGCGTCACTATACCCTCGCAGCTTCAAGTCATCACTCCCTCCGAGGACTAAAAACCATTCCTTGGTCCTCTGAAGGTACTTAAGGATATTTTTCACCGCAATCCAATGGGCTCTGCCATGATTCCCTTGATATCTACTAACCATGCTCAAAGCAAAGGCTACATCAGGGCGAGTACAAGTCATAACATACATGATTGAGCCAACTGCGGAAGCGTATGGTACTTGGCTCATTTCTTCAATTTCGGCTTCGGTACTCGGACTTTGAGTCTTACTCAACTTGGCATTATATTGTATCGGTAATTCTCCCTTCTTCAATTTTTCCATACTAATACGTTTTAGTACCTTATCCAAGTAAGTGTTATGACTAAGACCTATTAGTCTCTTACTTCGTTCTCTCACTATCCTTATTCCCAGAATATAGGAAGCCTCTCCGAGGTCTTTCATAGCGAATCACTTCCCGAGCCAGGACTTAATCTCCTGCAGTGTCGGGATGTCGTTTCCTATGAGCAATATGGCATCGACATACAAAATGAGAAAGCTAACTATACTCCCACTGGCTTTCACATATACACATGATTCATCTTCACTTCATACAAATCCAAACTCTTTGACTTTCTCATCGCAACAAAGATTCCATCTGCGAGATGCTTGCTTAAGTCCATAAATGGACTTCTCAAGCTTACACACTCTATTTGGATGCTTCGGATCGACAAAACCCTCTAGCTGAGCCATGTAAACATCCTTAGCCAACTTCCCATTAAGGAAAGCGGTTTTAACATCCATTTGCCAAATTTCATAATCATGAAATGCAGCAATCGCTAGCATCACTCTAATAGATTTTATCTTCGCAACTGGCGAGAAGGTTTCATTATAGTCAACTCCGGGAGTTTGAGTAAAACCCTTCACAACCAATCGCTCCTTATATGTGTGTACATTTCCATCCACGCCGGTCTTCTTCTTGAAGATCCACTTGCACCCAACGGTCTTACGTCCAGGCACATAATCAACCAAATTCCAAACTTGGTTGTCATACATGGATTGGATCTCGCTGTCCATTGCCTCTTTCCACTTCGCAGACTTCGGGCCTGCCATGGCTTCCTTATAGCTATTAGGTTCATCTAGATTTATTAGTGTACTATCACTAATATACGTGTCCCCTTCGGTAGTAATATGAAAACCATATAACTGGGGTTGAACTCTAACTCTTTCGGAACGTCTAAGAGGTAAGGACTCATCAATTGGTTCAACCGGAGGTTCCTCCTCGGTTGAGGGCCAGCGGTAGAGGTTCCTTCATCTATCAACTCTTGAATCTCTTCAAGCTCAATTTGCCTCCCACTGTTTCCTTGGCTTATGAGTTCTCGCTCTCGGAAAACTCCTCTCCTCGCAACAAAGACAACATTATCCTTCGGTCTATAGAAGAGATATCCAAAGGATTTATTCAGGTAGCCGATGAAAATACATCGCTCACTACGAGGTTCGAATTTGTCGTGAGTATCTCGTCTTACGAAAGCCTCGCAACCCCAAACCTTGATATGTGCTAACGAGGGAGCATTCCCTGTCCACATCTCGTGAGGTGTTTTGGTAACCTTCTTAGTAGGGACTCGGTTAAGGATATGGGCGGCAGTCTCTAAGGCATACCCCCAGAATGAGATTGATAGCGAAGCACGACTCATCATAGAGCGGACCATGTTCAACAAGGTTCGATTATGCCTTTCTGCCACACCATTCAATTGTGGTGTCCTAAGTGGCGTCAATTGTGAAACTATTCCACACTCTTTTAGATAGTCGTGGAATTCAAGACTTAGGTACTCTCCTCCTCGATCGGATCGAAGCAACTTGATTTTCCTGCCCAATTGATTCTCCACTTCATTCTTGAACTCTTTGAACTTTTCAAATGTTTCTGACTTTTGCTTGATTAAGTAGATATACCCATATCTACTATAGTCATCGGTAAAAGTCACATAGAAGCGGTTTCCATCCTTTGTGGTTGATCTAAACGGTCCACATACATCGGTATGTATTAGGTCCAATAAACCCTCACCCCTTTCACATGTGCTAGTGAAGGGTGACTTAGTCATCTTTCCAAGTAAACAAGATTCACATGTGTCATCTTCCCTAAGGTCGAATGACTCCAACACTCCATCCTTTTGGAGTTAGGCTATGCGCTTCTTGTTGATATGTCCAAGACGACAATGCCACAAGGATGCTCTATCCATACTATTGGAATAATCCATGCATAAAACATCATTTCCTAGGTTATCTACAATCATAACAGTTTCATAAATTCCATTACATGGTATTGCTTCAAAATATAAGACACCATTTAGATAAGCACAAATAGAACTATTCTCATTATTAAAAGAAAATCTAAATCCTTGTCTAAACAAACCATGAAATGAAATGATGTTTCTGGCCATTTCTGGCAAATAGCAACAATTGTTCAAATCTAAAGATAAACCATTCCTAAGCACTAGAGAATACACTCCAATCTTGGTCACAGGCGACGATCTTGTATTCCCCATGATTAGATTTATTCTTCCATGCTCCACATCCTTATTTCTTGTTAGTCCCTGCGAAAGACGGCTTGATCTTTCCTTCCTTGATGGCTTGCAGGTACTCTGGGCAACTTCTCTTCTAATGCCCTATTTTGTGGCAATGGTGGCACTCTGCCTCCTTTGGGTTGGAAGTAGGCTTGGTGGGATCAACTTTTATCCCACTAGAGGAGGAACCATCTCAGGACTTTCCCTTGCGGTGGATCTTAGACGGAGCCTTCCTCTTCTTGCCTCTTCCTTGCCCAATAGCCAAAACAGGAGCATCAGGTGGATTGGGAGTAGGTGCAACGGACTTGTCCTTGAGATTGCTCTCAGCAACCCTAAAGAGACCTTGGAGCTTGCTTAGGGTGACCTCTTCCTTATTCATATGGTAGGTCATCCTAAATTGATTGTAACACGACGGCAAAGAGTGAAGCACCATGTCGATCGCCAAGTCTTCCCCAAAGTCAACATTTAACTTGCGAAGTCGATCGACATACGTTTGCATCTTTTGCAGGTGCACGGTAAGAGATTCTCCATGACCCATTTTGGCGGAAATCATGTTAGTGAAAATCTCGTAACGCTCTTGTCTCACGTTTTGATGGTATCTCTCCAACAAGTCTTGGTGCATTTCGTACGGATACATGTCCTCGTAGTACTTTTGGAATTCGACATTCATGGTGGCTATCATGATGCAATGTACCTTCGTTGCATCATGCTCGTGAGTTTCAAAAGCATCCATTTCAGCCGGAGTAGCGATTTCAGGATTGATCTTCTCGAGCTTCTCACCGAGGACATACTCCTTGTCCTCGTAGCGAGCAATCATGCGAATGTATCTTATCCATTCGCTAAAGTTCGTTCCATCGAAAGTTACCTTTTGGCAAAGGCTCATCAATGTGAATGATCTTGCAGCAGCGTTGTTTGCGTTTGAATTCTACAAATAGAAACGAACAAAGATAGATTATAATTTGGATCCCTAATTATCACCCAATAAGAAAAATTAGGGCTAGGATCCAACAACAATGTTTACATATTAGAAAAGGGATGTCGTAATCTAACATGTAAACAATTTTAAGGTAAGTGAATGACGATTCACTAATTCTCCACCATAAAACATAACTTTGACTCTTAGTGTAATGAGAATTCCTAGATTTAGATGAGATTCATTGAACTTTTCAATGGCATGTTTAAATCTCGATATGCCCCTCTCATTTGTGACTGGGATACCGAGGATCACAAAGTGGGTGTGAATTACCATGCAAATTCACATGGTGCCTTCATTGTAATGATCACCTATTCGATGTGCCGGTAAACCACACACGCTCCATCGAACTATGATAAACAATGAATCACCCTTTGCCACCTTTGCTTAGAACCAATTAGTGTGCCAGTAAACCACACACGCTCCACTAACTTCTTAGCAAGGGTGCAAAGTGTAATTTCATGGGATTACATCAATTCACTTTTCCTAAAGTAACTAGGATTGGGAATTTTGAAAAACATGTAGTTACTTTGTATTTCATATTATACTTTTAATGAGAAGATGAGGTTGCCCAATCTTACCCGTTCGGCTAACGACCCTCCACCGATCAAGTAAGCGGTGGGTGTGAGTGTACACGCATTAAGCGCCATTTTATAGGCAGCAACCTTATACCCACCTTATAGACCGGCTTCGTGAATGAGGCCTACTAATGGTAAGACTAGCATTTTAATTATATATATATATATATATATATATATATATATATATATATATATATATATATATATATATATATTAATCTTGTAATATTATATTAGTATAGGGTTGAATTTTAAACTTGTAAAATTCTACGGTTTGAAATTTAAATTGTCCAAATTAAACTTTTAATCACAAAACATAAATTTCAAATCTTGAGGGTGGGTTTTAAACTTTTCAAAACATAGAGGATCAAACAACAAATAATTTAAATTAACATTTAATCACATAATTATCCATATTTGATTTATTTAATTATTTCTTGCAAAACAATTTACCAATTTAATTAAAATAATTAGTCAATTATCACATAAGGAAACTAATATTTAATTAATTGATAAATATCCTCAATTAGGTCAAGGATATACTCAAATATATCAAAAAATCGGATTTATATTGACCTAATATGATTAAGGTAAGTTTCAAAATGATAAACAGCAAGAAATCCCAAAATTAGCTCTTTCTGACGCTCGAACTCGCCGAGTTGAGGCCTACTCACTGATTCCACTATGGGACTCGCCGAGTTCATCAGGCAGGAACACAAAAATCAAATTTTGCAAGCATCAAACAAGTAACCAATGCATCAATTCAATAGAAACCAATTTAGGCTCTGATACCACTGATGGGTTTTAGCCATATGAACATTCCTATGTGCACATACAAAACCCTAATGCTTGGATCTAGATTTCTCTAATTGAACATGCATGAATCCAAGACTTATAATGGTTATTCTAGTATAATAACAAAGAGAAATCAGAGTTATAAGTTTACCTTGAATCACTTGTTTGATCTTCTTGTTCTTGGAGCTTTAGAGTCACAGTTGTCACTCCTCTAATGGCTTACAAACACCAACTAGCAAGAGGATGATTTGAGAGAGTGGGGAGGGACTTAGAAATCGGCCAGGGTTTCCTTAGGAACAAGGTGTGTAGATTTCCATGACCCCAAGGGTCTATTTATACTTGTAAGGCTCCTAGGGTTTCACCCTTAAACCCTAATTGGATAACTTAAGCCCAAAGCAATCCTAATCCCTTTATGATAACCCTTTGGACGGATTTTAGGATTATCCTAATCCCTAAAATCGTCCACCATACCATCCATATAGGATTACAGCCTAAAGTATAACTATCACACATTTGACAGTTTAAATCCTTCTATTTAATTAATCTCTTTAAGTCACCAAATTAATTCCTAATTAATTTATGACTTATATTAATCAAATAATAATAATATTATTCCTTATAATATTTCAACTCTCATTGTTAATCATCCTATCAAGTTGCTATGGTGAAGGCAACCCAAAAGGACCATGCTCAATCGGGTCAAATACGTGCTTAATATAGTTGCAGCCTTAAACACTATTCCAACAGAGTCTTCTCACCATACCCGTGGGTCTACAGCACCAAGGCCGGCCCATTATGTGTTTATGATATATGTGTAATTACTCTGTGTCTTGATATGTATTGTGATCGTATGTTTTACATGAAGACCCCGGGGGAGCCCGTGGCCTCGGGTGTAAGACCATGTGGGGTAGCCCATGGCAGTCCAAGTAAAGACCATGTGGGGTAGCCCATAGCCTTGGGTGTAAGACCATGTGGGGTAGCCCATGGCAGTCCAAGTAAAGACCATGTGGGGTAGCCCGTGGCCTTGGGTATAAGACCATGTAGGGTAGCTCATGGCAGTCCAAGTAAAGACCATGTGGGGTAGCCCATGGCCTTGGGTGTAAGACCATGTGGGTAGCCCATGGCAGTCCAAGTAAAGACCATGTGGGGTAGCCCATGGCATTGGATGTAAGACCATGTGGGGTAGCCCATGGCAGTCCTAGGTAAATACCATGTGGGGTAGCCCATGGCATTCTTACAGGTTTTTGGTATGCATGACTTATATGTTATATGTAGCTTTTATAGCTAGCAGGATATGTGATACGGGTAGCTTTTATAGCTAATAGGATACGTGATATGTGGATTGTGTGTATGGTATGCTTTGGGAAACTCACTAAGCTTCGTGCTTACAGGTTTTGTTTATGGTTTCAGGTACTTCATTTTCAAAGGAAAGGAGTCGGCTCGATCGCAGCGCATCACACTATGCTTTCCGCACATGAGATCTTTGGGATTAAACTCTGATATTATTTTATGATGACATGCTTGATTATTCACACTAGTTTGACATGAGATATTATTATGCCTGTTTTATTATACTGTTGGTTTTGTAATAACTTAATTAAAACAAAAATTTTGGTCTATATTTTAGGGACGTTACAATACCGATGATATTATATGGTATGTGGTATGATGGGGGAACTCACTAAACTTTGTGCTTACAATTTCAGTTTTGGTTTCAGGTACCTCTTCGTTCAAGGGGAAGGAGCCGGCGGTGTAGCAGCGCATCACACATTCACACATGATTTCCGCAATGAGCTTCTGGGATTGTACTCCGATTTCCATCACTTATGATGTTATGATTTTGAGACACGACATTGTGGTTTAAACCTGATGTAGTATTGATAATGTTTTGGTAACATATTTTATGATTTACTTAATTTAAAAATGAAAATTTTGGCCTCAAATTTTAGGATGTTACATTATTGATGATATACAAAATCATTTTCCATATTTTCTGTAACGGGTTGATAGAAGATGTAAAAAGGGTTTCTCCACAATCCAAAAATATACAACCGCAATTCATCAACTAGCATTCGACATAGGACCAAACTTATGGGATGAGTATCTGAGGATGTTAGAGCGCAAGACGCGAGATTGTCTATATAAGTTTGTTAAAGTTGTGATTATCCTATATCACAGTCGCTATTTACGCAAACTTATAATTAGTAACATCCATCAACAATATACAACAAATTAAAACAAGCATGGGTTCCCTTGAATGCTTGATAGAATTGATTGTACGCATTGGGGGTGGGTAAATGTGCCCTAATGCATGGCGCGGTCAATTTATGCGAAGTGATCAAAAGCAGCCGACAATAATTTTAGAAGCAGTGGCGTCGTATGACCTTTGGATTCAACATCTACCTTTGAAAATCATATGATGTGGTGTTTGTAGCAAATGAGACATAATACATGCATGGTTATTACCTTACTGATGGTATATATTTCGAGTTAGCAGTATTTGTGAAATCATTCACATGTCCAAACGATGAGAAGAGATTAAAGTTTAATTCAACACAAGAATCTGCTAGGAAGGATATCGAGCGCACATTTGATCTCCTAAATAGATGTTGGCAGATACTCACGGTACCAGCACGGTCTATGGAGCGTAGACGAATAAGTAGCCTAATGTATGCATGTATCATATATGCATAATATGATTTTAGAATATGAGAGGAAGGCGATTTTCCACTACAATGAGAATGAAAATTTACCAAATGTAGAAGGAGTTGGTATTGGTTTGAATACGTACATGACGAACATAGCGGAAGTATACGACCAACTTGGGCACCACAACCTTTGTGCAGATTTGGAAGAACACATCTTCAATGCTCGAACGAATCTCGTTGTTGACCATTTTGTTGAAGACGACTTGTTTGATGATACAAACATCGAATCGGAATCGTCTGAAGGAGATTAATGAGGTATACTATGCTTCGATTGTGTGTGTGTGTTTTTTTTTTAAAATTTAGTATGTATTTCGTTTAATTAATGAGGTATTTTCCTTTTATTATTTTAATCTATTACATTTTCTTTGATTAAAAAAAAAACAAAAGTACGGTAAGGTGCGGTATGACTCATACCAATTTTGTAGGGTGTAATAAAAAATAAAGTGATAGTAGAAAGTGTGGTATGACACCCACCAGCCTCATAAAGCTTTCAAAAGATTGGTGCCGAACATAACCTATATTAATGATAACAAGTTCATAAGCTTTTACAACTTAAACGAAGTTATTGACTAAATGATCACGATAACAATAGTTGATGCCTAATTTCGATCTTAACATGTTACAACCTAATTTTTTTAATAAATAAAATATATGAAAATGTGAATTTGGATATATAATACAAAGAACTCATAAAATGCAGGAGATATAAAATATCTTATGTTATTGATAATATAAAATACCTATACAATAAAGTTAATGCTATTACCATTTGTAATGGTTACCAACTAGGAAAGAGACAATTTTTTAAATTCTGTAAGAATGAAACATCCCATTTATATTTGGATAACATAAAATATGTGTAAGTGTAACCAGATCTTAACTCATTAGTATTTATTTTTTTGATAATTGATTGTGTAAGAATACATTTAATATGAATAGAAAGCGAGAAGCTTTTAAGTTGCTGATTATCTATAATTTAATTATATTTTAAAATTGATTTCGGATGTATTTGAGAAGTATATTGTTTTTGGGCTCCAAAGATTAAAAATGTTAATAGAAAGTTAACCTTTTATGTTCTGTCCATGTGTATTGATTCGTAATTCATAACTTCATATTACATATTTAGCTGATTGTTTTGTGGAAGAACTAAATTTTTTGCCAACAACTTTGTTCGTGCAAATGAGGTTTTTTTGCTATTATCCAAAATAACAATTGACATTCATGATTTTATAATTGATAAAGTGACCTTTTAGTAATTATCAAGCTTGTACTTTCTAGTATTTGTAGCTTCTAGATTATTTGATTAAACAAAGAGAACCTGACAAGAAAAATATAGCAAATGAACGATGAAATTATGTCAAAGTTTTTTTTTTTTTTTTTTTTTTTTTTTTTTTTTTTTTTTTTTTTGAAGATCACATGAAAGTAACGTAATAAAAACGTAAGTTTATGTGATTTAGAATTTAATATGATCTGTAAATTTCTAAATAGCTTAATTAATAAAAGAAATTTTGATTTTAAAAAAAGGAGCTTAAATGAAAAGGGGGGAATGCATCTTTATAAATTATACCGGTGAATGTCTTGCACGTTTGGTCCCTAACTTTTTTTTCTGCACTCGGATCATCCATGTGGTTTGCTTTTGTTACGTTTTTCGTCCCTATGGTTTGGTAAAAGTTGCATGTTTGGTCCCTAACTTTATGTATGTAAGGGACGAAAAATGCAACTAAATCAAACTACAGGGACGAAAAACGCAACAAAATCAAATCACAGAGACGATCCGAGTGCAAAAAAAAGTTAGGGACCAAACATGCAATTTTGACTAAACCACATGAACGATTTCAGTAATTTACTCTTTTTAACAATTATTGAAGTATGTATCATACTTAATTTGGTTTATTTATTTATTTATTTGGAACGAAAAACTAATCAACTTATAAAGTATCATAATTAAATGTATGTCTTTTTTTAAAAAAAATATGTTAATATATGTTGACATGATACAACACATTAACCCGATACAAACTTAACACGAAAAAATATAAGTTGACATGATACAACACGATAATTAAACGAAGTGAATACTAGATTAAAGTCAAACTCTTTCAGTTTATTTGTGTTTCAACTTGATACCAACATAACACGACACAACATGATATGGCACGCTTGTCAGATCTAGTTTTCACCTTGTTACTTAAATAGGTTATGTGATTTGATATATTCAACATGTTTACTTAAATATGTCAATCCAGAAATAACCCAACTTGATCAATTACCGCCCTTACCATGTATTCTTCACAAAGATCGTTTTTTAGTTTACACTAATAAAGCTATTGATCTTTGTTTTTTAGTTTACACTAATAAAGCTATTGAAGCTTTGTAGTTGAACATTCGATTATGGCTTGTTTGGCAATCGATCGTGGATGTCAAACAAGCATTTTGTCTTTTCCCACCTACTATATACGCCCAAGTAATTTGCTATTTTTAATTTGATGAAAATTAGTGAAGAAGAACATACATGTTTTGATAGGCTCAACTAGTTTTCTTAAGTTTTGAACGAGTTAATATTCATTTATGTTATTATCCCTTCAACACCACCAAAATATTGCAATACTTACGCTTCAGTTTTGTCAGTTTTTCTGTTTTTGGGTTCGGTTTTGCTCACCTCTAATCCTCATTCATTATATTGACCATAATGACCTTATCAGGTTACAAAATAAATGATGTCCACTTTTGAATACCAAACAACCATTAATCCATCATAAAATTCCAATCCCATCCCAACGGTATATGTGACAAAATAAATGACTTTGGTTACATGTCAAAACAAATCAATTTTAGGAATGATCAAATCACGTTAAGCCAAATAGACCCGTTAAGAACCAACTTTCCGTCTTGATTTAATTGCAAATTGACAAACCAACAACTTTTTTTCCTTCATGATTAATACACACAAGCAAACTACACCAAAAAAAGAAAGCATTTGTAACTCAAGTTCAAACTAACATTCGCCCTATTTCACAACGACATCAAAGTCCGAAGATCATCCAAATTTACATCCCTTTTCTCCTCCTTCCCCTTCTTCCTAAAAGCCTCCTTCGCTAGCTTCTGTTTCTTTTCCTGCAACAACAATATCCTCTCATCAATACTATCTTTAGCAATCATCTTCACAACCTTCACATCCTGCTTTTGTCCGATCCTATGGACACGATCCATCGCCTGTTCTTCCACCGCCGGATTCCACCACGGCTCCATCAAGTACACCCGCGAAGCCGCCGTGAGATTAATCCCCGTGCCCGAAGCCTTAAGACTCGCGAGCAAAACCGTGGGCCCGCATCCATCCGAATCTCCAAACTCTTTAATCACATCCGCTCTCTTCCTCCCACTCATTACACCATCCAACCGAATCGTTTTAAACCCTGCTGCTTTTAACGGTTCCTCAAGTAAAAGCAACAACTTACGAAACTGAGAAAATACAACCGATTTTATACACGGGTTTTCGTTTCTTGATGCCTCGAGAAGCTTTAAAAGGGCAGTTACTTTGGAGGAAGAGGAGGAGGTAGAGGAAGAGGAAGAGGGAAGTTTGTTGACCTCGGGTGGAGGTGAGAAAAGATTGGATTCGGATAAAGGGTGGCGACATAGTGGGCATAGAGATTTTGAATGTTTTAGTGTTCGGATTATGCAGTTTTGACAAAAGATGTGGGCACATGATGTGATGATTAGTTCGGATGGTGGAGAGAGGCAAATTGGACAGTCTATGTCTTCACTATCTTGTAGTAGTATAACCAATTTCTTTAAAAGTTCTGGGTTGTTGGATGCATCTGTGTAATAGAAATATGGAATGAATCACTTGTAAAGATCAAAACATGTGTACAACATGAAAAGAGTTTCATATAATGTTATGTTAGGAAAGTACCTTCGAAATTGTAGGATGAAAGTGATGCCCTAACGTCTTCAGGGCACAATTCTGTATGTGTACATATCTGGCGAAGCCTTAGAATGATGCTTAGAACAGTTGAGTAATTGTGTGTCACACTTCCATTAGCAATATATTTCTCAACAAAACTTTTAGCTTCTGATTCCATCTCATCATAAAGCTTACGTTCATCTACAGAAAGCTCCACATTACATGTATGGATGGTTTTTGGAGGCAACCCAATCTCGGTCTTTTCTTTCGTCCTCCTTAAAGAAATAGTTGCCATTAACGCCTAAACACAAATAAAAACAATTTTCTAAATGAAATTATACACACAGAAAGTATTATTATTATCTTGATTTATTGATTTAATTGATCTTACCTGGAGTCTTGAGAGCCCTTTTGCATTCCCCTGAGCGATTGGTCGTTGGACTAATCTATCCCAATAGCTTTTGATTGAAAACGGATCGAATTTTAGAAATGCCATGAGAGAGTATAAGTCCATTGAGCCATTTTGAATGGGTGTTCCTGTAACAACCCATCGCCTTTTAGCATTCAACATAGTCACAGCAACACTTTGGTTTGCCTTATGATTCTTGATTACATGTGCCTCATCCAAGATCACACGCCACCATGATATCTTCTTTATGGGTGTATTCGTGTTATTTAGTTCACTTCCGAGTGTACTATAAGTTGTCAAGACTATGTCATACTTTTGAAGCTCTAAGATATCTTGAGTTCGATCCCCATAGTACATATATGCTTTTAGCCTTCCCCTTTTTGTGTGCTCGGTTAGTTGTGTTATCCAAGTTGAGAAAACAGAAGGTGGACAAACAATCAAAGTCATTTTTGAGCCAATTTCACTTATGTTTTCTTCCTTTTTCTGTTTCTTACTAGGCCTAATGGTTTTGTTCATTTTCCCCTTTCTTGATCTTTTACCACTTGGGACAACCAAAACCTCGTCTTTCAATTCTTCATTTACGTTTACATCATTACATTTATCCAACGCAATTAAAGAAAGTAAAGTGAGAGTTTTACCCAATCCCATGTCATCAGCAAAGATCCCACCACGTAGAGGCTCGGGTCGAATATCGGACTGATAATTGGTCAACACATTCACAAAACCCTCGTCCCTTTTTTCCCAAAAGGGTGGCAGCTCGTCGGAGTTCTCACGGTGGTGCAGCCAATATAAACCTTCCTTTTGATGCAGAAAAAGATCCGGTAAAATGAAATCTTCTGGAGGCTCCATAACTCCATTCACCATACTTTTACTAGAATTATCGTCGACCAACTTAAAAATCTCATCCAAATCACCCTTTTTCTTCTCTTTCACGACCATAGATTCAGACATACTAAACGAAGGATCATCTGGCGAGAATAAAAACAACCCTAATGCGGATTTGACGATCTCAAAAGCTTCAATCTTTGAAAAAACGTGAATATGACATGGGATTTTATACGCAGCTGCGTTTTTAGGGGTTTTGGGTACAATCCCTTCAACATGAACCAAATTTGAGTCGATTAAAGGGGCAAGTACACTAGCTACCTTCTTTTCGATATGACCAACTTGGATAGTTCGAGTATTGACGACTTTGATGGCGTTGGAGTCGAAGCGATTCAATGGTTCCCTAACAAGACCAACCATTTCTCGGCCACTTATCCGGCCGGAATAGTATTGTAAACCGACAATGTTGGCGACGATGAAACCCACCATGTAGGTTTCGGACTGGGTCGATTGCGTAGATGACGATAATTCCTCGGAATCTCGGTCTTCATCTCCGATTGATGCAAGCGGTAATCGATTAGAACTCATCCCCTGTTTTTGGAAAATGTAGATTTTGTGCGCAAGGGTTTTAGCAACAGTGCAACAACGACTTTTTGTTGTGTGTATAGTTGAATTTCAAACTACAGCGTTTTTACCATTTTACATATACATGTAAATTCCACTATAGCGGTTTTACCCTATTATAGATACACGTGTAAAGAGGGCAAGGTTAAAGAAGATGATAAATTTGAAAATAAACTATAGATAAAACTCCAAAGACTAGTGTTATTCAAAAAGATTTAGATACTCTCCAAAAACATTCCTACTTGCGTGGAATGTCTAAAATCGAAATACTTTTATGATTTTGGTTAAAAAAAAATTAAAAATATGATTATGTCATTTTATTTTCTTTTATTATATTTTTATAATTATTCTAATACTATTTTAATTAAAAATGAAAAAAAAAATATCCCCTACCCCATCTCTCTCTCACTCTCACTCACTCTCTCTCTCTCACTCTCTCTCTCTCTCTCTCTCTCTCTAATTTCCAGAAAGACAAAATTGCAAATTTTGTCCTTGTGGTTTGCTAAAATCCTTGGATGAGATCCAAAAAATTTTCAGCTTGCACAGAAGGTCCAAAATCAGGGTTTTTCTAGGTTTTTAGTCCATTCCGTATTAGTCCGTTTGTTTGGACAGTTAGGGCCATCACGTGCCCTCCATGTGTGGGTATTTTGGTCATTTTTCTCACCAGCCTCCATTGCTGCCACTTCAATTAATAAGATTGCAGACTGTACTTCACTCCTTCGTCTTCTCTCACACCTCGTTTATCAATTAAAACGCAAAAACCCTAACCATTATGTGAGAATCGATTTTTCTCCATGCTTTTGAAAATGTGGGGACTCAGAAATCTTGGAGAGAATGTTAACGTTCAAGAAGTTTGTGGTAAGATTCTTTGTATTTGATGATCAAGTTTCAAACTTTGAAAAACTCTAACAATCGTCTCTATCTGTTTTGAAGATGGTTACCCCAACATATTCTCTATTAAACTTCATCACAAAGGGAGTTTCACAAAGTTTCCAAAATCAGGTATATTAATGGGCAATTTAGGTACTTTGATGTTGTCGACATTGATGAATTTCATATGCATGAACTAGACTTAATGATGAGAGAATTAGGGTATGATGGTACTAAAATCATGTATTACCATTTCCTTTTGCCTAATGAAGGATTTGACTTTGGACTACGAGCATTGGGTAATGATGATGATGTGCATAATCTCTTACAGTATGTTACATTGTTACCCATAACAAAATGATTAAAGTGTACACAGAGCATGTTCAAATGAACTTGCTTACATATTTTATGTCCCCAAATGGTCCAAAAAGGGTTATAATAGAAGACATGGACCATCAGGATCCTCTTAGATCCTCATCACATGTAATTGCTCATAAAGTGGTAACTCCAATCCAAATTGATGTTGATAAGGGTGACTTAGGGTTAGCATTAACCTTATACAAACCGGCAACACTTGAATTGAGTAGGTATAAAGGTTGGAAACATAGTAAAAGGGGGTCATCTTGTAGTAGAAAACTTAACTTGGATTGGGAAGGTGGTGAAAAAACAATAGCAAGTGGTGAAGTTGATAAAGGTAAGGGTGTTGAGCCAATGCATCCTGAATTTGTTGTAGTTGATGCAGAAAAAGAGTTAAACAAAGAGATTGATGTGAATGAAGAACTTGGCATAAACAAATCCAATGGTGAGGGTGAAGTTGATAAAGGTAAAGGGTTTGAAGACCAAGATAGCATCCCATTTAATGGGTTTGAAGGCCAAGATAGTATTCATTTCAGTGATGAGTGGAGACAATAGGAGCCTAATGACATTGAGTTTGAGAATCAAAACGGTGAACATGAAGATAGTGACTTATGATTGATGAGGACAACCTAATTAAAATTGTTGAAGTTGACATGGAGGATTTCAACCTAAATATTGATACAAAAGCAGAGTTCACTGGATGTCAAAGTTTGGGTGGTCAAAGAAATGAAGAGAGTGATCAAGAAGAGGATGTGGAGGTCATTGATAATGATGAGTGGGATTCACTTAGTGATGACTTAGAGGACAACAAGAAAAGAAGAAGAAGGATCAAAGAGTTGGGGAAACAAACATTGTGTTTTGCTGGTGAGGTGCACAAGGTAGCTTTTCATATTGGGCAGAAATATAAAGCCAAGAAAGAATTGAAAGATAAAATCGACCGACATGCTTTAGAGACAGGGAGGATTATCTCATTCACAAAAGATGACAAAAGTAGATTAACAATTGTTTGTAATGGAACTGTAGTTGTAAATGCAAGTTGGGTAGGTGGACCTACTTATGGGGAAAAGGTAAAGGGTAAAGATGTAAACTCTGATAAAGTTAAATGCACTTGGAAACTTCATGCATCTAGGTCAAGTGCACAGGATATTTGTTTATTAAAACATACATTTAGAAACACATCTGCCTCCAAACACGAAAAATCAGATCTTGTACAACAACATTTCTTGCCAAACAAATTATGGATCAGATTGAAGCTAGTCATGGCCAACCTGTTCGTGCCCTACATGAGCAACTGCAAAAGACATATGGGGTTAGTATTTCAAAAGAGAAATCATTTAGGAAAAAAGTAGCAGCCACCAAAAATGTTGCAGGAGATTATGTAAAGCAATATGCAGTGTTGAGAGACTATGTACTAGAGCTGCAAAAGACAAATGAAGGTACAACTGCAAAGATTGATGTAGTTTCTTAACCTGTGGTTTCATCCCCAACTAGGCAGTTAAAAAGGATATATGTGTGTTTAGGGCCTTTAAAGAAAGGATTTAAGGCAGGGTTGAGAGAATTTTTAGGGTTAGATGGACCCTTCATGAAGGGACTTTTCCCAGGTCAAATACTAAGTGTAGTTGGTGTTGATTCCAACAATGGAACCTACCCATTGGCATATGATGTTATTAAGAGTGAAAACACTTCAAGTTGGAAATGGTTTCTTTAGTATCTTGGAGAAAATCTTGACTTGTATTCAAATTCAAACTTCACATTTATCAGTGATAGACAGAAGGTATTATATTTACATATAATATTGCATATTAGGTTTCATTACAGACTAATGCTAATTACTTTTTTTTTTGGGTGAAAACAGGGTCTTCTACCAACCATAAAACAATTGTTTCCTAATACATAATACAAGTTCTGTATTAGACACATATACCAGAACATGAGGAAGTTATTTAAGACTACAAAGTACAAGGAGTATTTTTGGAGGTGTGCTACAACCACCACCATACTAGAGTTCGAAGCTATAATGGTACAACTAAGTAATTATGACATCGAAGCATATCAGTAGCTCTTGAAAATCCCTCCACATCATTGGGCTAGAAGTTATTTTCAGGTATTTTCTCAATTTATTGTCTTACTTTTCATTATAGTATAGATATACACCAATTATTATTCTGTTAATGAGCTACTAGGAAGGGTAATTCCAGACATGTTATTGAATAACCTTTGTGAAGTTTTCAATATAAAACTTGTAAAAAGGAGAGAAAAACCCATTATCGGTTGTCTGGAGTTTATCAGAGAGTACCTTATGAAGAGAGTCTACAATGTGATGAAGGTGTTAAACAAGTGTCAAGGTCCACTAACTCTAACTGGTACTAGGATTTTCGAAGCAAACACAACACTTGCTAGCAAGTATAATGCACGATGGAATGGGGGACAAAAGTATCAGGTTAAAGGTCCGTGGAATGATCAACATGGGGTGTACATGGGAAAAAGGGAGTGTACTTATAGAAAGTGGAAGCTTACTGGAATTCCATGCAAGCATGAAATTGCAACCCTAAATGACATGGCAAACAATGTTGAAAAGGTGGGAGAACTATACACCTATGTGCATAAGGTGTATTGGCTTGATACATGGAAAGAGATGTACTCCTTCAAGGTGGAGCCTATCAAAGGTAGATCCATGTGGCCTAAAAGTGACTGTCCAAAAACTCTTGTCCCTCCACCAGACAACAAAGTTACAGGTAGGCCAAAAAAGAAAAGGAGGATTACATTCGAGGAAATGATTGAAATTCAACAACGTAAGAGCCAAGCAAACAGTCAAAGTTAGAATGATAATGAAACTCAAAAGTTGAGCAGGAAGTTTTTAACTATGACATGGAGTAAGTGTAAGCACAAGGAGCACAATGTCGGGACCTCCAAGGGCCTAGATAGGAATTGATGTTTAAGTATTTTGGTTGCTTATGTTAGTTAAGACTTACTAATGCACTTTAGTTTATTTGGTAATGTTTGTATACTTTAATGCCGTTTTTTGGTACTTTGATGCCCTTTTGGTAATGTAATGTAACATCCATAAAAAATCATGCCAAATTTAAACTTTTTAAAACATTTCAAAAACAATGATTATTACAAAACTTGTTTCCAAAATAGTATAATGTTAAAGTATCCCATAATCAAATCATGAAAACATAAGGAGGTGTACAATCACGCCTTCGTCTTCCCGCGATCATCAGAAGTACCTGAAACAATAATCGATAAATGTAAGCTTGAAGGCTTAGTGAGTTACCCCAAAAATACCAACGCCATAAAACATATTAATAATATATAAGCAAACAGCATGCATAATGAGCCTTTAGCCTGACTGGACTACCTCGCAGGCCTTCAGCCTATATGGACCGCTCTCCAAGCCTTCAACACGTCTAGACCGTCTCGTAGGGCCTACAACCTATCCCAACCGCTCGCCGGGCCTTCGGCTTGACTGGACCGCCTCACAGAGCTTTCAGTCTATCCGGACCACCCTGGGTATGTTGGCCTTCAGCACAAAGCAAGATCGCCTCAACCCAACCCCCTAATCAAACAAACATGTGTACATAAATATCATACTCTAGCTTATATATATATATATATATATATATATATATATATATATATATATATATATATATATATAACAGTCAAACCGATCAAACAGATCACTAATCATAGCAACATCCTATAACTAGGATATAGACCTAACCGGTCACTAACATAGCATCATCCTATATATCAGGATACTGATATAACTAGGTCACTAAGCATCTCACCATCCTAACTACCAGGATGTTAACCAATAAGCATATCATGAAATAACTCGGATACAAATCCAAAAAGGGTCGGTATTGGTGCCTTACACCCCATTGATATAGTGAGGATAACTCACCTCACAAGTGTCGAATTGTAGCGATAAGATCAACTCCCGAATCATAATCACGAACCCCACCACCTATAACCACCATAGGACCAAGTCCATCAGAATCCTAATTTACGAAAATACCTTCAGAAGTCCAACTGGTCAACCCTTAGTCAAAGTCAAAGTCACAAGTCAGAGTCAAAGGTCCATGTTGACCCGACTCGTTGAATGAAGCCAACAACTCGTCGAGTTCCACTAGAACTCAAGAAGTCCTAAAACCCTAACTGTCTCGATGAGTTTCCAACCAACTCATCGAGTCCATGCGTGTACAAATGTCGGGGACAACCCTAACTAACTCGTCGAGTGCTCTTACTAACTTGCCGAGTTCATGCAGAATCAGACACGGCCAACCTTCATCCGACTCGCCGAGTCATCTAAGCGACTCGTCAAGTTCATGCGGTCCATTTCTTATACATATGTTTTTAAGCCACCCCAAAGCTCCATATTGCAGATCCAACCTCCTAGGGCATGGTTTCCCATGTAAAGTTGCAAACTTTATGTACATGCATGGTCCTAAATGCCAAAACTACACTAAGGAAAAGGTTAACTGTAACACTTGATCCCTGGTATGTATTTAATTCATTTGTTTATTTGTTTTAAAAGAGGAACTCATCGAGTAGAGTGCAGATTATGCATTGGGTTTGAGTTATCTACTCAACGAGTTAAGAGCCCTCGACTCGACGAGTAGCTCGGCCATAATGAAACCCTAATCTCGGGGTTTTGCACCCTATTTAAGCTCCTTAACCCCCACCCCTTGGCCTCATTTCCATCCTCCTTGTCCCAAACCCTAATCCACGAAACCCTAGAGCTTTCTTTGAGTGTGTGAGCCATTTAGAGTGATCATTGTGTGCTTTTGAAGCTTGTGGAAGAAGAAGAAGAGAAAGGGCTCAAGAGGGAAAGAGTAGATCCAGAAGCTACACTCCATTTTCTACCTTTTATGGTAATCAAGCTTCTACATTGGCTATTGGTTCAATAGATCTCTTTATGTCCTTTTTATGTGGGTTTTTGGTCTAAGATTGATAGCTTTTGGGAAATGATCGAACCAAGAGGGTATTCTTCTAGAGCTAATACCTACAGGGGCTGTTATAACATAAAGGTGCAAACTTTATGCCAATGGATCCCCCATGAAAGTTATAGAGAGTCATATTGGCCTTTTTAGCCCTAAAACGCCATGCATGTGAGAAAGGTGGGAGCTTTACATGTCCAAGTAGTGTTAGGGGTTTAGATCAGAGGTTGCAAGCTTGAGTTTGGTGTAAGGATGGCTTAAGGACCAAGTTCTAGGTCCTAAGGAATTAGGGTTTGAGCTAAACCCTTTGAGAGGTGGTATTAAGGGGTAAAGTCAGAAACTTTACCCTTAAAAGGACATTTTCAGGGTTTATGTGAAGTATGAAGCTTAGATCTGAAGTGTAGGGGCGTAATCCATTAAGATAGCCCAAACAAACACGGGAACTCGGCGAGTCTAGTAAGGGACTCGACGAGTTGAACCTATGTTGTCCTGATTGTATGCTAGGTAGAAACCGACGAGTGTGAAGGGACTGGACGAGATGACTCGGTTGACCACGAGTCTGAGTAGTACAAGAACTCGATGAGTTCAGAGATAACTTGGCGAGTTGGGTTGACTGGGAGTGACCTTGACTTTGACTTTGACTAGGATGTTGACTTTGACCATGGGTAAAATGGTTATTTTACCCTAAGAAGGATTTTCAGATTTTGATTAAGTGTTATTGTGAAATTGATTTCTGGGGAGTCGTTGGAGCACCCATCAGAGATTCCTCACACGACATTTCACAGCTAGCATTCAAGGTGAGTTTCCTCCAGTAGGAACGGGTCTATGGCACCAAGGCCAACCCATTTAGCTAGTAGTAGTTTCAAACTATGATTCGATGTCGGGCGGGGCCCGATGTAGGTTTATATGCTTTCCGGATTTCGATCCGATGTCGGGGCGGTCCCAAGGAATGCTTGTATGCTTGATGTCTTTGTGATTCTTGCATGTGATTGTATTGTATGTTTCCAGACTTCGGTTCGGAGCGGTCCCGAGGAATGTTAGTATGTTACCGGACTACGGTCTGATGCCAGGCGGGGCCTGAGGAACATTTAAGTGTTAAGGTTATGTGCGTAGGTTTATGTGTATTAGTGATTATGGTCTTACGTATTTCGAGATTTGCTCGATGTCGAGTGAGGCTCAATACTGGGCGGGGGCCTGATGTCGGGAAAGCCGATGTCGAGCTTGACTCGATGTAGCAGGGGCGGGCCCAAGATATGTTTATGTGTTATGTGTATGGTATGTGGTAGTTGGGGAGACTCATTAAGCTTCGTTCTTACAGTTTTTAGTTTTGGTTTCAGGTACTTCCGCTAGTAAGAGAAGAGCTCGGGATGACTGCATGGCACACACCACTGATTTTAGCCTAGGAGGATTCACTCTAATTTATGATATATGATTTTGATACATTGATATATTTGATGATGTTTTTGAGATACATGACTATGATTTTTATGTGATTGATGATATTGATGGTTTTTATTATCGATTTAAAATGAAATTTTTGGTCTCTATTTTTGAGATGTTTCAAGTTGCTATCAGAGCCTTGGTTTGAGGGATTCGGGCACACTCTCGGGTGTGTCTAAACTCAAACTAAGGGCCTGATATGAAAATTTTCAAAAAGAAAATCATTTTATAAAAGGAACTTTAAAAAGAAGAAAAATGATTTATGAAAAAAGAAAAGCGCGTGGTGCATGCAATCATCCGAGCTCAAGTAAGTACTCTACAATTACCCATACAAGTTATGTTATGCTATGCTTATGAGAACTGCATGCTAGATTAGGAGTAAGGATCTAGGAAGGATGCCTTATGTGCCTATTATAAGTGTATCAGCTTTATGAGAATTGCATTCTAGTTTAAAACTAAGGATCTAGGAAGGATGCCTTATTTACCTGTTATATGTATCTCAGCTTATGAACTGCATGCTTGTACATATTAGTCAGTGATGGCCTGAATGAGATATGCTTGATTATGTTTAATTGATGCTCGAATGCTGCTTGCTTTGTTCTTTTAGGAGTTATAGTTATCTTTTACTAACTAGTAAATGAATATGTTAAGTTACATATTGTGAGGACTAAATAATTTTAGAAGGTTAGGTCTAGCTCTCGTTTGAGTCCAACCGTTATAGGGTAGGATCTCTCATTCGAAGAATTATCTAGTCTTAGTGATATGTAATTGTATTCACGAGCTAGTTAGGGAGATAACAGGGACTTCTTATGCAGCTGATAGTAGAGAGTGGGTTGGTGAGTACCCTAGGGTAAGCCTAGGATGAGATTAGCATGGGATCAGTAGTAGTAGTAGAAGAGACTTGGTGGAGTCAAGGCAGTTCTTGAGGAAAGTACAGATAGATGTGGAAGGTATTATGGGCCCATACTACTGAAAGCAGAGGATCCATACTCGAATCAAGGAAGGTTGAGATGAACATAAGAAACTTATAGTATGTGAGATCCCTCAAGATATGATGAGTATACTAATGTTTGTTATGGTGTATTTTCAGTATGGTGACGCTACGCAATAGGCCGGTTGGCACTTCAGGCACTGGTGAGGGATCAAGATTTAGGTTTATAGGTAAAAAATGTCACTTTTCTGAAAATTCAGGGAAAATTTGTGAAACTTTATGAGTCTTCTTCCCCAAATGTAATTAGATACAAAAACACGAACAAAGTCAAACCACGAATCTCAGCAGTCATACGCAAATCCTTACCATACGAAAATTGAATAAAGGCTTCCCATACGAAACATATTCTTCCCATCGAAACTTTTTTTTTTGTTTTCAGACTTTATCCATGGAGTCACAATGTTAATTCCAAACTTTCGAATCGAATCTTTCCAAAAGTTTCGTCATAAACATCAAACATTATTCTAGGGCAACACCAAACATTATTCCCATCAAAACCAACCATTTGATTTTATTCTCAAATGACTTCCCGGTTAACATTGGTTTGACCAGGAAACCACCATCAAATAAAACGATTCGAATCGAATTGATTTGAACACCATCTTTAACTTTTTGTTTACCCATTGTAGAACTTAGCAGTAGCCATATCGAACAATCCTTCAATTCTCATATGTTCACAATCTTTCTTTGACTAGACAATGAACCAACATCAAATATTAACTACAATAAGATCAAAATGTCAATAGCTTTCGAACATACAAAATCGATTACAATAAAATAATCATGCAATTCAATTTTGAATTTTCCCGTTTGAATCTTCAGTCATCAGTTTTTGAGTGTTCTTCACTCGTCTAGAATCTTTCCAAATAACTCAAAATCAAAATCAACGTTGAAGCAATATCGATTCTATCATCTACATTATATATTTCAAATCAAACAACAAAAATCAACTATTCTTCACATGTTCTTAATCTGTTCTTGAACATTCATCAACAGGTTTCACCCCAAATACATCGATCATCATATAAATCAAAAATCGAATTTCCACATTGCTCTTCAAATGAACACACTGATAAGCCCAATAAATGTAGATCGGTGCAAAAGATTATGATGATGAACAACAATTTTAGTTAAGCACTAAATAGAAAAAGAACGATAAAATATGAACACAATTGAAGATGATCCAAATGATATCGATTCATAATAGATCGAACAATTTATGAGTTAATCAAATAAATCCAGTACATGGTTGAAAAAGACTTCTGAAGCACCAAAGAAAAACACCTCTTCGGTCGCTACCCAAGGATTTCAGGATCCTTTGGTAATGATTTCAAATAACGAGCTATTGGCTATGATGAAGAGATTAGAAGGAAAAGTCACTCAGCAGCAGGAGGACAAAAGGACGGTACTAAAGGAAATGAAGAGAATGAGGGCGGAGATCCATAAACCTCAAGAAGCAGCACCGTCAATCTTACAATTAACCCAAGATGCTGAACTTTGACAATACAGGATCATCCGGAGGCCACCGGGAGAAAGGATCCTCAACACCAGCCCCTACTCTCATTTGGGGGTGCAGCTCCAAAAGAGTGAGCTCATGTGATCCAGGATCCCGGAGAAACTTTTGTCACTCCCACTAACAACGATCATGGTAAATCTGTGAATAATAATACATTTAATACTAACTCTACGGATATTGATGTAGGCATGAAGATAGTGAAGATCACATGTGACCAACAAGAATCCAAGGAGTGCTACATGACCTCAATGATGACTTCCAAAGTCCCACGACAAGCATAACAATTAAAGCAAAGGGCACAAGATATACTAGAGGCTGCAGATCAAGATACAAAAGAAGTGCCCCTTCACCTTGAGGATCCCAAATTTTTGTAGAACTAGTCTATGAAAGTCAAGCATTTGGAGATGAGGAAATGATGGATGATGATGGAATGAACCAGGAGGACATGAATTAGGAGGGAATCAATGAATCTGGCATGTATGTATAGGGAATGGATCAATAAGGAATCAATGAAGAGGATATGGGGTTAAAAGGGATGGATCAAGAAGGAATATATGAGGAGGGCATGGATCAATAGGGCATGAATCATGAGGTAATCAATGCATATGGCATGGGTGTGGAGGGCATGGATCAAGAGGACATGAGACGAAGGATACCAAAAGTGAGAATAAGGTAGCCTTCAGAGAGGATACCAGAAATACAATTAAAGAAATGGTGGTTGTCATAAATAGGAAGGAGATGAGTTCATTCAACCCATTTAGTCTAGATTAGGGTGTTTCTAACCTATACTTTTGTTAAGAACATGTACAAACTTTTGGCTTTGGTCAACTTTTGATAGCCCTTTTGTTGATAGCCATCTAAACTTTAGGCTTTTGGGCCCCTTGATTATGTTTTTGGGCATTTAAACAACTAGCCATTCAAACTTTTGGCTTTGGTTAATATTACATGTTCTATGATAAAAATGGTTTATGCTTCTTTAAGTTGACTCCATTGTTTATGTTTATGTTGTTAATTTCCTTCTGGTGCTTTAATCATGATTACATTATTTAGTTAAATGGAATTCCAACCATGTTTGATTCCAGCCATACCTGATTCCGTTCATGCATAATTCCAATCACAATGCTTCCAATTAATGTTGATTCTAGTCAATGTTGATTCAATTATTTATTGATTCCAACCATGTTTGGTTCCAGCCATACTTGATTCCATTCATGATTGAAACTTATTCATTGTTGATTCCATTGTTTATTGATTCCATCGAGGATTCCATTGTTTATTAATTCCATTGTTGAATCAAGTGTTTATTAATTCTATTGTGGATTCCATTTTTTACTGATTCCATTGAGGATTCTATTGTTTATTGATTCCATTGTTTATTTATTCCATTCACTCATGAGTACATAAACATAAACTTGTTAAGTCATTTCATTTCATAATGGGCTACAACATAGTACATAGTACACATACTGCAAAAGACATTGATAGTACCCTAACATACAAAACCAAAACACATTAATGCTAGTCAAACAAACACAACCAAAACTATTTCCCCTACATTTTCTGTCTATTCTACCAATCCATTAACATCACCAACACAAACACAAAAGAAACCATAAGCACATAAAACAATGATTTCCATGTTCCACCTTCATTTCCATTCTGTTGTTGAATGCTCACTTCTTCAACGGGTTGTGGTGTCACTAGTTGTTCTACAATGTCTCCAAAAAAGTTCCCCTCAACTTGTTGTTGTCCAAACTCCCCAAATATTGCATTTTTCTCCAAATTAGCATTGGTGTGAAATTATAGTGAGAGATTTGTATAGGTTTGGTAGAGTAGGATCCACCTAGCGAAAGTATTTGCAGTATTTGAGTTCATCCTGGTAATTTTGGCAAACTATAAACCTTCTTTCTGGGTTTAACGGGGGTCCATGAAGTCCATCTTCCAACGGGATTACCACATAAGCACCTACTTCTTAGACGATTCATCACTTCTTGATTTGATCCTCGAGTTCCTATGGAAGATGAAGACAACATTCGTTGGTCCTCCTCCTGCTTTGATTTCTGTCTGGTTTGATTTTAGGGCATGAATGAAACTTTTATACGTATAAGATTTATATTTATGACTCTTATAGTGAGTCACCATCCACCTTAACATTTCCAGTCCACAAGGACATGTGCAACCGGTAAAACGATGGTTACCTGATAAAAGGGATTAATATTTTAGGTTTATCCCGTTTATTGGACTTTTTAATTCAAAAAAAAAAATAGGACCTTTTTAAAACTTTTCCCAAGATATGGAGACTTTACTTTAGATAACCCTTCATAATATGGTCAATCTTGAAAAACCAAGATCAACCATGACAATCTGAGTGATAGATTGTCATGAACTTGTCTTCGAGGATTTATTCTTTTCTACATCTATCTAACTTTCATTTGCCTATACACCCAAATGGCTATTGAGACAAATTGTGTAGACTTATAAATTTGGTCATTGGTATAAGGTTTATTATCATCCTCCCTAATAAATGAAAATAATTTTACCACTTGTCATCTTCTTATGCATTATGCCACATGTCATTTTGTGGTAAATTTAGATTAAATTATATCAATGTGTCATTTTGTGATTTTTTTTCACTTTATTAAATTCCATATAATACTTAAAATGTAATAAATATAATAATAAATGTATATCCAATTCGTTAATGTGACATTTCTTATAATTTCTAAAATTTTAAATTGAATCCAATTATTTTAGTTATTTATTTATTTAAATTATTAGTTTAAATTTAAAAGATAAATAAACTCATCGATTTTAATAATTAGATATTTTACTTTTCTCTTATAAATTTATTTTTTCTAAATTGTTAGATCTTCATGTTTGTTTATTTTTTTGAGTAAACTCATGTAATAAATGAGTCTTACAACTAGTCTATCTAATATAACTAAGGAGTCGTTTGATAGTTGGTGACTGGATAAGTGTTGACTGAGTTAGTGTTGAATGAGTTAGAAATTCTGGTTGATTCCATATCTGATTGAAACCATGTTGAGTTGTTAAAGCCTGTTAGAAACAAATGAAATTTGGAACACAACCTGGAAACTTAGACTTCACAAAAGTGTTTTTTTACAAGATACAATTTTTATCATGATCAAGATCACGATCAAAAGCAATAAGAATATTTTTTTTGAAAAGCTAGACACAAAACTCACATGGAAATTCAAAGAGTCAAACCATTTATTTTATCTCTTCCATTAATGTGGCACTAGAAATAGAGCAACAATAAACAAGTGTATCAAGCGATCACACCGTGTATAGGAATCGATGGAGATAATAGGAAATACAAAAAAGTCACTTGGTATGACCGCATAGCAGAAGCAAACACATTTCCCTTCTCTATCTTTTTCCCGATCAATTGATCGTCTCTCTCCTGCAAAAATTAAAAGAAGAAGAAACCGATTGAAGAATAAAGCCCTCACCAGCAAAGTTAAAGAAAGAAGAAATCGATTGAATTGTCAGCTTGACAATGAAAAGTTGAATGTATGATTGCAAAAATTCAGACATTAAGCTTGACAATGAAGAGTTGAATGCGTTTGTTCTCTCCAAAATCGAACAAACTCAGAAAGATCTTGTTGCAGAGAACAATATCATGGATAAATTGGCTGAAAAAAACCGAGAAGTCTAAAGTTCTTTCAGTAAAGCTTCACTACACTAGCATGGGTATAGATGATTTAGAGTCTGAGAAAACAGTTATGAAAAGTTACGTTTCGGAAATTAATAACTATTTCCGTAATGTTGTGGAGACTCGTGATTCTCTGCTCACAGTCTTGGTCCGACAACATCTTTCAAACAAGCTCAAACCATTTTTTCGATGCTGGATAGACTTGAGGGTGTTTCGGAAAGTGATGCTCTTCCAAAACAAGGGGGAGATAGTAAAGAAAAAGAAAATCCCAAGCAGAAAACTGAGGAAGCTGAGCAAAAAACCGAGTCCCAATGATCAAAAAACCGAGTCCCAATGATCAGAAGGATAATGCAGATCATGGATCAAAAGGAAAAGAGAAAGTTTTTGATGATGATGAAGATGAAGAAGAACTCTTTGAAGGTTAAAAGCTTGTCAGGAAAAAGCGTGATAAGGAGCTTGATGATATTATGAAACTTCGAAAGGTGTTAGAAGCTAAACATGTTGAAGCTTAAGTTGCCAAAGCTACACTTGAAACTCAGATATCGCTCTTTCCCACCTGGACTATGGATAGAATTCAGAATGAAGCATTTGAAAATCTGAACACTCACTTGTTGGAGCCTTCGGTATCTTTTGAGCTGGATAATACTGCTGATTCGCAACTCGATTTCGCGATCACTCGTAGGGCATTTCTATTCCAATGCTTCGAGAAGATTGAGAAATCTCCACTTTCTGATTATGATGGAAATCATATGCTCTTCTCTTTCTATCTTAAGTATGAAAAGCCTCAATATCAAACTTGGAGTTCGTAGAAGATTGTTGTTGTTAAAGTTTATGCACCCGTTTCGACTCAACACTTCATGAAAATCAAACTCAAAGGATTTTAAGGAGCAAGTTGTATTGAAGATGAATTTACACATGCTGATTTTCCTTGCATGAATCCATACGATTAGATTTCTTTGTTCTTGATTTTGTCGAAAGATGAACATAAGTACGATCCTATCGTAGCTCATCTAAAGAGGATGCTGATTTGCTACATTCATGAAGTTGCTAAGATGGATGTTGAAATAGCATCAGTTCTGAAAAAAGACTTGTTCTAAATCCTGAAGAGGAACCAAAGGATCTATCCAAGCGTAAGTTGGGTAAAATCCGGAAAGAAATTTGGAGTGTGGTGTATCAGAGGAAGGATGGTCAAAAAGTTCAGAAGAGTATGTTCTTCTTGCTAGACAAACACTTATACTCAACTGCAGCTTTGAACTCCATCATGGGATTAACTGAAGCTTGTAAAGCAAACAATGCTGCCAATCAGAAATGCTTCGTAGATATGATCTGATGATATCTAGTTGTCAGAAACACACTTCTGAATATGATGCCGAAGCTATTTAAGGTTCAAAAGAGACAACAATGAAGACACTCCTTTGGAATTGACACAAAGGGGGAAATTGTTGGGCTTATTTGTTTTGTGTCAATTATGTACTTGTATAGGTTTAATTATTCCGCAATGGGGCTTGTCCATTCTCAGTTTTATCTTTATTAGTTTAGCCTATATATAGGGTGCATGCATGAATTATTAGGGTTAACGTTTTGTAAAACCCTAATCATTGTTGTAAGCTTTCATAGAGAATTTCTCATTGAACTCTTATAAGGTTTATTAATCAAGCATTAGGAAAATGTTTGATCTTCATTGTTCTTGTCTTGATTCACATTCTTTTATAGAATCAAACGATCTTATTTATTGTTCCCATAATATGATGTTGATTTGAGGATTGGTCGTTAATTTCTTAAGTGGTTGGGACTTTTGGGCAATAAATTGAATTCAGGCTAGTACGTTGGGCGTACTCCTGAGTATGTAAGCAGTACTGGGTGCGAGCCCCGATTCCGGATCAGTCACGTACGCAAGGCGTATGATCCAGGTATGTCGAGTGTACGCTAATTAGTGGGTCGTTGGAGTTGTGGGATTGGTCTTAGTTGGGCTTAGTTTTGTTGAGACTTGGACTTTAAACTTCTATGGTATTAGATCATTTATGTACTTTAGGCCCATGATGGGCTTTGGGTATCATTTAGGGACTTGGGTTGTATTGGACTTGTAGGTGCCATTGAGTTGGGCCTCGGATATTGGGACAAGTGAGGAAACGGTAAAATTGTCTTTTACCCTGAGTATTGGTCAAATGAACTAGATTCCTATTTATGGTTTATGGCCCAAAAATTAATTGGGGTTTCATGTGATTGATTAGCACGAGGATTTTCTGGATTAGCAGTCCTATCATTTATCCGATTTTCAATAGTTTGAGGTGAGTCTCCTCATTGTGCTTTGGTAGGTCGAAGGCACTAATGTCGACCCATGGTTAATATGATTAGGATGTTGTTGTCTATGTGACTCTTGCATGTGTAGTATGTGATATGTATGCCGTGTGGGGTCCGATGCCAGGCGAGACCTGATGGGTGTATTATATGCTATTTATCTTAGTGATTTTTGCATGTGTTATCGGGCCCTGATGAATGTGATGGGCGGAGCCCTTCTCAAGTTACTAAAAGATCTGTTCCGAATGGGGCTCAATGACGGGCGGGGCCCGATGGTTTTTGGTATGGCTCATTGTATGTTTGATATGTATGGTATGATGTATTTTATGAAATACACTAAGCTTTGTGCTTACGGTTTTCATTTTATGTTTCAGGTACTTCCGGATCGAAGGGGAAGAGCTCGGGATGATCGCATCGTACACACCATATTGTTCCGTATTTTGTTGACTTGATGTATTTTGATGATATTTCACATACTCTGATTTCAGTATGGTTTTATGAAAATGTTTGGATGATGGTTTTATTATAATAATAATAATAATAATAATAATAATAATAATAATTATTATTATTATTATTATTATTATTATTATTATTATTATTAAAACAAATTTTTTTGTCTTAACGTTTAGAACGTTGCAATCTGAGTCCTTCTTATAGAAGAAGAACACTGCAAATATCTTCAATGTCTTCGATAGCTTGACATTCTTCAAAGATATTGCTAAGTCTATAAGAGTCATTAATAAGATCAATGTCATTCATGTATTATGATAGATTGAGTACTAGATTCAGCCTTTAAAGAAAATTGTGAGACTTGTTCATTATATTTTACTTATTTTATGTATTTCCTCCTTCTCTGATGTTGTAATTACTTTTTTTCTTCGAACCAATGAATTTTTATTGAGAAAGTTAGCAATATGCTAAAAAATAATTACAATGGAATAGATAAAATTGGATTTATAAGCCATGCTACTCGACTTATACTAAACTTCCTATTCCTAGTAACAATCAATTATATGAATAGCCGGTTAATCTATCAACCAACAAATTCTTTCTCGTATTTTGATCACTAAAAAGAACGTCATTCCTAAAATTCCATAGGAGCCACCACTTACCATAACAATTGATTCTAACACCATTTGTTTTGTCTTGGATATTTGCATCGAATCCATCATTGAGTTGCATCTTTAATTTGACTAAAACCAAGGACATTAACACCACACCATTTTACAAAATATCGCCATAATTCGACAGCTACTTTGCAAGAGATAAAAAGATGTGAAATCTCCTCTATGTCTTCGTTACATATACCAGAAACAATGGAAGGTATGTCAATACCTTTGTTATCTGATTTATTTGTGTTGGTAGCCTGTTTAGTCTTGTTCGCCAGTAAAAATATTCACTTTTCTAGGCAGATATATACTCCACCTTGTAGACACCACACCATTCGGAAGAATATTATCATCAATGCATTTTCAAACTTTCGAAACAGTAAATTCAATATCTCCAACTAACTTCCATACCCATCTGTCATGCAATGTGGATATATTAACTGCTTGAAGTACTTCCTCCAGCTGTTGTACATTCGCAAATAGAGTACAATCAAGTACATGCGATGTGGATATATTAACTGTTTAAAGTACTTCCTCCAATTGTTATACATGAGCGAATAGAGTACTTGATGTAATCGGCCTACTCCAAGCCAATATAAATGTAGCTCCATTCCAACGTTGACTAATCATACAATCTTTATCCGTCTCCATAATAAACAATCTAGGAAACTGAACCATCAAAGTATTCTCGCCAATCCACTGATCCTTCCAAAACAAAGTGGAAGCCCCACCACCAATCACCTTTTGAATATTATTATTTTGAATAATACAAGAATCATGTAGTTGGTTAATTGTACAAATTATCTTTACCCACACCCTTTTTTTAAACCAAACTTTCATCACTCTATCCAAACCCCCCATCACGACCACGAAACATCTTTATCACCTTTTTAAAACCGAACTTTCATCACTCCATCCACCCCCCCTCCCCCATCACGACCATGAAACATCTTTATCACCTTGCATCAAAGATCATTTGTATTATTGAAAAACCGCAACTTCCATTTATAAAATAAAGCTCTATTAATCGCATCTAAAGATCAAATGTCAAGTCCTCCTTTTTTATTCGCCAAAATAGATTCCCATCTGATCCAATGTAATTTTCGATCACCTTCTTCTTCTCCCCAGAAAAAAGAATCTCTCAACTTCTCTAAGAACTTGTGTACACCTCCTGGCATATGAAACACTAACATATAATAAATGCCAAGAGAATCTAGAACTAACTTCAATAACACGGCCCGACCCCCAATCGACATGAGTTTTAATTACCATGACACAAACTTCTTTTGGAACTTGTCAAAAATATTCTTCCATCCCAATGATCTTCACATAATCCCACCTATTTGAAGGCCAAGATAAAAAAAAATGGGAGTTTGGTGGCCTTACAACTTGTTAAAACCGCAAACTTTTCTACCAACGGGAATGAAATATTAATACCAAATAAATTTGATTTTTGCATGTTTACCTTGAGACCATAAACCAAATAGAAGCACCCGAGGATAGCAATCAAGTTGAGAATATTTTCCCGGTTCCATTCACCAAAAAAACAGCGTCTTCAACCTAAAATAAATGGTACAAATGTAACCCTCCATCACCAATCACCATTCCACGATACAACCCTGAACCACATCTTCTATTGCAACATGAAAACTCTCATTTGCTGGAATGAATGGAGACACAGATCACCTAGTCTTAAACCCCTCCTTAGAAAAAACTCTTCCGTAAGACTACCATTCAGTAAAACAAAAGACCGAGCATTTTGAAAACATGCTCGTATGAGATTACACCAGTTTTCGGAGAAACCCATCAAAGTCATTGTCTTGTAAAGAAAATCCCAAGAAAGTGAGTCATATGGTTTCTCAAGATCAACTTTAAACATCATTAACTTCTTCTTCTTCCACTTACAAGAATCTACAACCTCATTTACAATCAACGGCCCGTCTAATATCTATCTACCTTTAATAAAGGTAGTTTGTTCCGAGCTCACCACCGTACTGATTATCGGAATGACCTCTAGCAGAACTCGAAGCAAAATCAACATGGTTATTTCCCCAGATTGCACGTACTTTAAAAATATCCACACTAGTTGCAAATGACTCTTGAATTCCCAAAAAATTAATCTTAAGTTTATTACAACGATTATTAATTTTTATCTTTTTCCTTACGTTCCAATTCCGCAAATGTTAAATGAAAGGACATTCATTGATCCACATCATTTGCACCCAAACTATCTAAGAGTTTCTTCATCTCACTTTTTGTCTCGTACATATCATGACCCAAAACCTTAGCTACACACATGTTAAATGAAAGGACATTCATTGATCCACATCCTTCACACCCAAACTGTGAGTTTCTTCATCTCACTTTTTGTTCCGGACATATCATGACCCAAAACCTTAGCTATAGATAGATATCACTCAACTCCATCAAAACATTAGCTATAGATGGACATCTCATTATTATTATTATTATTATTATTATTATTATTATTATTATTATTATTTCCTTTTCCTTATGTTTTCTTAATTTTTGAATATTTTGATTTATTAATTTTTTTTTCTATTTTTCATAATCTAAAGCATCATGAAAGGAAGCTACATTAATTGTAACAAGTTGTATGATTAACATATAATTACAAGTTAACAAACAAAAATTTTCATTAAACGATGAATGATATAAAAATAAAAAATTGTTAAGTTTAATATGTTTTACATATATCTCATTCCTTTTCATTTAATTAGATGTTAAATTTAAGTAATATATTACAAAAAGCATAAATACATAAAAAAAAAATGATAATTCTGATGGGGATTTTATAAACTTTTAAAATCATGCTAATAAATATATTAATTAAGAAGAATCTTAAAAAATCTCTATTTATTTGAAAATATTTGTCATAGTATATTTCTATTAAATAAAAGATCCCCCAAAAAAATAATGTTAGCATAGTAGATTGCAGACTTCGATTCTCGTTAGTAAAAGATTTGGAAAAACACCACATCTACGGACTACGGTTGCTTCGCGTTTCTGCTAGATTAAACCCTAGAAAACCCCCCATTTTCTACATATTATCATCGATCTCCTCACACAGGTTTTCTCTCATCACCTACTCGTGCCAATTTCGTCAATGTGGCTTCTTATGTGCATGCAATTCGACGCAAATATCTGTTGATCAAATCACAATTTACAGTCTGCAAGTTCAATTCGTTACGTATCTAGCCTTACAGTATATGCGCCAAACCTTTTCTACAATCCGATCGATGGATTGTGTGGCTAAGTAATTATAGATTTTATATTCATATATACAACTTCTAGTTTACAACAGTTAGCTAGAACTCCGCTAATTAAGCATTACACAATTTGTGCTTCATGTGCTCTGTCTGTTTTGAACAAATTAAAGCGGCAACTCTTTCTTTTCAATCCATTTTAGATCAGATAGACTTTGTTTTGGTCCTTCCAAAAGATCTATCTAGCTAGTAATTTTAACGTACATTAAAAACTTGTATTTCTTTTAGCATATAGTTATTTCTATTTTGAAACAGAATTCTATGGAGATGGGAATGAGCATCTCCAGGAAAGAATCAGAATTGCCGATGAAAAGAAAGAGAAAGAAGGTTGACCTGTTTATGTTTCTTCCAGATGACATCCTTTTAGATATCCTTAAAAGGCTCCCTGATGATTTCCCTCGTTATTTGGCTAAGTATGTGTGTAGACGATGGTTTAATATAATGACTAACAGAATCTTGCTACACGATACTTCTTTTATTATCCTCCAGAAGACGGGAAACTTAACAGCACGTTATGTGGGTATACGAGAAGAAGAACAAGGGATACACGTCATGAAAGTGCAGGATCTTGACACACCTCCCATAGGCATTATAAGATCTTGGGTTAACGAGTTTCTTCTAATATCAGATTATAAAAAACAATCTCTGTATGTTTATAATCTAATCACCAAGGAAGGATCATATCTTCCCGAACGTAATATTGCATCATGTGGAGGTTATTGTACGATCAAATGTGGAGTTGCACTTTCTTTCAATCTTTTCAAGGGAATGTACAAAGTGGTTCACTTGTTTATGGGACCACCTATCGAATGTCATATTCTTATCTTGGGAAGAGATATTGTTTCATCAAAGTGGAAAAAGATCCATGTTCCATGCATGAATGGAGGGTCGTTTTATTCTTCTAACCTGGTTTCAGTTCAGGGTAGGTACATTCACTGGGATAATTGCATTGATAATAGCCTTGTTTCCATGGATATGGTGAAAGAGGAGATTGTTGATATGAGTGTACCCAATTATGATAAGGGATTCGGATTTGTGTATACTATTTTTGAGATGGGTGGTTACCTGGCTTTCTTTGTTGAAAATAGTAGGGACAAAGCTGATATATGGATTCTTAAAGATTTTGAGAGGAAGAAGTGGGAGAAGTTGCAATCAATTACTCTCAAGATGTCGTACTACAGTAGATTGTCAGTTAGTATTCTCGACAGATGGTGCTACAACAGATTTCCCCTCTGTGGCGTAATGAGTAAAAGATCTAGATATATCATCCTGGAATGTAAAAGCAATAATAAGGGTATGTGCTATTATGATTTGAAAAATGGAGCCATGAAAGAGCTAGACATCCACATTAACGTTGATGATGGATGCGTGGTTCTTTCATCACCAAGTACCAGATAATCTAAAAGCATAAAACAGAAGAGAGGAGGAGGTATATATTGCCCTTTAGTTCTATTTATCAAAATGGATGATTTCGTTTTTAGTCTGTCTGATGATATAAGAAACTAATCATGTTTAATTAATTGACTATAGTGTGCTTTAATTTCGTTATTCTTTTTTGAATTTGAGATGGTCAATGTTTCCAAGTAATAATTTTTTTAGAAAAAACTTGTTTTTTTATGATTATATGAACTTCCGTCCCGTTCGTTAATTTTGTGTAGATTTTACAAATTAAGGCTTATAACAATAAATCCACTAAAATATTAGAATAGTCAAAATGGAAAAACAAACGGCAGAAATGTAAAAAATTATTATTACAACTCATTTAGATATGTTCCTTTTTTTTTTTTTTTTTTTTTTCTCTTTATCATAATTAAAACTTGAAAACATAAACATTAAACGTATAATGTTTCCAACTATGGCACAAACCATATAATGTTTTTAACACATGCTACCAACATAAGAAAAAACCCAAACAATGTGTATTACCATGTCCCAACATAAAAATAAAAAATAAAAAAAATAAAAAATAAAAAAAAAAATAAAAAAAAAAAACAATCTATGGTTGCAAAAAACCAAACAATTTTCCCTAAAGTTGTAGTCATCGACATGGAATCCTCTTGATACCCCTGAGGAATAATATCTTTGGCAATGTCATCCATGCCTCTCTCATGTTTGTGTGGACACTACTAAAATATAAAAAGCACCAAAAATAAAGGATCTACATGATCTAACCCAACCAATTTCCTCTAACCTCATAACATTCAAGAACTTTTTCCCCTCTGTGCATTTAATTAAATGTTGTAGAGCTTTTTGCATATCAGTGTAAGTCTCCAATAAACATTTTTGATGCTCAATAAACCATTGTTGTTTCTAAGAGTATCTAAGAATGAAGATCCTAATACATTAATGCGAACGAACTTGGCTAAGAAGAGGACACTCGAGGATTCTCATAGAACTATGTAGAGTTCATGTGGAGAGGGAATGATGTGGGACAAGAGGCGAAAGACCTACCAGAGGCTATTGAGCGCCACTACCCTAACACATTTAAACAGGTCCAAATTCGGGTGAATCCAAATTGGTTGGCCATTTTGGGTTATTTTCATGCCACATTTATGCGAACATCTTCAGGTAGATCTTAAAGAGTTGTAGGGGCTTAAATTCAATCCTCGTGGGCCCTCAAAAGACTAGACATGGTTGACAAACTCAAGTTTGGAAACAAGCCGTTGCATAAAGAGTTGATGGCCTAAGATGATTCCTTAGATCCTCTGAAGGAAACGGTTGATATGCGTAGATTTGTTGACCAATGTGTTTGAGCTGCTTCTAACACTATAATGTCTGGTTCCTAGTACGCAATTACACTACTAGAAAAGCAGCATTTTACGACGTGCAATCAATGACACGCGCTGATAGAGGACACGCATTTGAGCGTGCCCTAAAATTAGTGTCTAATAAAAAAACACGGAGGGCGCCTTAAATAAAATGTGCATCGTCTCATGTCGCTTTATAAATTTTAATGAAAGGCGCGTTTCATCCGAGGGGAAACGAAATCTAAAAATTAAAAAGCCCGCTTCGTTTCCACCGACTGAAAACCCTAGCTCATCCCCTCCGAAAACCCCCTTTCTTTCTTTCTTCTCTCTCGATTCTCAAACATCCATTGCACCTTCCACCATCTGCTGCTTCTTCGACCCTTCTGAGTGTCTCCCACCGCCGTCGACTTCCAATGAAAGACGACCGCCATTCTTGCTTCTAATGAATCAAATATCGTCGAATAATAATGTAACGATTCAAGAAATCGCCCAAGAAAAAACGGCCCGTTGTGGTTCACGTCTTGCTCCGCCACCGTTAGCAGCGTCGGCCCTAACTTCTGGATCGCCTGAAGTATCGTTTTCAGGTAACCCTAGTTCGTTCTCTCTCCCCTAGTTCGTTCTCTCCCCCCTTTCCTTTGATTCCAATTTTGTTGTATGACCTTCTTCCACCCACTTCATAAGTTCATTTTTATGGTTATCTTGATTGTAATCTGGTTTTCCATCTTGCCCATGAGCTAACGAGCTCTATAGCTCCCCAACTGCAAAATCGAGAGCGATGTTGGTCATGTAGATCTTGGTGAAACTCGAGGAATACCCTTTTACGTAATCAAATTGCCACCCATCAAACCCTATTTCAATCTTGAGCCAGTTCATCCAATCAGATAACTCCTTTTGGACTATAGGGTTTAGGTGATCGATGTCAGGGAACCTGTAATGGGACCTCCTGTGTCGAGATTTCCATTGCCAACGCAATAGTCGTCGTCTTTGCAAATAAAGGAAGATCCCCAATCAAGGCGTTTATCTGGAGTTCCACCCTCGAAGATATAGTATTTCCCGCTTCCATCTTGCTTTTCCCCTGTTCTGTGATTTATAACTATGTCTGCAACGGATTTGATTCCCTTGTTGTTTAAAGCTTTGATCAAAGATTTCAGTTGTTCTTCATTCCCATATTTTGATGCATTCATATCATATAAACTTAAATATCCTGCAACAGCAATAAACTCAAAACCATGAATGTGTAATATTTTGATGCATTCAGATCATATAAACGTGCCAGAAAGCATGTGACTAAGAACAGATGTTGAGTGAAAGTGGCGACTTTAACGAGACTCATGTTTGAATGTGTAATGATTGGATTTCATGATTAATTAATCTGAAAGGAAAGGGATTTTAAAAAGGCTTGTGTTCGACAGAAAATGGTCCCAGGGGTATTTTAGTCTTTAATTGACTTTTTTTTTTTTTGTTTTCTGTTTTGTCTAACAAATAACTCCTTTATCTTTACAACATTATAGGTACTTTATCTAATCAATCCTAACATAAGCTAAAATACATGAATGTAGGTATATATATATATATGTCATGTATTTCAAAAGAAACAACCCATTTACTTATCTTTAAAAGATTTTGATGAGTTTTTTTTTTTGGATTTGGTGATGCAGATGTAACTTGTATAATGTGACAGAAGATGAATATGGTCAACCATGCTTTCTGACTCATTGTATATTCTATGAAGCTGGGAGTTGATGCTATCTCTCAGATGCCTATGGCTTCACGTCATTCAACCTTGTTAGGTGGTCATTCATCTGCTGGAACTCATTATGGTGGTCAATATACTTATGTGTATGGTTCAACTGCACTCAACAGTGCTCTACAGGTTAATAAAATGTATAATCTGTTATGAAAGTTAAACCTAGATAAAGGATTGTTAAATATTAATGTCATATTTTCAGGTTACAGCTACAAGTAGAAAAGGAGTTGGACCTTCTATGTGTCAACCATGCAAGACTCACCAAAATTCACATCTGGGGACTACCCTGCAGCTACCCATTGCTTTTGGTCATCAACATCAGGTTTTGGTTGCATGAATTTAATCTTTTTACATCAAATTTCTCCAATCAGTTTTGCTGATGTGTAACATTTGTGTACAGCCAGACATTTATGCTTGTTTATGATACTTGTACCCTTTCCCTTTTGTACAGTATTGCTATTGGGTATGATGAAGGGACTATAATGGTGAAAGTTGGTAAGGGAAGAGCCTAGTATGGATAACAGTGGAAAAGTTATAACGGCTAAACATAATGAAATTCAAACTTTTAACATTAAGAGTATGGGAGCTGATTTTGAGGTTTGTGTCCATATGCTTTTTTGTCTATTCAAAAATAAAATAAATTGTCTGAACGAGACCAAAAGACCATATATTGCAATTGGTTGATTTTGGGTATGTCACTTTCTTTTGTGGTTTTTTTTCTCTATAGTGACTGCATAAATCGTCTGAACGAGACCAAAAGACCATTTTACCCTTACATTCCCCAAAAAACAAATTTCTTTGGCTTAACACATTCATCTGAATCTTTAATAATTCTATATTTTCTTATTTTGTATTTTTCTTTCAGATCATTGCAGTTATTTGTGCTTCCCTTTTTCTGCTTCCCTTTTTCTTTGAGAAATTAAATATCCTCCTACCATTTGTTCCTACTTTTCCTCCTACCATATCAAATGTTGATAGTTGGATTAAATGATTATTAATTTCATTAAATGTCTAATTAAATGTGATACATGTCAACATTTGATATGGTAGGAGGAAAAGTAGGAACAAATGGTAGGAAGATATTTAATTTCTCTTTTTCTTTATATGCATAATTTCATGGGCAGTTTATTTTTTCAATTCTGGAAGCGAAAAAACTCTACCCTTTTAGCCAGGTATTTTATATAACATCTTTGTGTTTTACTTTTAGATAATAAAATAATACCTAATTCTTAAATCTTATTATTTTTTTTTTTCCTGATTTTATAGGTGGCAAATTAGTTATTCAATGAACAATGTTTGCCTTTTTTACTTCCATCCACGCATCAATGATGTTGATTGCTTTCCATCAGTTTCTTTGTCATTCTTAAGGACACAAATCCAGCAAGGAGGGTTCCAATAGACTTGCGTTACTTAATCTCACTCAAGATCAGGTTTGTTTTGTCTTTTTTCAGTTATTTTATAACTATATATCAATCATGTTTCAGTTATTGACATTTCTCTGTCATTCTTTCTCTTAATCTTCTTGTATAGGACTGTGAAACGACTAGGGATACCTGATGAGAGGATCATTCTTATGTTTGTGGATGACATGGCTTGTAATTCCCGAAACAAATACCCTGCACAAGTTTCAACAATGAAAATCATAGGCTTAACTTGTATGGAGATAATGTTGAGGTCAACTTTGGTGTCCAATTAATTTACAGCCCTTTGCTTATTTACATACTGTTTTTAGAGAAGATGTGTTGATTTTAGTTCACTGCTATGTCAGGTAGACTATCGAGGTTATGAAGTGACAGTTGAGAACTTTTAAAGAGTTTTAACAGGCTGCCATGAAATTTCAAGATTCTTTCTCTTGTTATATATGACAGGACATGGAGGATATGAGTTTCTAAAATTTCAAGATTCTCATGAACTTCAGAGTCATGATTTGGCTGATGCAGTCAAACAAATGAAAGAAAAGTGTAGTATGTATAGAAATACCCATTTAAGGAGATAAGTTTGTTATTATTTTTTTGCTTTTTTCCTTTCTGAGTGTGGATATGGAAACTTCATGCACAATTTTATTATTATTATTTTCCAGCTCATATGAATGATTAAATGTCGACACTCGGCATGCACCTGAATTCTATATTTTATGGTGCTTGTAGAGTGTCATGTATTGATTGATTAATGGTTTGGTTGAACACAAGTCACATGATACTTCATGCATAGTTTGGATCATATTAAATTGTTAATGGTTCAGTTTATAATTCAAGCGATGTCTAATGTTTAATGATCAATTTCACAGGTGATGACCTTAATCTTGAAGGTGAATCAGGGTCACGCTATAAGAAATTGAGAAAGCTACTTCTATTCTCTAGGAATATTTAACGATCAATTTCACCTGGTTGCCAAGGCTGCTAGGTGAAATTGATGTTAACTCTTTTTATCTTGGATTACTTGACTGGTAGTATAGCAACCAAATGTCTCATTTTCATTAATTTGGTTAAAAAACTATTTTCATTTCCTATTAAGTCACTAAATTAACATTTTATGTTAAATATGTCACCATGCTTACTGTTTTTTCTAACTTCCATTTTTTCATAACATAATAAAACCTCACTCGTTGATGCCATCTTTCTGACTTCCATTTTTTTTATATAATTTTTATTTGGGTCAGGAGGCTGCTGATGACAAAGCACCACAATCTGAAAGAGGCATCAAGTCACGTGCAATTCTTGGTAGACAGGTCAAAGGAATTGTCACAGAGCAGGTTGTTATAATGCTTCACATGTTCAAAATAGCAATTTACTTTCTTTATTTTGTTTATTGTAACATTATACTAAAATTCTTTCTAGGGTTTTCTGCTTATTTACATTGCAAATTTGCTGCTTTATTTCAACATCCAGATGGAGGTCAAGTCACTAAGTTTCTTGCTTGTTGACTATTCGTTGGCTTTTTTAAAAGATTTTTGTTTTCCAATTCTGATTTCAACAGATTATTGAAGTTGAATCGGGTCTCGGTCCATATTGAAATGAAGAGTGGCTAGCAATCACCCATAGAAAGGTATCGGTACATCCAATATTGAAATGAACAATTTACCCTCAACATTTTCCTTTATAGTAAATCCTCCCATGAATACTAAATCCATACCATAGGTGTAGTATGTAAACTATTTATTAACAAATAAATAAATCAATATGAAAACCTCTCAAATATAAGTAAAATGTTGGTTGATATTTTTTTTATTTTTTTCTTGTTTCCAAGGAGTGGGTTAGCTGGAATGAGGCAAAGGGAGTGGGTTGGCCTTTTGTTTTTTTTTGTTAAATGTTAACCGTTACTGAAAGGAAAAAAAAAAAAATCAAATTTAATTTTGATTTATTTGATGTCTCGTGTCTTGCAGGTTCATGGTGGTCAACAGTCCATGTAAGTTTCTTGATTTGTAACATCTTGTATTCAAGAAATAGCAATGTACTTTCCATAAAAAAAATATAAATTATATTCTTTGAAAATTTTGCTAGATAGGTAGGTTTAAAAGTAGAATATCCTAATAAGAATTAATTTTAAAAGTTTAATGAAAATGACAAGTGATTTTGTGTTGTGTTTACAGGGTTGATGAAAGCGAATAGTATTAGCTTTGGAGTTAGAAGAGGAAAAGAAAGCTCAAGATGAAAGAGATAAGATGTTGCAAATGCAAGTGTTGCATTCTTCATTTCAATTGTTAGTATGAAACACAGAGTAGATTAGATGAATGCAAATTTATATATTGTAAGAAATAAAATTGTATGACGTTAAATTTTTTGCAATGGATTGTATTTTTTATATAGTATTTTATTTTTATTATGAGACAGTAAATGCAAATTTAATTTAAAAATTAATAAATATATAAATATATTTCTAAACATTTAAATTTACGATACGCAAAAATGTGTGTCATCTTCATTTATGACATCACCTTTTTTGACAGGGGTTTTAATCACGCGCGTCTTAAGGTTACGACACGCGAATGCGTGTCGTCTTACTTTATGACAAGGCCTTCCTTGATACGTATTGTGTGTCGTAAACACGCATCGTAATTGTGCTTCGTAAATGAGCGTCGTCTATAGATGACGCACAAAAGCGCGCCGTCTCTCTTTATGACAGGGCCTTCCTTGACGTGCATTTGCGCATCGTTTGAGCCTTTTACGATGCGCAATAAGCATCGTAAAAGGCTGTTTTTCTAATAATTAATTATAATTTATTCACTTTTGTAGAGCTACTCGACGAATTGGGATCCCCAAACTCATCGAGTATAAACCAAAATGGTCGTGGGATTTTAAGTCACGTACTCGACGAGTTGGAAGCCTTGAATCGACGAGTAGGGCTGGCAAGATGAAACCCTGATTTTAGGGTTTTGCACCCTATTTAAGCATCCTAATCCCCACTTGCTGGCCTCATTTCCAGCCTCCAAGTTCCCAACCCTAGTTTCAGAAAACCTAATGCATTTGTGAGCTTGTAAGCCATTTATAAGTGATCTTTGTGTGTCTTGAAGCTTGTGGAAGAAAAAGAAGCTAGTAGATTCAGGGAGAAGATAGTAGATCCGGAGACTTCCTTCCATCCTCATCATTTTATGGTAATCAAGTCTCTAACTTGCCTAACAGTTTCTTAGATCTCCTTATTTTCTCTTTATTGGGTTTTTGGTCCAAGAAGCTTGATCCTTGGGATATGGACGTCCCAAGTGAGGATACCTTCATATCTGGAATCATTAAGGGTTGTTATGGCATAAAGGTGCAAACTTTATGCTATTGGAGCCCCCATGCAAACTCTAATATGTCATATTGGCCTTTTAGCCCCAAAAGGCCATGTATGGAGGAAAAGGCAGAAGCTTTACGTGTTCAAATGATGTCTAAGTCCTAGATCTCTGTTTATATGCTTTAGTTGGAGTATGGATGACTTGTGGACCAAGATCTAAGTTCTAGAGAGTTAGGGTTTGAGCCAAACCCATCAACCAAGGCTATTAACAGGTAAAGTTGGAAACTTTACCCTTAAAGGGACATTTTAAATGTGTATGAGAAAACGAGAAGCTTAGATCGGAAGCGCAACGGCTTAATCCGTTAAAATGGCCCAACCAGACAGAGGAACTCGTCGAGCTCATAGAGAAACTCGACGAGTTGAGGCGAGTTGTCCCGATGCTGAATATGGTAGAATTCGATGAGTCTGAGGATGACTCGACAAGTTGACTCACTTAATCGCGACTATGAGTAGGCACGGGACTCGGCGAGTCAGGGAGCGAGTCAGGGGGTGACTCGATGAGTTGGATCGCGATTTTAGGGTTTTGATTTATAGAACTCGGCGAGTTGATGGAGCAACTCGACGAGTTGAATCAACCCAGAACGTTGACTTTGAACAGAACGTTAACTTTGACTAGGGGTAAAATGGTCATTTTACCCTAAGAAGGATTATCAGTTTTTGACTAAGTGTTATTGCGATAATGATAGTTGGGGAGTCGTTGGAGCAGCCATCATAGATTCCTCACACAAGATTTCACAATTAGCTTACGAGGTGATTTTTCCTCCAATAGTAATGGGTCAAAGGCACCAATGTTGGCCCATTTATGTATGTTAACATATGTCGGACTTAGGTCCGATGCCGGGGTTAGCCCGATGTAGGTTATATGTTTCCGGACTTCAGTCCAATGCCGGGGAAAGCTCGAGAAATGTTTGTATGCTTGATGTCTTCGTGAGTCTTGCATTTGTTTTTTTATATGTTTCGGGCTTCAGTATGATGTTGTGGCAAGCCTGAGGAATGTTTAGCTTATATGTTATGTGTTTATGTGATATTCATGTTGATATGTTATATGTATACCAGACTTCGGTCCAATACCGGACGGGGCCCGATGCCAGATTCGTCCTATGTCGGGTGGGGCCCATTGTAAAGGGAAAGGCCCAATATATGTTATTATGTGATTATGTGTATGGTATGTGGTAGTTTAGGGAGACTCACTAAGCTTCGTACTTGCAACTTTCAGTTTTGGTTTCAGGTACTTCCGATAGTAAAGGGAAGAGCTCGGGATGACTGCATTGCATACACCACAACTTTAGCTTGGGACAATTCACTCTGATGTTTTGACATATGATTTTTATATATTGACAGATGTTATGATATTTTTGTGATACATGATTTATGATTTTTATATGATGAATGATACTTATGGTTTTTGTTAATGATTTAAAATTAAATTTTTGGACCGTATTTTTGGGATTTTTCAAGTTGGTATCAGAGTCTTGGTTTAAGGGATTTAGGCATACTCTCGGGTGTGTCTGAACTCAAACTAAGGAATTGGTATGAATTTTTTTCAAAGAAAACCATTTTAAAAAGGATTTTGAAAAGGATTTCGGAAAGAGAAAAGGGTGTGGTGCATGTAATCAGTCGAGCTCAAGTAAGTACTCCCAAATTACCCATACAAGTTTATGTTAGGATATGTTTATGAGAACTGCATGCTTGACTGGGACTAAGGATCTAGGAAGGATGCTTTATGTGTCTGTTATATGTGTATTAGCTTTATGAACAACATGCTAGTACATATTAGTCAGTGATATGATGAACTGAGTAGAATATGCTTAATTGTGTTTACTCAATGCTAGTAAAGGGTTGCACACGCTTACATTCAAGGAGATCCGAGCTTGCGGAGCTCAACACTATCATGGGGTTCGGGACCCCATTGCTAGTAGCAGATGGTTAGCTGATGTCACCAACGCTTTCCGTATGAGCCGATGTTCCGCGGGGGACAAGGTCTGACTTGCTTCCCATCTTCTGAAGGACAGGGCACATGACCGGTGGGAGGAGGTCGGACGAGCCATTGGAGATGATGCAGTTCTAGATGCGATGACCTGGAGTATTTTTTCAACTAGGTTCACGGTCGAGTTTGCACTTGTTGGGGAGTTCCAGGATCTCCAGTAAAAGACTGAGACGGTGACTGAGATCACCGCCATATTCAGGGAGAGGGCCCTTCTCGTTCCGTTGTACGTGGCACACGAGGAAATTAAAAAGGCCTGATATCATGAGATGTTGCAAAGTGACATCTACCAGTTTGTGAGCCGATCCAGCTGCAAGATGCTGGAGGATATGATTGCTAGGTCTATATATATATATATATATATATATATATATATATATATATATATATAGAGAGAGAGAGAGAGAGAGAGAGAGAGAGAGTTGGATTTGGAGATGGAGATGAAGAGGAAAACCGATGGGGTTTAGTCAGGGAGTGAGGGAAAGAAGCCCAAGGTATCAGACCACCGATCTAGAAGCCAGCATGGCCGCAACCGTTGTGGAAAATGCGGCAAGTTGCACAAGGGGACATGCAAGGCAGGGAATTCAGGCTGCTTCAAGTGTGGCCAAACTGGTCACGTGAGCAGGGCTTGTACAGCTACTACCACCACCATGAAAGTATCAGATCTGATTTGATTTCAGTGCAATCAGAGGGGAAAAATGGTCCCAGTGCCCGAGTTTAGCAGCGGCAGGGCAGGTGGCAGCACTTGCTCCTGCTACGTTAAGGATTACCGACAGCCGTCACGGCCAAGCAGAGGCGCCTATGGCGAGGAGCGGGGCCTTTCAGTTGACAGCAGAGGAGGCACGAGCAGCTCCCGATGTTGTGACGGGTATTGTTTCATTATAGGATTGTTCTTTGTGAACGATATATTTGCTCTGGTATTGTGTGATTCAGGGGCTAGCCGATCTTCTGTGTCTCTCGCGCTCAGCGAGCGATTTGTAAGGGCTCCAGGGGAGCTGGATTGCCCACATGATGTGGAGATATCAGATGACAGGACCGTTAGGGTTGCGAGGGTTCATAGAGGATGTACACTGCATTTGTTCAATGAGTAGTTTTTCGTCGATTTGGTCCTTATTCCCCTACGAGGGAATAAGGTTATAGTTGGTATGGACTGGTTAAGCCCCAATGGGGGCAGTGATTGACTGCGAGCAACAACTAGTGAGAGTTCAAACTCCTAGCGGGGGAGGGTTAGTGATTCGGGGAGAGAGGCCACAATGTGGACCAACTCTATGTTCAACAGCGAGAGCGAAGCGCTACCTTTAGCAAGGTTGCGCGGGTTATGTTGTGTATGTTATGGATACCCGGGATAAGGGTAAGGCGACAGTGGACGATGTACCGATCGTGCGAGAGTACCCGTATGTACTCCCGAAGAATTTTCCTGGGATACCTCTGGAGAGACAGGTTCAGTTCAGGATTGACCTAGTCCCTGATGCAGCTCCGATAACTAAGGCACCATATCGGTTGGCTCCTCCAGAGATGCAAGAGTTGTCTACACAACTGTAGGAGCTGTTAGACAAGGGATTTATCAGACCGAGCAGTTCACCATGGAGAGCCCCGATCCGGTTTGTGAAGAAGGACATGTCACATTGGATGTGCATAGACTACCAGGAGCTGAATAAGGTAACGGTGAAGAACCGTTGTCCCCTCCCGATGAGTGATGATTTGTTTGGCCAACTACAGGGTGCATCTTGTTTCTCCAAGATTGATCTGCGATCAGGTTATCACCAGATGCGAGTTAGAGATGAGGATGTGCAGAAGACATCTTTTAGGACTCTCTATGGTCACTATGAGTTTGTGGTGATGATGTTTGAGCTCACCAATTCTCCAATCATGATCATGGACCTCATGAACCGTGTGTGCAGACCGATGTTGGACCGATCTGTGATAGTCTTCCTTGATGACATCTTGGTTTATTCCAATACTTAGGAGCAGCATGAGGAGCATCTGAGGGAGGTGCTGGAGACACTGAGGGGGAAAGACTTTTCACAAAGTTCTCCAAGTGTGAGTTCTGGTTGCACGAGGTGCAATTTCTTGGGAACCTTGTCAACCAAAATGGTATTTTGGTCGATCCAGCCAAGATAGAGGTCGTGATGTAGTGGGAGGTTCCGAGGTCTCCAACTGAGATTCGGAGTTTCCTTGGTCTAGTAGGTTATTACCAGAGATTTATCTAGGATTTCTCAAAGATCTCTGCTCCTTTGACCCAACTGACCAAGAAGTTTGTGACATTCTATTGGGGGCTTGAGCAGCAGACAGCCTTCGAGACTCTCAGACAGCGACTATGCAAGGCATCGATTCTGACTTTGCCAGAGGGCGTCGACGACTTCATAGTTTACTTTGACGCTTCAATCACAGGCATGGGTGCGGTATTGATGTAGCAGGGTCACATGATAGCTTACGCTTCAAGGCAGTTGAAGCCTCACGAGGCGAACAATCCGATGCATGATTTAGAGATGGGGGCTGTGGTTTTTGCCCTAAAGATTTGGCGGCATTACCTCTATGGGGTTCGTTATACCATTTACACGGACCACAAGAGTTTGAGATACCTCATGGATCATCCGAATCTGAACATGAGGCAACGTCGGTGGTTAGATGCGGTGAAGGATTACGACTGTGAGATCCTTTACGACCCGGGCAAGGTCAACGTTGTGGCTGATGCCCTGAGCCTCGAGGCGGTGGCAGCCCCGATTCGAGACATATGTATAAGGATGACAGTGACTACTCCGTTGCTGGAGCAAATCTAGGAGGTGCAGGTCGAGGGTATGAAGGAGGAGCACTGGAAGGGTGAGCGGATCATAGGCCAGGTGGCTTTATTTGATTATGATAGTCGTAGGTTGTTGACCCTGCATGAGAGGGTCTGGGTATATACTGGGGAGGAGTACGATAGGTTCTGATGGATGAAGCCCACAAGTCGAGGTTCTCTATCCATCCAGGGCCAATGAAGATGTATCGAGATCTTCGCCCTGATTACCGGTGGCCCTGCATGAAGTGAGACATAGAATGGTTATTGAGTGGTGCTTGACCTGCAAGAAGGTCAAGGCCGAGCACCAGCGACCCCATAGCAAGATGCAGCCGTTGGATATTCCCATATGGAAATAGGAGGATATCACCATGGATGTCATCACAAAGCTTCCCAGGACCGCACGTGGAGTAGATTCGATATGGGTCATCATGGATCGGTTGACCAAGAGTGCTCATTTTATCCCAATACAGTAGAGTATCTCGACTGAGAAGCTAGACGAGTTCTACGTTCGAAAGGTGGTGACACGTCATGGAGTTCCCATTTCGGTAGTGTTAGACCGAGATGTCCGTTTCACTTCCAGGTTTTGGAAGTGGTTCCACGACGAGATGGGTACTCGTCTCCACTTTAGCACCGCTTTCCACCCTCAAATGGATGGACAGAGTGATAGGACGATACAGACTCTCGAGGACATGCTACGCGCATGTGTCTTGGATTTCCGTGGCATTTGGGATACATATCTTCCGTTAGCGTAATTTTTGTATAACAACAGTTACCGTGCCAGCATAGACCGACCTCCCTTCGAGATGATCTACGGGAGGAAGTGTAGCACCCCAATCTGTTGGGGCAAGGTTGGTCAGATAGTCATGGAGAGTACTAAGATAGTACTCAAGACCACTAAGAGGATCCAACAGGCTCCAGACCGCTCAGAGTCGGCAGAAAAGCTATGCCGACAAGCATCGTTCAGACTTGGAGTTTTAGGTGGGCGACATGGTCCTCCTGAAGGTGTCACCTTGGAAAGGTGTATTCCGGTTCAGGAAGCGAGGCAAGATGGGCCCCAGATACATCGGTCCGTTCAGGGTGTTGGTCCGAGTAGGTCGGGTTGCGTACCCTTTGGATCTTCCAATAGAGTTAAGCCAGATCCCAACACTGTCCATGTTTCTCAGCTGCAGAAGTGCTTAGTGGATGACTCAACGGTTGTGCCTCTAGAGGATTTTTGGTTTGATGACAGCCTGAATTACATCGAGAGACTAGTAGCTATTCTCGAAAAGAAGACAAAGGAGCTGAAGAACAAGAGGGTTGAGCTGGTGAAGGTGCAATGACAACACCGCAAGGGTTCAGAGTGGACTTGGGAGCCCAATGAGGAGATGAGGAAGCGCTACCCGGAATTGTTTCCCGGCGCAACAAACTTCGAGGATGAAATCTAAGACAAGTGGGGGAGAATTATAATGCTAGATTCCTGATACGCAATTAATTTGTAACATCTCGAGATTTTGCAGGTATTTCCAAAACCTCTTCTATCATTATTTGGTCATTTGTAGTCCTTGGGGTTGGAAGTGTAGAGCCAAGATAAGTTTAAGGGCCAAAGATGCAACCTTAGGCCAAGAAGGATTACGTTGCGCGTACATAAGAGTATGCTAAGTGTACTAAGGTCTGCCTTAATACATTGGGCGTACTAATCTCTGGTTGAAACTCTAATATTTCGGGTTGGGGGCTATATAAACATCCTTATTGCTCATTTTCTTTCATCATTCTCAGCCTCCATCTTACATAAACGTCCCAAAACCTAGCTTTGTGTGTGAGTGTGAGTTAGTGTGTGTTTTGAGCTCTTGAAGGTGAATTCATTGCATCAAGTAGTTAGAGAAGGAAGGCCAGCTTGTAGATCTGAAGTTTCTTGTGCTTTAGGAACTACGGAAGGTAAAAAGCTTCTAACTTGGCAACTATTCTGAGTAGATCTTGTATTATTTAGGTTCTTGGCACATTTCTTGTCCCCAAAACCCCAATATGGTGCATGATGCATCTTGGCCATGTTAAGTTGTCCTTCTAGACCCTAGAAAGGGTCCTAAGTGATAAAAATGAGGTTACAATAGTTGAATGTGTCCCATGCATGGAATAAGAAGGTATTAATGGATTAAGACCAAGTATTAGGAGCTTTATGGACGTCCAAAGTGATAAAGTTTGTGACTTTATGGGTCCTAGGCAAGTTAGGTCTTTGGATTTGAAGATTGGGCTTAAGTGCTTAAGCCATTAAGCACTTAATTAGATTTTGGCAAGACACTATGTACGCCCAAAATAAATCCAGTACGCCCAGTGTAACACCGAAAATTTCAAACAAAATTTTCAATTTTTATAAAACATAATTCCATCGATATTCATAAAAACAACCATTTTAATTATTGTAACAGCCCGGATCCCCAGGTATCTTCATCTTCTTATATATTTTGGCATTCTGTGAGGGGACTCGGCGAGTTGGTGGTTGAACTCGTCGAGTCGGGTCGCGGTTTTTAGCGGGGGTTCGCGTCCGGACTCGGCGAGTCCAAGGGATGGACTCGACGAGTCCGCGCTGTTTAATGAAACCCTAATTCCCCGGTCCTAAGCTCTATTTAAAGGACCTTATGGCCCTCATATGCGGCCACCTTGAACCCTAAGAGCCTCCATACGTCTGAAAGCCCTTGTGTGTGTGTTTGAAGGCCTTTTGTTCTTCATTTTGTGTGTTAGTGCAAGGAAAGGAGGGAGAGGAGCAAGCTTGAAGTGTTGGGGAGCTTAGATCTGTTGTTATTTCATCAAGGGGGTCTTCTTGAGGTAACTTTCTGAGCCAATCTTCATGTTTTGTGTTGATGGGCCAAATCTAGGGTTTCTTCTTGCCTTTCTTGGCTTGAATAAGAAGTATGAGAGGTCCTATGGAGACATGGAACCTAGATCTGGACTTTAGCAGGTCCAGGAGACCCATTGTGACAAGCTTTATGCCCACCCTTTTGAGTTAGAAGTTATACTTGCCATATTAAAGGTTGTTTCTTCAAAATAAGCCTTGTATCCATTGCATGGCAACCAAGACTGAGACTTTACGTGACAAATAAGCTTGGGAAGGCCAGATCTATGTATTTATGGAACGGATCTGACCGCAAAAGCCAGTTTTAGCTGGTGCATGGCATGGACTCGCCGAGTCTGAAGAACAGACTCGACGAGTCACTTGAAGATTGTCCTTGAGACCATCTTGTGTGTAGACTGGACCGAGTTGTGGGCGACTCAGTGAGTCGCAGAGAGTTGGAAAGGTTTTGTCAGGTGGACCGAGTCAGGATGGGACTCGCCGAGTTGACCCTCGACTCGGCGAGTTGAGTCGTAGTGGCCCTATGAGTCAGGCCCAGGTGGAACTCGTCGAGTCGGGGGAGTACTCGACGAGTCAAAGGGAAAATTTTGAGAGTTGGTAAAAAGCGCGTAGACTCGCCGAGTCACTATTGTGCACTCGCCGAGTCTAGTCCAAATTAACTAAAGACTGTTGACCGAGTCAACCGGTGTTGACTTGATTTGAATGGTCCACCTTAGTGGTACAAGTCATATTTATAGATTTATATATCGTAGGAGGATTGCAGCTCGAGGGTTCTAGCCCGAGTGATTCCAGGATTTACGGTTAGCAACTTAGCGAGGCATACGAGGTGAGTCTTCTCACTATACTGTACCCGGAAGGGTTTTGACTATGTGACCGGAAAGTCGAATATGATATGGAATATATGCTTTATGTGTGTTAAGTTATTTGCTATATGTGACATGTATGATATGTTTGATATGGGCCGGAAGGCGTGGTCATATGGACTGTAAAGGTTGATGTGGGTAGGACCGGAAGGTTTACCCAGTCGGGACGGAAGTCCCCTGAAATACATGGACCGGAAGGTCAAGGCCTGGAAAGGCGTATATGCGTATGTTGTATTTTGGGAACTCACTAAGCTTTATGCTTACAGTTGTTGCTTATGTGTTTCAGGTATGAGTGAGGACCGTGGGAAGGCGCCAGCGTGATCGTACACACACTCGGGGAAACTATTTTATCTTTTGTTATGTAATCGTTTGAGACTACGACGTTATTTTGGAAATTTAAATTAATTATTCATGTCTTAATGGTTGTAAAAATGAAAATTTTTGGTTGGAAATTTTATGACGTTACAATTATCCAACAAAACAGTACAAAATCCCAAGATCATAATATCAAGCTCCGAACGTGTGTGTATACGGATCAAGCCGGCGCCTTCCCGCGGTCGTCACTAGTACCTAAAACAAATAACACCAACACTGTAAGCACAAGGCTTAGTGAGTTCCCCAAATTACCACATATAACACATATTAGCCACTCTAGGCTATAACTCTGTGGGTCCGTGCACCCAAACTCTGTGAACCCTCAGGTTCTAGCTCTAATAAACATGCACCACATAAATCACTTAGAAATCATGCAGTACAACACACAACATACATAGCATACAAATACTCTATCACATAACTCTGGTTACCTACTCAAGGTAAAGTATAGTGAGAAGACTCACCTCGCGTATCTCGGTATCTCACGAATCCTGGAAATCCCTCGTGCTCGATTCTCCAAGCTCTAATCCTCCTATAACATTATATTCTTCTAATTAACACTTTATATCTCTAAGGTTGACTATCAATAAGGAGTCAACACTGGTCAACTCTGGTCAACGATCAAAGGGCGGCATACCGATGCTCGAATGATGGCTGTTATTGTAGGAAAACTCTGCCAAGGGCAAATACGTATCCCAACTACCCCCGAAGTCCAATACACATGCTCGAAGCATGTCCTCAAGTGTCTGAATCGTCCGCTCACTCTGGCCGTCGGTCTGGGGGTGATATGCGGTACTAAAATGCAGCTTAGTACCCAACTCCTCATGAAATTTCTTCAAGAACCGGGAAGTGAAACACACATCGCAGTCTGAAACAATCGAGATCGGCACCCCATGCCGAGATACAACCTCCCTCACATAAATCTCTGCCAACTTCTCCGCTAAAGAACTCTCACCGATGGCAAGAAAGTGAGCGCTCTTTGTCAACCTATCCACAATCACCCAAATTGCATCGACTCCTCTGGCAGTCCTCGGCAATTTGGTGATGAAATCCATAGTGATCTGTTCCCATTTCCACTCGGGAACCTCCAATGGCTGCAACTTGCCATGCGGTCTCTGGTGTTCGGCCTTTACCCTTCGACAGGTCAAACACCTTTCGATAAACCATGCGACATCCCTCTTCATACAAGGCCACCAATACTCCTTTCTTAAGTCCAAATACATCTTTGTAGCCCCGGGATGGATCGAGAATTTCGATCTATGAGCCTCCTCCATCAATGTAGTACGCGTACCGCCCACAAACGGTACCCAGATCCGGCCCTGATAAGTCATAAGCCCTCGACTATCCGATACAAACTCAGAAACCAACCCAACGACCCGCTTTCTCTTCTGCATCTCCGGACGCACCGCCTCGACCTGTGCCCCACGAATGGCGTCCAGAACTGGAGCTATCACGGTCAATCTCAAACATACATTTCGCAGTGGAGTACTCTCCGCCCTGCGACTCAACGCGTCGGCTACCACATTAGCCTTGCCCGGGTGGTACAAGATCTCGCAATCATAATCCTTGACCACATCTAACCACCTCCTTTGCCGCATATTAAGGTTAGGCTGATCCATCAAGTACTTCAAGCTCTTATGGTCTGTGTAAATCGTACAACAAACCCCATACAAGTAGTGCCGCCAAATCTTGAGGGCGAACACCACTGCCCCCAACTCCAAATCATGTGTGGGGTACCTCGTCTCGTGAGGCTTCAACTGCCTCAATGCATATGCTATCACATGTCCCTTCTGCATCAGTACCGCTCCCAGTCCTAAAATCGATGCATCACAGAATACCAGAAAACCTTCCATCCCTTCCGGAAGAGCTAATACCGGAGCTTCACACAACCTCTGGCGAAGCGTCTCAAAGGAGGTCTGCTGCTCGGGACCCCATAGAAATGTAACACCCTTCCGGGTCAATCTGGTGAGCGGAACCGCAATCTTGGAGAAATCCTTAATAAACCTCCGATAATACCCTGCCAACCCAAGGAAACTCCGGATCTCAGAAGGTGACCTTGGCACCTCCCACCTCATCACTGCGTCAACCTTGGCCGGATCGACCAATATCCCCTTCTGATTAACGAGATGTCCCAGAAACTGGACCTCCCGCAACCAGAAATCGCACTTGGAAAACTTTGCATAAAGTTTCTCCGATCTCAAAACTCCAAGAACCTCCCTCAAATGCTCCTCGTGCTGCTCCCTAGATCTCGAATATACCAGAATATCATCAATGAACACAATCACCGACCGATCCAACATCGGCCGACATACCATGTTCATGAGGTCCATGAACACAGCCGGGGCATTGGTGAGCCCAAAAGGCATCACCACAAACTCATAATGCCCATAACGCGTCCTGAATGCTGTCTTCTGGACGTCCTCGTCCCGCACTCTCACCTGATGATAGCCCGACCTCAAATCAATCTTGGAGAACCAAGATGCTCCCTGTAACTGATCGAATAAATCGTCGATCCTCGGCAACGGGTAACGGTTCTTGACCGTCAGCTTATTCAATTCCCGGTAATCAATACACATGCGATGCGAGCCATCTTTCTTCTTCACAAACAGGATGGGTGCTCCCCACGGCGAGCTACTCGGCTGAATAAACCCCTTCCCCAGCAGCTCCTGAAGCTGCGAGGATAACTCTTGCATCTCTGGAGGCGCAAGGCGATACGACACCTTAGCGATAGGTGCGGCTCCCGGAACCAAATCGATACCAAACTCCACTTGCCTCACGGGAGGCACACCTGGTAACTCTTCGGGAAAGACATCTGGAAACTCACGCACCACCGGAACTTCATCCACCGAACTCGGTCTCTCGGAGATCACTCGCGTATCCATCACATACGCCACAAAACCCTTACAGCCCTGCTGTAAACACTGCCTCGCCCTAGCAGCCGAACAAAAGGCTGATCCAGAACGTGTACCCTCGCCGTAAACCGAAAGAACTCCCCCACTAGGATCTCGTATAGTCACCAGCTGACGCTCGCAATCGATAACCGCACCGAATCGGCTCAACCAGTCCATGCCCACTATAACACAGACATCACCCATCGCAATAGGAATTAGGTCGATCGGGAACTCAACCCCAAAAATCTCCAATACACATCCCCGGAGGACCTCTGTGGCACAAATCACTCTGTCGGCGGCTATGGAAACCCGCAGGGGCCGACTCAGTGCCCCACGACTAACACTGATATGCTGACTAAATGTCAAAGATACAAAAGATCGACTCGCACCCGAGTCAAATAACACTAAAGCAGGTACAGAATTCACAAGGAAGGTACCTATGCATAGCATAATATAAGCATAATATCTCAACACCATAAATAAATAATAAAAAGGAAGCGTACCAGCCACAACGTCGGGTGCAGCGCGGACCTCTTCCACAGTCAGCTGAAAGGCTCTCCCCCGAGCCCTCGGTGCTTCGGCCTTCACGGGCCGACTCTCTGTAGCAGTAGCTCTGATGGCGGCGGGAGCAGACCCCTGAGATGCTCCGCGCAGCAGCGGACACTCTGCCTTCCGGTGTCTGGTCTGGTTGCAGTGGAAGCACACTGCAAATCCCTTGGGGTAGTCCTTGGCCATATGCCCCTCCTTGCCACATTTGTAGCAAGACCCTGCTCGACAGACTCCATCGTGACCCTTGCCGCACTTTCCACAAGTGCGGCCCTTCTGGCTCCCGGGTCTGGGATCAGCGGGCTTGGCCCGCTTGGCTGCCGGCTGGGACTGTGCCGGCCGCCGATCCCTCCCCAGAGACTCCGCCTCCTCCCTGGCCTGAGTCTCAAGCTCAATCTCCCTCTTCCGAGCATTTGCTTGAAGCTCGGCAAATGTCCGATACGAGGAGTTCGCAGCGAACTCCCGAATATCCCATCTCGGAATGCTCAGGTAACGGCTCATACGTGCCTGCTCGGTGGACACGTGCTCAGGGCAGAACATCGCCCTCTCATGAAACTTCCTCGTAACCGCTGTAACTGACTCGGTACCCTACTTGAGGGTCAGAAACTCCTGTGCCAGACACTCCCTCTCCACCTGAGGGACATACTCATCTCGGAACATGGTAGTGAACCTCTCCCAGGTCACTGCCGAAAGCTCAGTCGGTGTGAAGTGCGCCATCACAAACTTCCACCAGTCCTTCGCTCCCAAGCGAAGCTGGTTCAGCGCGAACCGAACCTTCAAATGCTCAGGGGACGAGCAAGTGAAGAAGCATCCCTCCATATCAGATATCCACCTCATAGCTGCCACTGGATCCTGCGTACCATCAAACTCTGGTGGCTTGGTGTTGCTGAACTCCCTAAACAATGTCGCATCACCTCCCTGGGGTCTTGCCGCAGCAATCGCTGCGGTAGCCGCTGCAACAGCAGCCTCAGAAAGAGCGGCATAGCGCTCGTCAAATGTCTCAATCAACGCGGTCTTAATAGACCCGAACATCTCTGGTATCTCAGCTCTGATGACCGCAGCCACCTCCTCATGAATGATCTGTCGAATCTCCTCATCACTAGCTCCGGTATTCTCTGGCATGTGACGTGTCCTCACCATGATCAACCTCTGAAATACAACATGCGACAATTAGAATTCACTCGAACACCCTTACATTTGACAATCCACTCCTCCTTGATTCTTGGTATCCCAAGATTCTTATTTGGACTGTGTACCGCACCGGTGCTTTCAGTAGTACGGGCCCAATACTACTGTCCGCACCGTTACAGTACACACCCCAAATCTTCCTCTTCGGATCCCAATCCCCAAGTACTCTATTATACTTAAATCACTTTGTAACAGATCTCTCACAAAGCCCTAGCTGCTACCTAATTACTCTCAACATCTTATAGCAGCTCACCCCTCCCTAGGCTAAGGCATCACAACACAGGCCGCTCTAGTCCTATTAGCAATACCTAGCCTACTCTAGCATGCAAACACATCACATTAATAATAATTATCACATAATATAAAGGTATTTTGGGAATTCACCGTTCGGGCGCTGGCTGATCGTACACACGTTTCTTCCTGGAAAAATCTTTTACTCTTAGAAAATCTTGGTTTTATTTTGAAATATCTCTTCAATTCCTCAGTTTGAGTTCAAATACCCCCGAAGGTGTACCCGAATCCCTCAAACCAAGGCTCTGATACCAATTTGTAACACCGAAAATTTCAAACAAAATTTTCAATTTTTATAAAACATAATTCCATCGATATTCATAAAAACAACCATTTTAATTATCCAACAAAACAGTACAAAATCCCAAGATCATAATATCAAGCTCCGAACGTGTGTGTATACGGATCAAGCCGGCGCCTTCCCGCGGTCGTCACTAGTACCTGAAACAAATAACACCAACATTGTAAGCACAAGGCTTAGTGAGTTCCCCAAATTACCACATATAACACATATTAGCCACTCTAGGCTATAACTCTGTGGGTCCATGCACCCAAACTCTGTGAACCCTCAGGTTCTAGCTCTGATAAACATGCACCACATAAATCACTTAGAAATCATGCAGTACAACACACAACATACATAGCATACAAATACTCTATCACATAACTCTGGTTACCTACTCAAGGTAAAGTATAGTGAGAAGACTCACCTCGCGTATCTCGGTATCTCACGAATCCTGGAAATCCCTCGTGCTCGATTCTCCGAGCTCTAATCCTCCTATAACATTATATGCTTCTAATTAACACTTTATATCTCTAAGGTTGACTATCAATAAGGAGTCAACACTGGTCAACTCTGGTCAACGGTCAACTCTGACCGGACTCGGCGAGTACCAAGGCGACTCGGCGAGTCTGGGCGTATACACCAATTTCCCTGGAATCCTCCCTTGACACGTCGAGCATTCACTCAACTCGACGAGTTCCACCTGGCATGAGTTGTGGGGCCACCACGACTTAACTCGCCGAGTCTCAAAATAACTCGGCGAGTCCAGTTTGACTCAATCCACCGGTCCATTTTGACTCCCCCTTGACTCACTAAGTCCACCCTCCCCAACTCGGCGAGGCCACTCACTGTGTGGTCGGGCAACATTCATGCTACTCGCCGAGTCTGTTCTTCGGACTCGGCGAGTCCGTGCCATGCACTGACTCAATCTTGCTCTAAAGGTCAGATCCAGTCCATTAATCCATAGATCCAGTCCCTCCAAGCTCATTTAGCACGTAAAGTTACAATCTTGATGCACATACAACCTCTATATGACCATATATGATGTTTTTGACTCATTTACTACAACACAAGGTCATGGACTCCATTTTCATACATAAAGCTTGATGAGTGAGGCTCTCTGGACCTCTATGGGTCCAGATCCATAACCTCAACTCAAGGAGGGAACCAATGGGCACCAAATCATCCCATAAATGACCATCATAAGCCCTAAATTGCATAATGCTTCACCAAACAGAAAATAGTCCGAGATCATACCTCTAGAGTGATGATCTAAGCTCCAAATCCACGAAATAGCAACCTCCTTTGCTTCCTCTTGCCTAGAGTCTCCTTCTTCTTGCTAAATAACACACACAAGGTCAAGAAATGCTCCTTTCTCTTCACAAATCGCTCAAGAACACAAGGGTCTCTCACTGAGGGTTGGGTGAGCACAAATGACGGCCATAAGGCCCTTTAAATAGGCCTCAAACCCGGAAATTTAGGGTTTCATTGCACAGCGCAGACTCGCCGAGTCCAGGCACGCTCCATTGCCCAAATCCGCGTCCCTACTCGGCGAGTCCCCCTCACAATACCACAAAATTAAATTTACAAGATACCTGGTAAAAATCCTGATGTTACACCCAGCGTACTGGGTCAACCACCCTGATGGTGGTCAACATCTGAGCGAGTACACCCCGCGTACCAGAGGAGGACACCCCGCGTACATCCTCTATTGGGACTTTGACTTTTGGGCTTCGAGTTTTGGATGGTTTATGGACTAATTGGGTTTGGGAATTTGCTGGATTTTATGAATATAATGTTTTAGGCCAAGTTTTGATAATGGATCTTGGGATTAGGATTAGGTCCAATTAGGGAGTTGGGCCCAATTTGGTAAATTGGGCCAATAATGGGCTTTATAAATGGACTTTCAAGTTAAGGACTTGGTATTGGGCTTTGGCCCAATAAAGAGGATGGAATTAATTAGTGGTGTGGACACTTAGTCAAGAAGGTTATTTTGGGTATTAACTTAGTATTTATTATGTGATAGTTCGAGATTCCTGATGAGACAATAGTCAGAGATTTACAATATTTCAGCAATACTTGCAAGGTCAGTTACCTCACTATACTAAGGGGTCTAAGGCACCAAGGCAGGCCCATTGGATATGATATCCTAGTAGTTGGTAGTATGTTGAGTATGAGTTAGTGTTGCATGTTAGTTGCTATGCCAGTTAGGTATATCTGTAGGACTACCTATAGTGTTATGTGATTATCTGTATGTGCATTAGTTGTGTTATATGTCAACATATTATGTGGGGTGGTTGAGGTGAAATTGATCCGTGCGGTAACCAACAAACCCGGGAGCATTCCAGATACGAGCTAAGGGAGACTCGTACTATGGGCTCGGGAGCATTCCAGATACGAGCTAAGGGAGACTCGTACTGTGGGCTCGGGAGCATTCCAGATACGAGCTGAGGGAGACTCATACTGTGGGCTTGATGGCAATCCAGATGTGAGTTGTGGGCCCGAAAGGCAATTCAGACTCACACTGTGGGCCTAGGGGTAATCCAATCTGTAAAGCTATGGACCTAGTACATGCTGTTATTTGTATATGTGTTATGTGCAGTGTATCCGTATTTTGGGGGAACTCACTAAGCTTTCGGGCTTACAGTTTCAGTTTATTGTTTCAGGTACATCAGAGGATTGCAGCAAGGCAAAGACGTGATCGTACAACTCCTCATGTTTTTTTTTTTATGTTTCTGGGAAAACTCTGATATTATACATTTTGAAAACAAGTTTGTAATGATTTAATAATTTTGAAATGTTTTTAAAAGTTCAAATTTGGCATGATTTTTATGGGTGTTACATAATTATAATTTATTCACTTTTGTAGAGCTACTCAACGATTTGGGAGCCCCAAACTTGATGAGTAGAAACTAGAATGGCCACGGGATTTTAAGTCACCTACTCGACGAGTTGAGAGCCTCGACTCGACGAGTAGGGCTGCCAGGATGAAACCCTAATTTCAGGATTTTAAGACAATTTGGTGAATCCTATTTGTTCTTTACTTTTTTGTACTTTATTTGCTTAGTAATTTTGTTCTTGTTTATTATACTTGAAGTGTATCCGATCGATACAAACCTTCACTATGCTAGATGAACGATTTATACATGTTTTACTCGATTTAAACTGTATATGTATTTTGTTACCTATAAATATATTGGGTAAAGATGGATACATGAAAGATGATATAGATGATGAGAGATAAAAGATGATATAGATGATGAGAGATGAATGATGAAATAGATGATGAGAGGCCTTGACTTTAAAGATGACGTCATCTAGTAGAGTATTGATGAAAACCACGCATTATTCTAGACAATCCAGTGGAATGTTAACAGACTCACAACCTGTAGGTGTTTGTGAACCATGTGTTCATTGAATGTACTCTAAAAACCCATTGAAATTTATTATGGGTAGACTCCCTAAAATAATATTGTCAATAAAGAAGATGATCCCATGGACTTAGTGACTAATAGTTAAAACCTGGCAGCTATTGACTTAATGCATATTAGATAAACCCTAACAGAGATGGACTTCATGCCTATCCCTTAGGAAAAATCTATATGAATAAATATAGAAGAAAACCTACTGAAAAGTGTCATGGAGGAATCCCTGAACTCGTACTATCAACATAGACAATCCTTAGGGTAGATCCTTAAGAATAAAGAAGAAAATGGGGATAGGAAATTGGGTTAATTGTTTGATGATTAAACATATTAATTATATTATTGTGGGTTGAAAATACTATGTACTCACCAGGTTTCCCAACCTGACCCACTCAGTTTATTGTATCACAAGTCGCGATATGAAAGATACATTTTGTTGAGAGATTCGAGGAGTATTAGGACACTAGTTTAATTACTGTAAGGCTTGTAATGTTTCGTTATGCTTATTTTTATGTATTGACGATAGCATCCCAATGTTTAAATATAAATAAAATACATTTCTTCGAAAGTGTTTTGATAATATCTTTATCATATTTTTTGGGAACAAATTCCGCAATATTATTCTTCAAAAAGGATACTCTGATTTTAAATAAGCATAAACAAATCAGTCTTTTCTGGCTGTAAAACTAGGGACGTCACAAAGCTCCACCAATTGAACACCTTCTTCTCATTCTTCTCTTATTCTTCTAGCCAGTAAATGCTCCAAAAAGGCCAAGAATCAACCAATGAATCAAGGTTAGGGTTTTTCTAAGTTAAAAGGGTGTTGGAGGCTGATAATGAACTCTAAAAATGACTTATAGGGTCTTAAATATGAAGGAAACCTTAAAAGATCATGGGCTTGGGCTGCAACAGTTCTCACGTTGTGAGACCTTATGTCTCACATCGTGAGATTGATCCCGAAACACATTACTCATGTTTATCCTCGCCACGTCGTAACCATCCAATGGTCACGTCGAAACACTCGATTTTCTTCAAAAATCGACCTTTTGACTCCTTGAAACCCTAAATTGATCTATCCTGGAAAATGGGTGTTACATATCGTATGTCAAATTAAATTAATTATGCAATAAAGAAAACCTAACCGCAAATGTATGACTATAATTAATAAAAATATTAAGTTAATTAGAAAATCAAATTAAACGATACATTATTTAAACCCTAATATTATGTAAGGTAATATTAAAAGTATGGTGCTATAATATAAAATAAACAAAAATACGATTTTATAATTAACAAAAGTGATTTTTTCTTAATTATAACATTATACTTTTGTTTATTTTCTATCATAGCATCGTACTTTAGTATTATATCACATAATATTATGGTTTAAATAATGTACTGTTTAATTTGATTTGCTTATTAGAACACGTTGAATCATTGATTTTTAGTTTAACTCACTTCTTTATAATCATCAAGAGCCTAGAAATACCCATCTGAAACTGATTTAGAAATTAGTTTCGAGTTCCCTATTTTGGGACTGCTTTTTGAATACTTTATCACATTTAGGATGTGAATGTGTATTGCATGATTGTCTGTTTAAGAACAACTTGGTCGTCATTTTCTCATTGCTCCTTATGGTATATATTTCTTTATATATTTGGGAGCTAAGGGGAAATAGTGTCAAATTTTTATTAAACAAACAACCATGCAATACACTTTCACATATGAGATAAGGTATTCAAAAAATAGGTTTAGAAGCCTACTCTTCTCAATACTCTATCCATTCCATATGATTTTTAGTTCTCATGTATATATTTATTTATATACTTGTGAACACTCTATCTATTCTCGTGTATATATTTCCTTATATAGCCCAAATGTATAACTCCATATTCACAGCTAAAGATATGAGTTGGCATAATATTGGATGCTCAGTGGATGGTATGATACGTAATCCAGTTGATGGGGAGTCATGGAAAGATTTTGATCAGAGATATCTAGAGTTTGCCAAAGAACCTAGAAACTTTCGTCTAGGTTTGGCTGCTGATAACTTTAATCCATTCGACAACTTTAATAGTACTTATAGTACTTGGATGGTTATACGGACTACCTACAATAAACCACCATAGATATGTATGAAAGAGTCTTCTTTCATGCTAACTTTACTGATTCATGGCCCTAGATCACCCTTAAAGGACATTGATGTTTTCTTGAGGCCTTTGGTGTATGAGTTGAAAATGTTGTGGGCCGAAGGAGTCCAAATGATAGATGCATCAACCAACACTGCATTCAATATGTGTGTGATGTTGTTATGGACTATCAATGATTTCCCAACATGTATTAGTTTTTATCGATAAAGTGGTCAAGGTTATTTAGCATGCCTTACTTGTAACGCAGACACATCTTCCATTCATGTGACCAACAAATGTCTTATGTTGGTCACAGACGATTCTTGCATATGATTCATAGTTGGAGGTAAAGTTTGTTATTTAATGGTCAACATAAGAGAAGACCGTGTCCAAGACAATTCAGTAATGCATCTATATGAAAGCAACTGGCTCGTCTCCCTAATCATACTCTAAGAAAACATCCTAAGCATGGGGGTGCAAAAAGAAGGCGCACTGATGAAGCAAAAAAAAGAGTTGTCGAATTAGATGAAATGGAGTATCTTCTTTGAGGATGAGTATTGATCTTCCCTTGAACTAAAACACTATATATATGTTATGCATGTGGAGAAAAATGTGGATGAGAGTGTGTTGAATATTGCATTGGTTAATGGAAAAACCAAAGACATAAAAGAAGCAAGAAATGAATTAAAAAATATGGGAATTCAGCCAGATCAATGGCCAAAAGAAAAATTCAACAAGAGGAAGAAAGTCAGCAAGAAAAAGGAAGACAACAACAAGAACAAGAAAAAAGTAATACTACCACATGTTGATTACTCATTCAAACCAATTAATCAACAACGTTATCATCAATTCATTAAAGGAGTGAGACTACCTGGATGGTTTGGATCGAACTTTAAGAGGAAGGTGAATGATACTGAATCAAATATGCTTAGGCTAAAGTCTCACAGTCATCACATCCTCATGCACTGATTGCTACCTATAAGGCTTCGAGCATGTCTCCTAATAAATGTTTCAACAACACTCATTGATTTATGTACATTCTTTCAAAAGATTTGTACACGGTCCTTAGATGTTAGTGACATGAGAAAAGCCCAATCAGAAGTGGTGAAAATATTATGCAATTTTGGGTTGATATATCCTCTAGCATTTTTCGACATATTGATTCATCTAGTTCTTCATTTACCTAAAGAAGCCATTCTTGAAGGGCCTGTACACATGAGAGGGATGTATCCCTTTGAAAGATACTTGAAAAAACTTAAAAATTATGTTAGAAACAAAGCCAAGCCAGAAGGTTCAATAACAGAGGGTTATGTTGCAGACGAAGCTTTGAAATTATGTTCTATGTATCTTGAAGGTATGCAAAACAAATTCAATCGTGTTTATAGAAATGAGGATCCTCCAAAAAGGAATTTTTTTGTTCTCATCACAATGTCAACCGATGTCCACTAAATGCTCACCGAACTTTATAAAAAAAGCTAACAAATCATTGCATTGGTTTGTACTAAACAACTATGATGAGGATGAGATGAAAGGCTATAAATCGTAACCTTTTTGATCAGTTAACTACTTTTTTGACAGTGTTATGATATCTTCAAACTATCCTAATTTTTTTTATGTATCTTGAGATAGAAGTAAGCACACAATACTTTTTATATGTAAAACTTTTTATAATTTTTAAATATTTTTTTACTAATTAAATTTGTTTTTTTTTGTTGCATACATATTTTGATCTTGATATGTACCGGACTATGAGATTGTGGGTATGTGTTCAAGAGGCTGTAAATGTTGACTGCCAACGAGTTTATAAACAACACAAACATAAATTGAAAAACTATTTTGACGAAGTTGGCGTGTATGATGATGTGGAAGGTGCAAGTAAAAATCCACCAGAAGAACTGGACAATGAAGCCTGGAACTACATGATGATCTTCTTCTTTTGAATGAGGGTTATAGAAATCAGTCGGTATCAGGTAAATAATGTAGGGTCAAACTTCCACATACAAGTGCTCATGGTAGTAGATTATATGCAAATAGACGTTGTGATGAGGTAATTAAATTTATTTGCATTATATAAAAAATTTATTAACACTTATATAAATATATTAATTGTTTTTGGCTTATTATAGGTTGCAAAATGTGAAAAATTGCGAAATATCTAAGGTTGGAAAGAGATGCACTTTAAAGAAGGCCAGAATTAGTTACACCGCAAGGAATTAGATTGGGTAAGTAATAAACAAAGTTATGGGCTCTTTGGTAAATATGTTATTATTATTATTATTATTATTATTATTATTATTATTATTATTATTATTATAGTTTTTTAAGGTGTATTATTATTATTATTTTAGTGTTTAAATTTAGTTATTTGTTTTAACTAATGTATATTTATTGTTTTATTTATTTTAGGAAAAGATTCAAGGGGAGAAGAGGAAGATGCAAGAAAAGCTCAGGGAGGGTGAACACTTAAATGAAGAACATTGTCTCATTCGTGCCCTCGGTAAGAGAAGCAAATATGTTTGCAGCGTTGGAAGGAAACCAAGCAGCAACGATCATTTAATTCCAAATCAACATTCCAAACATTCGAAAGCCAAATCTCAAAATACGACTAATCCCCAAGTTGTTGCATCAACACGACAAATGCAATCTCAAATGCAACAATACATGCAACAAATGCAACAAACGTATAATAACTCATTCGCGTCCGTAATTCCTAACTTCCAACCACCAACAATGCCACAATTTTCATTCAATCTTAATATGTTTCAACAAAATACCTCCAAACCAACCAAAGAGACCAAGGAGAACAATGAAGATTGTGATTGACCTTTTATTTTTAATTTAAACATTGTTTGTTGAAGACTTCGTTTTTTTGTTATTTTGGTATATAGTAGATCTTGAATTAGAATTTTGATTGTTTGTTATGAATATTTAGTGTTTCACATTATGTTGCATATATAATGGTTAAATTTGTTTTTTTTAAACATGTTGTGTATATATAATAAAATTTGTGAAAAACGTAATTAGAAAAATTAAAAAAAAAAAAAAAAAAAAGATTTACTGACGACATGTTGTCGGTATAAGTCATACTGTAAAAAGGGTTATGACTTATACCGACGACATGTCGTCGCTAAAGCTCAAATGAAAACAAGGGTTACCATCATTTCCCGACGATAAGTTGTTTGAATAGGTTGACATTTCCCGACGACAAATCATCGTACAAGTTGCCTCTATACCGACGACAAGTCGTCTGTTAAAGAATATAATAAAAAAAATTCTCGAAAATCACTTCCAACGACCATTTTCAGACGACAAGTCATCAGGATTGGTTGACCTATACCAACGACATCTATTCCACTTATAGCGACGGAGCTATACCAACGATTTTTTACTGAAAATATGTCGTTGGCATTAGGGGTGTTCAAAAACATTTGAATCTGAAAATCCGATCCGAAAAATGTGAAGTGAAATTATCTGGAAAACCGGATATCCGAAATTCAGATATCCGTTTTTTCGAATTCGGATACGGATATCAATTCTACAGATTTTCGGATCTTTTGGATATCCGATATCCGAAAATTTTGGATATTTTTATTTTATTTATTTATTGAAAATGAAAAGGGTCACTTTAAATTATTCAAAATTTATTTTATTGTAGGAATTTTATGAAGTTTTTTGATATTTTAAATATACGATACCTAAAGTATGTTCTTTTTTTCTTTTATTTTTTATTTGTAAACGTTCTTTTATTTGTTTTTTGTAAACAAAAAAAGGCTACACTAAACTAACTAAATAGTTTTTTCGTCTAAGTTACATATATATATATATATATATATATATATATATATATATATATATATATATTGTTGTTTGTATGCTAACATATTAACATTGGATGATTGATCACAAAATAGCTTTATCACTTTAATTAATCGAAATATGCATTTAGTTAATTGATCCCACGAAGTAATGTGGTCATGTTTGACCACTTTATGATAGATTTTTACATTTCATCAAGATATGCACTGTTTATGGCTATTATATTACATGTAAGAAAATAGAAAGAATACTTTATGGTTGGTAGTATCCGTGTAGAACAAAGTAGAATGAAAGGGATTTTCTAACATGTTTTAGTTGAAGTATTAATTATGAGAAATATTACTATAATTAAATGTGATAAACATTAATTATAATTAATATTTTTTATAATTAATGTATTTTATATTTAATTAAAGTAATATTATACATAATTAATGGTTATCACATTTAATTATGGTAATATTTGTTATAATTAATACTTCAATTAATGTTTTTTATATGTGTTCTTAGTGCATATATTAGAAAATCTTTATCAATAAATCATCTCTTGCTACAGTATATTGTATTAATTGATTTCTTTCATTTTTTTTTCGTAATTTTAAAGTAAGAAAAATGGTTTTAGATCTTTGTTACTCAAATGTTGCACCACTTATTTAGTTTGATGAAAAAATACAAAATTTTTGGATATCCGAATTCATTCGGATACGGATTCGGATACCAAAATCTACTATTCGAAATTTTCGGATATCTGAATTTTTAGATATCGGGTTTTGAAAGTCGGCATAGGCTTTACAGATGACTTATTGGCGGCAAAGGATTAAAAATGCCGTCAGTTTAGGATTGCATTCTTGCAATGATATAAGATATTATTAAATTTAAAATATATGATAATAAATATATAAATTAAGAATGAAATCTTAAGGGATCTCTAATCATTTTTTAAATATACGATAATAAATATATAAATTAAAGAGAATCTTAAAAGATCTCTATTTATTAGAAAAGCTTGCGTGATATATTTCTATTAAATAAAATATTTCCAAAAAACTATGCTAGCCATAGTAGATTATAGACTTTGATTCTCGTCAGTAAAGAACATGAAAAAACCCCACATCTACTGACTATAGTTACAATCGTTTCTGCGAGATTAAACGTTAAACGCTAGAAACCCTTCATTTTCTGCCTATTATTCACCGAAACCTAACTCTAATCATCGATCTACTCATTTATCAATTATTAAAGCTAGCGCGCTACAGGTTTTCTCTCTAGTCTCATCACATATATACTTGTGTCAATTTCATTAATGTGGTTTCTTACGTGCATGCAGTTCGACGCAAATCATATCGTAATTTATAGTCTGCAATTTCGTTTCGTATTTAGCCTTACAGTATATGCGCCCGAGTCTTGACTGCAATCCGATCAATGGAGTGTGGCTAAGAGCATCCACAATGTTTAGTACAATGGAGGAGTTGAATAAGGTAACAAGTTTATTTTTCATTCAATTGATTAAACTTCATAGAGGCCAATTTGTTATTTAATGGATTTGAACTTTTCAGTGGAAAAAGAAAAGTGTTTAATTCTTAAATATATACTATAAATTAATTTTATAAAAAGAAATTGACAAAGTTGTATGGAATGTAAAAAAACTATGTATCAATTTATTAAACTCTATAAAATTCAATGAATTGTGGATTGTGGATGTAGTAAGTAATTACAGATTCTATATGTAATATAACTCATGGTTATAACTTTAGAACTCTGTTTGGAAATTAACAAACAGTAAGAGGTGTTACCCCAAGACTTTAATCGGATACATCTATCTAGTAAAAGTTTAAAAACTTCTATTTTATTTCTTTTTAACATTTTAGAATGTAACAATCTTGCTTATAAACATTACTTTTATTGATCCGAAGTAAAAACATATTGGTTGGATTGAATTTTTTGTTTGTTACAGCTAGAGTTCATTTTCAACCCATAAGTATACACAAAATTGATGCATGTTCCCTTGTGCGTAGTTATCTCTTCCTTGTGAAACATTTTACAAGAGAATGTAATATTTTGAAACAGAAGTCGATCGAGATGGAAACGAGCGTCTCAAAGAAAGAATCTGAAGATGAGAAGACGATGAGGAAAAGAAAGAGAAAGAAGATTGACGGGTTTGTGTTTCTTCCGGATGACATCCTTTTAGATATCCTCAAAAGGCTCCCTGATGCTTCCCTTCGTTATAAGGCTAAGTACGTCTGTAAACGATGGTTGGATCTAATCATCAACATGAAATTGCTAGACCATGTTTCTTTTATCCTCCAGAAGACGGGAAACTTGACAACACGTCATGTAGATATAAGGGAAGAAGGAGAAGGGCTACAAGTGAAAGTGCAAGATCTTGACATACCTCGCATAGGCATCATAAAGTCTTGGGGTAACGAGCTAATGCTAATATCAGATTATAAAAAACAATCTCTGTATATTTATAATCTAATCACGAAGGAAGGATCATATCTTCCCGAATGTAATGCATCATGTGGAGGATATTGTATTATCAAATGTGGAGTTGCAATTTCTTTCCATATGTTCAAGGGAATATATAAGGTGGTTCACTTGTTTATGGGGCCACCAATCGAATGTCATATCCTTAAATTGAGAAGCGACAATATTGCTTCTTCAAAGTGGAAAAAGATCCATGTTCCTTGTATAAATGGAGGGTCGATGTATTCTTCTAACCCTGTTTCAGTTCAAGGAAGGTACTTTCACTGGGATAATTACATTGATAAGCGACTGGTTTCCATGGATATGGTGAAAGAGGAAATTGTCGATATGAGTCTTCCCGGTGATTGTAAAGGAGTTGACTATAGTATTTTTGAGATGGGTGGTTCCCTGGCTCTCTTTGCAGGAGATAGTGCGGAGAAATCTGAGATATGGATTCTTAAAGATTTTCAGAAGAAGAAGTGGGAGAAGTTGCAGTCGGTTACTCTTGAGAAATGGTATTACAGAAGATTTCCTGTCTGTGGTGTGATGAGTAACAGATATATCATCCTGGAATGTAAATACTATAATGGTATGTGCTATTATGATGTGAAAAATGGAGTCGTGAAAATGCTAGACATCCACATGAACGTTGATGATGGTTGCCTGATTCAGCATCATCAAGTTTTAAATAATCTAACTGCATAAAACAGGAAGGGGGAGGTATATATTTCCCTACCTTTAGTTCTATTTATCAACTAATTATTTAATTCGACTATGGTCTGGTTTCGTTCTTTTTACATGAATGGAAAACATCTTTTTTTTTGCTATATACACCCCACCTGAGTTGTAAACTACTCACTTTTTCTCAAGGATTTGAGCCCTTGCCCATTCCCAGCTACCAGATTGTGTACGTAGGAAACAAATCTACGTTGAACCATAATTATATCACTAGACTATTAGAAAAAAGGATTTCCTTGACTAATCGTTGTGGTAAATGCATATCCGTGAGACATGTCTGTATTTCAAAGTCATGTCATAAAAAAATGAGAGGCATTTGGTCTCTATAAATTTTACAGACATTTAAATGTCTACAAACTTATGACCTACAATTAAGACAGACATACACGACATGCGTTTTCAACAGACATTTACGACTCAAAATCACGACGAATATTTTGTATGTCATGATGTTTGACAACATACACTTGTACGTTATGGTTTTATATTTTTTGTAATATATATATATATATATATATATATATATATATATATATATATATATATATATATATATATATATATATATATATATATATATATATGGGATGAGGAATATACATTACAGCCTCACCTAAGCTTAGGTACTAAACCTCTAAAATATGTCGTTTTAACATGCTAAATATACCCGATTTGGTTTCACTTGGTAAATATATCATTCTCCATAACATTTCTTTCTTTCATTATCGTTTTATCATCTTCGTTTTTTTTTGCTTAATTATCGTTTATTACTTCATCCAAGTGAACATTACTAAACCCTAAACCTAAACCTAAACCCTAAATTTAAACCCTAAACACTAAAGCTAAACCCTAAACCCTAAATCTAAACACTAAACCCTAAACCCTAACCCAAAACCCTAAACCTTAACCCTAAACATAAACCTAAACCCTAAACCCTAAACTCTAAACCCTAAACCCTATTGTGTCGATCTTTAATTTACATCTTGAAGTATTAGTCGTGAATCCATTAACCGTAATCTTTATATAGTAAAACAATGTATTTTCAAAAGGTTTAGTACCTAAGCTTAGGTGGGGCTGTAATGTATATTCCATTTTCCCATATATATATATATATATATATATATATATATATATATATATATATATATATATATATATATATATATATATATATATATATATATATATATATAAAAGAAATCTTACTATTTCTATAAATAGATTGAATATAATAATAATATTTTTTAAGATGTTCAAGCCTTTTAGTTTAAAGTACAACCAGTCATTAATATAATAATATTATAATATCTATCTTATAAATTATAATGCTACGGATACAAGTATTATCAAAACCTTTAAATTAGTATTTCCTTAATTTTAAGAATTAAACGGAGATTGAATTAGTATTTTCAACAGTTTTACCCATCCCCTTAATCCTTTATCGAGTCTTCGTTCAACTCCTAAGATCTCGCCAAATATCCCTTGAACTATTCCATTTCCTCATTCTCGAATCTTAGTTTCTACCCTCATCACTTCTCTCTCTGGTATCTATGTAAACAACATTCCTGCATAATTTACCCTCACTACACCACAATCAAACACACTTTTCCGCAATCGGATCTCTACCAAACAATCCCTCAGGCTGTATACATGTTCGTTTCTCTCTTTGGTTCCAATCTCCGCCTCTGTCATCATCGGAACACAGCCGTCCTCGGTCTCTATCACCAACAGCCACTTCGAAACCCTAATCCACAAACTACAGAGAAGAATCCTCGGAGACCACCTTCGTTCTCTTTCTGTAAGCTCTCTTTATATCTTTCTAAACTCCTATATCACTCTCTCATGTTCTTCATCGCAACGATCTATCGATTTTCCTTTCTTGTCTCCCCGGGCTTTTGTTTTCTTCAAATTCACGACATCTTCTTCCTTAGTGATGTACAAAATTTCAACTATCTTACGTGTTGGGTGATCTACAAGGCATCATTGGATTCCTTTATTTAATTATAAAGTTTTCGCTATATTCAGGTACCTAGGGCTTCGCTTTTTTTCGGATACTGTTAATTGCCAGTTTCTATGCTAAATTTTAAATTGGGCAGTAGGTTTCCAAGTAACTGCTTTGATCTTTGCGTTTGTAGAAAAAAAACCCTTTCATTTCTCTGGGTAAACATGGTTGATGCATTTGAAGATGAAATTGACCAAACGGTTTCACTGAACGGGTACCTTGATGAAGTTGAAGAACAGGAACTTGTAAGTGTTTGTATATAAGTTGTTTGATGTATTTCCTCATAGGCTTATTTGTTTGTCAGAGCGAGCGGATGATTCAGACGCTCGAGGATATGCTTCGAGCTTGTGTATTGGACTTCGGAGGGAGTTGGGATACATACCTCCCACTGGCAGAGTTTTCATATAACAATAGTTATCATTTGAGTATTGACCAACCCCCGTTTGAGATGTTCGATAGTCGGAGGTGCAAGACTCTCGTATGTTGGGCCGAGGTAGGGCATCGAGTCATGGGAAGCACCGATGTGGTGCTCAAGACTACTGAGTTGACTCAGCACGTACGCAACAGGCTGCGAGTCGTGTAGAGCCTTCAGAAGAGTAATGCTGACCAGCACCGATCGGAACTCGAGTTTCAGGTGAGAGATTTTGTCTTGCTGAAAGTGTCACCATGGAAGGATGTCATTAGGTTTCGGAAGATGGGTAAGTTAGGGCCCCGATTTGTTGGTCCATTCAGGATTTCTGCTCGAGTCGGTAGGGTTGCTTATCGACTGGACCTTCCAGATGAGCTGAGTCAGATTCATAACACTTTCTATGTGTCTCAGCTCTTGAAGTGTATCGCTGACGAGGCTGCAGTCATTTCCTTGGATGATACTTAGGTTGCTGAGAGCCTAAATTACGTGGAGAAACCAATAGCGATTTTAGACCAGAAAACGAAAGCCCTACGGAACAAGGAAGTGAGTCTAGTTAAGGTGCAATGGCAGCACCGAAGAGGCTACGAATGGACCTGGGAACCAGAGGATGAGATAAGGGAGCATTAGAGATGCACAAACCCAGGATCCGATTCGATCAAATCCGATATGGTCCAATCCGATCCGAATCCGGTCAAAATCTGATCCGAATCTGGTCAACAATCCGAATCCGATTTGATCCGAATTTTGTTAGCTTTTACCAAATTTTTCGACGGTTTAAGAACCGGTTTTTGTAGAATCCGGTTTGTAATCCGGGGGTCAATCCGATTTCGAGTCCGAAAAGCCAAACCGGTTTGAATCTGGTTTGGTCAAAACCGGTTTTGACCGAAACCAGATTTCAGATCGGATCGGTTTCATTTCGAGGATCCAGATTTTGTGTGCATCTCTAGGGAGCATTATTCAGACCTTTTCGCATCAGCAGACTTCGAGGACGAAGTCTAGTTCAAGTGGGGACGATTTGTAACGTTTGGTCCAAGTATGAATTAATTCTAATTATTTTCAAATATTGGAAGGAACTCAATGAGTTGGGAGGCTCCAACTCGGCGAGTAGAAAGCTTTCCGACCACGTAGATTGGAGGACCTACTTGACGAGTTGGCACTGGAAAGGAAAAACTTAATTTTTCGGGTATTGCACCCTATTTAAGGACTTAACCCCTAGGGTTGGCCTCCCTACCAGCCCCCTTGCCCATAGAAAACCTTAGAATCACCTTCCTCATTGTTCATTGAGTTTTGTGAGTGATTGAGTGATTGTTTGAGATCTGTGAAGGAGGTTTTGAATTGAGAAGTATCAAGCTTGGAAGAGAGATCTTGGATCCAGAAACTCTACATCAAAAGCTGCATCTTGGAGGTATAAAGTCATAACCTTGACATGTAGCTTATTAGATCTCATCTTTTGTAGTTTAGGGCTTGGTTTTGGGACTTTGGCTTGGATGTCCACAAAAACGAGGTTTCCAAAGGTTGAGGGTGTAGATTTGGCCTCTATAAGACCTCTAGAGGATGTCCACAAAAAAGAGGTTTCCAAAGGTTGAGGGTGTAGATTTGGCCTCTATAAGACCTCTAGAGGATTAAAGTTGCAAACTAGCCTCCATGTCCCATTCATGCAACATGTCCACTATGAAGCCTAAAATGGACCTTGGAGAGTGTTCAAGCATGCATGGACGTAAAGTAAGAAACTTTACATGATTTGTCCACCATTGAACAACATATCTATGTTTTGGGACGATGGGATGAGAGTTCAAGAGCTTAATGAGTCAAGACCTTCCTTAAAGGAACTAGGGTTTGGGTTTAGAGCTTATTAGATGATCATTAGGGGGTAAAGTTGGAAACTTTACCCTTCTAGACATCTCTATGAAAGGGGATCTGAAGTTTGGAACCTTTGGATTCGAGAAGAAGGGCTTAATGCATTAAGTGAGTTGAAAGAATGAAGAACTGGACAAGTTCACAAGGGAACTCGGCAAGTTGGGTTGGAGTTACCTCGATTCTATTGAAAAACAGAGTAACTTGACGAGTTATAGGAGAACTCAACGAGTTTGATCGCAACACCGTGATTCTGGCTTTGGGATGGACTTGACGAGTTACAGGGATAACTCGATGAGTTAGGTCAACTCGGAGCGTTAACTTTGACCTTGACTTGACCTGGACTTTGACCTTGACCAGGGTTGACTTTTAAGGGGTTTGAAGGGTTGAGTTGTATCTAAGGAATTGTTTATGATTAGGGAGGTGGCAAAGCTTATACTCGGAGTTGGACTTACTCAGTTACAGTTTGCATTTGAGGTGAGTCTCCTCACCATACCCATAGGTCGAAGGCACCAAGGCCGACCCATTCAGTTAGTTATGATGATTATTATGGAATCATTATGGATATGCCTAGTATGTATGTATATGAATGTGTTAGTACCTTATTGGTTAGATATGCGTAGACCCCGGGTGGAGCCCGTGGCAGCTGGATATCAGACCATGTGGGGGAGCCTATGGCACATAGGCATAAGACCCTGGGGGAGCCCACAACATCCTGGAGTAAGACCCTGGAGGGAGTCCACGGCATCCTTATACGTTAGTATGCATGGCTTATGTAGTATATATGGGGTTTATATGGTTATCTGATTATGTGGTTTATGTGGGGTATGTTATGGGGAACTCGCTAAGCATTAGCTTACAGTTTGTTGGTTGTTTCAGGTACTTCAGGATCTAACACCCCATTCTCGAGTTCAACTTAACGAGAGAAAGGAAAGGAAATGAGTGGAAATGAGAAGAAAATAAAAGAAATTGGTGTTCCCGAGTTTCATTAAAGAAGGGAAGTGGAAGGAAGTGAAGGGAAATAGGAGGATCATTTTCCCTCCTAACTTTCCTTCCGATTTGGGAGGATTTGGAAAGAAATAACAAAATGATTCATTTTCCTTCCAATTCTCTAAAACTCAGGAACACAAAAGAAAATTTTGTTTTCCTTTCCTTTCTCTTCTTTTCTATCGTGACTTTCTCTTCTCTTCTCTTCTTTTCTTTTGTTAAACTCGCGAATGAGGCGTAAGGGAAATGGCCCGACATGATGGCGTGAAGTGCACTCTCTGGCATTTTAGTTTGGACACTCTGATGTTTTGAATAATTTATCTAGTGTCATGGATTTTTTAAAACAAATGTGATTTGAATGTTATATTTTATGAAAATGATTTCGTTACTACAAATGAAAAATATTATTGGAAATTTGGGTTGTTACAATATTGTTACAACTTAGAAGCATTCAAAAGTTAGGAAAGTGAACATCTATTAAATTGGTAATATTAAATATTCTCACTATTTTTTGGAGGTTGTGAATGTTTGAAACCAGGAAGTGATCATCCTACATTTGATTGTCCATTTTGACAAAGCTTCTCAAAGGCACTACTGATGGAGGTATAAAAGCATGGAATGAGGATGTAAAAAGAGTTGTTTGTAATCTCAATACAATTGATGCATTTTGAAGGTTTATTTATCATATTATAGCTTTTATTCTTATTTTTTGTTCGTAAGTGCCAAAATCTATTGATTTTTATTGCTTAATCTTTTTGTATATTTGTATTGTAGTGTTCTTGACCTAAATGCACCCTCGTTAAACCACTTTTTATGTTTGCATGTTGCAACAACATCCAGAAGCTACTATCTGCTAATTATACTATTCATACTAAGTATCCAAAAATTTCACCATTTAGTTGAAAATTATTTAAAGTCCCAATTTTATGAATAATATTTTGGAATCCTAATCATGACATTTATGGTCCAAAATTTCTAGCAAGACCTCTATTATTGCTCAAATTCATCAATTTTAAGTGGTACATTACATCATATTAATCAAACTTTAAACCAAAATTAGTAAGCTTGAAAATTTGATTTTTATTACAACACTATTAACAAAACAGTTATCTGTTATTTTATTTAATGTTATTGTAACAGACTTGCATGATAACCTTCTTTACCACATTCTTCTTTATTTGGAAAGTAGGTAAAAGAAAATATTGGTAAGGTGGTTGTTATATTGTAGAATAAACATGTTAAACAAATATTGGTAAGGTGGTTGTTATATTGTAGGTACTCCTGATAGTTACAATTGTTGCTTCTGTTACATACCCTTAATTTGGAAGAGCACGCCTTTTAGTACAGGTTTGGAAGAACACGCCTTTTAGTACAGGTAGGATTTTGATTAAACATAAGCATACCCTAAATTTATTAAGAAATTAAATTGTTTTCATGCCCTAAATTTAGTACATAGGGGTTTATAGCATGCTTTATGCATCATCAGCAGGGAAGAGGGATTCTTTTAAATCTATAAAGGACCTTATGCTTGTATAATGATAATAAAGTTTAATATTTTATATTATTGTTCCCTCATGTTTAACTAGATACATGTTTTACATGGTATGTTGCCCAAATCTTGAAATTAGCTATTTCACTTTATGACACCATAAGATCTTAATGGAAAATACACAGGTCGTTATATACTTATATGCATTATACATGCTAACTTTGATATCTATTTTTGTTTTAACTTTCATTATTTGACAAAGTGTAATGTTTTTTGTGACAGACTAGAAGATTCCACTGTCCTGATGAGCCTAGCTTGAGGCAATATTTCATGAATTACATCGTCAACAGGTTAGTTATGTTGAAGTAAACAGTAAACTATGGGAGTGATATATTTTTTTTCTTGATTGATTGAAGAATATGGAATTATACTTTTGGTATGTATTGAAAAAAGAACAATGATATAGGATAATACTATTGTTTAAATAATGTGTTGATATTAAAAAAAAAAAAAAAAAAAAAAGTAAATGCATGTAGTTATCTTTGATGCTTTTGGCATAGAGAAGCAGGTTGAGAGGAAGGATTTCTACATTTACCTATTAGTTTATCATGATGCTTTTGGCATAGAGAAAAGTTTTGAGTAGGGAAGTTCAGTGATCGGCGGGTTGGATCTGTCTGGCAGATAGGCTAAGGTAGCCTTATCTATTAGACTCTTAGGAAGAGTCTCATTATGCGACCGTATGTGAGATTGTTAGTCTCAACAAATGGGTAAAGATTCTACATCCCAGTTTATTAGAAGGTTAATGCGGATCAGGAGATCTCGGATAGATCAGATATGTGAATTTTTGGTTATTAGGATGTAAGATATTTATTAGTTTGTCACCAGTGGTTAGGGGTTCGTGTTGGGAGTCGCCTATCATTTTGGGATTCAAGGTTTCGGCGGCGCTGAATGGTCAGGGATTCTGTTTTCCAATATCAGTGAGATAATTCAGGGTCGGAGGGGTTTGTTTGGTTCGGTTTGCTCATTGGAGTCATTATGGTTGTGATTTGGAATGGTTCTGTCCATATGGAAGTCATACATGGTATCAGGTTTTCAGATTTCGGGCAGAGTAATGATGGTTACTCTTTATTGATTAAAGTTGGTGTGACAAGATTCGCTTCTTCGTCGGGCATGTGATCTCTTCTAAGTTTGGGCTTGATAGGAGTGTTGGTGGGTGGTCATCGATGTAGGATGAATTCTCAATCCTAATTGGTGTTCTGGAAGTAAATAACAATGTACTTTCAATTTACATGTTTCTTTTCTATTTTTTGTAGTTTGTTTTGATATTCTTTACCAAAAAATAGCACATTGTGCATTTCTCGTTTTTAGGTGTTAAATGCACTAATATAGCAATGTATTCGAGTTTACAACTTTTTTCTGGTTTTTGCAATTTGTTTTGATTATTTACCAAAAACCAACAATAAATAGGAACATACTTTGAATTTACATCTTTTTTGTTTTTGTCTTTTGCAATCTATTTCTTTTTTTTTTACCAAAAACCAAAGTACATTGCTATTTGTTGTGCTTCAAATCTAAACGTTTTTTTTTCTTTACACCTTTTTCTGTTTTTTTTTTTTTTTTAATTTGATCACATTTACATGGTTGCCAAGGATACAAGTTGTACCCAAGTTGCACAAGGATTAATGGCCAAATTCTATAGATGGGACCAAATCCTGGACTATCCAAATTCAGTATATCATGTATTTTATGAAGCATTTTGGAAAGCAGTTGTCTTTCCACATATATTCTGGTATCTATTGAAATTAGTTTTTTGTAATTCTAATTATTTTTTTGTAGGTTCTACTCTTTTTGCAGCCACATCAAAACTCTCTTATCTTACATGCATTTATGGACCTTCTTTGTGACCATGGGACCATGGATAAAATCAAGACAGTAATAATCCCAATATTAAAAATTGTTCTCTAGATATGAAAGTAATATTAATTTGCACCATCACTTGGTAAATAATTTTTACATAATTTTTTAGATATTTGAGACTAAACCAAGTAGGAAGATACATATATTTGTGGAGATTTTCCTTGTGGTATATTATCTCTTAGGGTACTTTTGTTCGTCAGAACTATGAATAATGTTTCAATATTTAGGTAATTATGTTGATATTCTTTAGGTTTTTTAGTCGTATGTTTTAAAAATTGTTATAATCGAGTCATCATCAATCTTTTAGGGTGTTAACAATAAACAAATACCTCAACTCATGTCCATTATACCAAAGCTTCCACATATTTCCATTTTCAACTTTCATGCATGCATTTAGGGTAGCAAAAGTACATTTTTATCACATGCTTGATCAATAATATGTTTTACAATCGAACACTTTCTAACTCTAACTTCCGCAATGCGGGATCCTTCCCTAGTTTCTAATTACTTGATTATTAATAAATATAAAAATACTTTAATGAAAATATAATTATACATTAATGAAAATATACAATTAATTGATGATAAATAAATAAATAACAGCTAATGTATACATCTTTAACAAACCAGACTATCCTAATTTTTAATTGGATTTTCGTAAGATTTATGTTTGTTATAAGTTATCATATTAGCAATATAATAGTCTATAAATTTACAAAACAATAAAGAAAGAATGAAGTTTTGTGTAGGCTTAATACCATTGTAAACAAGTACCTACGCTCCTAGCTCTTCATACTCTTCCAAATTTTAAATATAATATCACATATTACAGGTGAAAGAAAGAAAGACAAATAAATTAGAGGTAGAAAGAAAGAAACACTTACAACTCCGATAATGAGGACTTACGAGTGGAGAGACAAATTAAGAACAAATAGAGCTCAACAAACAAGTCTGGCGGATAGAGGAAGCACCAGATAACGATCGATAGTCGTACTTAAGTTTCCAGGGTGACCAGTTTTTTTGTTGGCATCAGTATGTTTTAATTGTAAACTAAAATAGTTTTTTGGTTTTTATACAGTGTTACTTTCCAAATCTATTGGTATCCTAATATGATAGTATTTTTCAGTAATTTTCGGTGTCTTTGTTAATAACTTATCTAGTTTCCTAATTTATTAATTACCCTTTGATTTTCTTGATTTAAAGAAAAAAGATTTTTATTTTGAAGCATGGGATACACAATAAAAAAACAGAGTATCACCAAAATGGAACAGATTTTGTAATGGCACGAGCAAAAGGACCAAAACTAGAAAAACATACGTAAGACCTCGGAGACCAACAATGGGACATAGATCGAAATTAAATTGAATCTTTCTTTTCCACCAAACCGCGTGGAATCCATTTTGAAATAATAGATTATATTCGATTCTGGTCAATCGGGCCCAAGAAAACCCTCATTATCTACCGATTACACACCGGAAACATACCTCCGACAATCATCGATATCTTAATTTATGGAACCTAGCGCCCTACAGGTCTTCTCTCATCGCCTTCTTGTCTTAGTTTTGTTGATGTAGCTTTTTATGAACTTATTTCGTTCTTTTATATCGTCTTGACGTTGATGATGGTTGCCTGGTCCATTCATCACCACCAAGTTCTTAAATAATCTAACACCATAAAACATGAGGGAGGAGGAGCTAATATTTATTAATGGATTACGTTACATGATGATGTAAGAAACTAATCATGCTTAATTAGTTCTACTCTGCTGTGCTTTCTTTCTTTTTCTTTTTTTTCTTCTTTTTTACATGCATGGAGCATCTTTTTTTGCTATATACTTCCTCGCTGAGTTGTAAACAAATCACGAATTTGCAGAGATAAGGAAAAATCTGATCAATTGAAAAAAGACAAGTATTTTGAAATATAACAATTTAGCAATTCATAACTCCTTAATAATAGCAAAATCAACAAGAAGATAGATATACTTGAGTTATTTTATAGGTTATGGTATGGAATGAAGCTTATCAATGCCAAAGTTGGTATATATATCATCTAAGAGGGGGACATGTATATATTTTTTGTTCTATTCCTATATGCTAGCATACTTTACTTAACAAAGTCTGATTCTATGATACAAAATCGATAGGAATAAAGAGAGAATTAGTGGAACTAAAGCTAGTATACTACCTAGCCCCTTTATTTATACACTAATTTAGCTTCTACAAACTAACCAACTCTTGTACATGCGTACAAGGTGATATATATTGATAGTTTAATGTCTAAATTTAACTAATTACTGTAGTAGTTTTAATCAGGTTCTTAGGGGATTTGTGTCATCGGGAATACCGTTTGTTCTGGGTACTTGAAGCAATATTGTGTCTTACTAAGGTTGCATTGTAAGACTTATTAGGGTTTTCAAATGGCAATCTACCAAATGGTAACATGGTTTTGTGCTAATTAATGATGAAAACACAACTTTAAAAAGATAAATGTAAAAAATAACAATTTACTTTCATTTAGTTTGTTTAGTATAGCATTTAACTAGCTTTAACATGACTGGTTTCAGTTTCCAAAGTTAGGAATCTTGTTTTCATCTTTTATGAAACTATTACCCGCTAGATAACTACCATGACCAGTTCTAGGACCGGTACCCGATCCCGTACGTGTTATTTATAATTAAAAGATATTTTTAATATTTAATATACTAGAAATAACTTAAGTATATAACTCGTTCTAGCTCAACAATATTTTAATGTTTAATATTTAATCTGTTGCATTTCTAATTCTTATTTAAACTACAACTTAACAACATTGAATTGGTTCTAATCAATGAGAAGGCAAGCATTGGCTGATTGGTTGGTCTTCTCATTTGCATAAGATCCAAGGTTGGTGACGGGGGAAGTTAATTTTCTCCACACCAAATAACATGTGTGATTCTTGTATATGTGGATAAGTTACAAGGATTGAAACACAAAAAGTAATTGAACTAAATAATCGACTGCAGTAAATAAAATAACTATACAGTAAATCACTTAGGTTTAACACCCCCCCCCCCCCTTAAGTTAAGTGGTGAGTTGATAACAACCCAAAGCTGGTGACGAAAGAAAATAATTTGTGGACGTGCAAGTGGCTTTGTGAAGATGTCGGCCAACTGGAGATGAGAGGGTACAAACTTCACATCAAGAGAACCATGCACAACTCTTTCACACACAAAATGGAAATCCAAATCGATGTGTTTTGCTTTATTGTGGGCAACAGGATTTTGAGCTAGAAAATGATACTGTGATTATCACAAAGCATTCTCTGCCAATTTATTGTTTGATTCCGGAGCGAATTACTCCTTTATATCACATAAATTTGGTGAAAGACTAGCATTGCCTATAGAAAAACTTGATGATGCCCTAATTGTAGAAGTTGCTAGTGGCAAATTCATACCTGCTAGCGATTGTATTAGGAATATTATCACCGACATAAACAGAAACGAATTCCACAAGGAGCTGTTACCCATTGAGTTGAATGGTTTTGACATCATTCTAGGGATGGATTGGCTTAGCGCCAATGATGTTGAGATATTGTGCAAGAATAAGATAGTGAGGGTAAACTCGCCTGGAAAAGAGTCATTTATGGTATACGCAGACAAGCGCGAAGTAAATTTTGGAATCATTTCCCTAATGAAAGCCAGAAAATGTTTGTCTAAAGGATGCATCTCATACTTAGCATTCGTGATCGATGCTAAGAAGGAGAAAAAGGATATGAAAAGTATATCAGTGGTGTGTGACTATCCGAAAGTTTTTCCTGAAAATCTTCCTAGATTGCTCCCTGATAGACAAGTGGAGTTTAGAATAGACTTGTTACCAGGAACAACACCAATAGCAAAAGCACCATATCGATTAGCACCGATGGAGATGAAGGAGCTCATGATGCAACTTCATGAGTTGTTGGACAATGGTTTCATTAGACCTAGTTCATCGCCCTGGGGAGCTCCGGTGTTTTTCGTAAACAAGAATGATGGGAGCATGAGAATTTGCAGAGATTACAGAGAGCTGAACAAGGCAACAATAAAGAACAAGTACCCGTTGCCAATGATTGATGACTTGTTTGATCAGTTTCAAGGTTTAAGCTATTTCTCGAAGATCGATCTTAGGTCAAGATATCATCAGCTAAAGGTAATAGAGCATGATATTGAGAAAACTGCATTCAGAACAAGATATGGACACTATGAGTTCTTGGTTATGTCGTTTGGACTAACCAATGCTCCAACAACATTCATGGATTTGATGAATAGGGTTTGTAAACCATTCCTCGATAAACCATGATAGTGTTCATAGATGATATTTTGATTTATTTCAAAAAGAAAGCAGGAGCATGACAAGCATCTAGGAGAAGTGTTAGAAGTTCTGAAAAAGGAGAAGTTGTATGCAAAGTTCTCCAAATGTGATTTTTGGATTCAAGAAGTTCAATTTTTGGGTCATGTGGTTAACCAAGAAGGGATTATAGTTGACCCAACTAAGATTGAAGCTATAATAAAGTGGGAACAACCAAATAGTCTCATGGAGATTCGAAGATTTCTTGGATTAGCCAGATATTACCAAAGATTTATCCAAGGCTTTTCTTCGATAGCTGATCCATTAACAGCTTTGACCCACAAATGAGCTACTTATACTTGGAGTGAGAAGCATAAAGAAGCATTAGAAAAGCTAAAGAAGAAATTGTGTGAAGCACCGATTCTTTATTTACCTGATGAAGTTGAAGACTTCGCAGTTTATAGTGATGCATTTGGAGTTGGGTTAGGTTGTGTTCTGGCCCAAAGGGATAACGTGATAGCTTATGCATCGATACAACTGAAAGAACATGAAAAGAACTACCCCACTCATGATTTGGAGTTGGCAGCGGTAGTATTTGCCCTAAAGATATGAAGACATTATCTTTATGGCACAAAGTGCAAACTTTTCACTAGTCATAAGAGTCTTCAATATCTCCTTAATCAGAAGGAATTAAACATGAGACAACGACGCTGGCAAGAGTTGCTTAAGGATTACGACTGTGAAATCCTTTACCACCCTGGTAAAGCAAATGTTGTAGTTGATGCTTTAAGTAGAAAAGTGAGTCTTGAAAAGAAAAGGCCAAGGGCATTAAGAATCAAAGTTGTCTCAACAATTAAGAAAGCTCAGATAGAAGCTTTAGAGAAAAATGACCGAAAGGAAGAACGTTTGGGCAAAACGTTAGTGTTCGATACAAACGGTCAAGGATTGAAGGTATTCCAAGATAGGATTTGGGTACCTAATACGGGAGGAATAAGAGATCTTCTAATGGAAGAAGCTCACAAGACCATGTACTCGATTCATCCCGGCAGCACAAAAATGTATAGGGATCTGAAACCCTACTACTGGTGGCCGACAATGAAGCTCGATGTTGCAAAATATGTGGTCGAGTGTGTGACATGTGCGATGGTTAAGACACAACGTTAGAAACCGCATGGGAGTTTAGAACCTTTACCTATACCCATGGGTAAATCGGAATATATTACCATGGATTTTGTGACTAAACTGCCCAGAACGAAGAGCGGTTACGACATGATTTGGGTGGTCATTGATCGGTTTACTAAAAGTGCACACTTCATAGCAGCCAATGAAAAATGGTCTATGGATAAACTTGAAAATGCCTACGTGAAGGACATAGTGAGACTTCAAGGTGTTCCTTTAACGATTGTATTAGATCGTGATAGTCGTTTCACGTCGAGGTTTTAAAGAAGTCTACAAGAGGAATTGGGTACGAAATTGTGTCTAAGTACAGCCTATCATCCGCAAACTGATGGTCAGAGCAAACGAATGATTCAAACATTTGAGGATATGCTACGAGCATGTACCCTGGAATTCCAAGGTAATTGGGATGAACATTTACCTTTGGTAGAATTTTCATACAATAATAGTTTCCACTTGAGCATCAAGATGGCACCTTATCACGCTTATATGGAAAAAAGTCTCGAACGGCATCATGTTGGCTTGAAGCTGGAGAAAAGCAATTTATGGGACCCAAGATAGTCCATCAGACTGCTGAAAAGCTGAAAGTGATTAGGGAAAGGGTGTTAGTAGCTTAGGATCATCAAAATAGTTATGCTGACAAGAAAAGACAACCGATAACATTCGAAGTTGGAGATTCGGTTTTACTTAAAGTCTCGGCGTGGAAGGGACTTATAAGATTTGGTAAAAGAGGAAAGTTGAGTCCAAGGTTTATTGGACCTTTTAAAGTTCTTCAGAGGATTGGGAACCAAGCTTACAAACTAGAACTACCAGAAGAACTAGATGGTATTCATAACACTTTCCACGTGTGTTACTTGATGAAGTTGACGGGAGAAGCTCCCAACATAATTCCAATTTTTGAATTAAGGTTGGATGAAAGCAAGAGGTTAATTGAAGAACCAGAGGCAATCGTTGACCGTAAGACTAAGAAGTTGCGATGCAAGATGGTCGATTTAATGCTTGTGCGATAGAAACATACAAATGGGCCAAATCTCACCTGGGAAACGGAGAGTGACATGATGAGTCTCTATCTGCATTTGTTTGTTGATGTATGATTCTGGGGACGGAATCATCCTAAGGGGAGAGAATTGTAACGCCCGTGTTTCTAGGCTAGACATTAATGATGATATAATAATCTAGGCCGACATTTGTAATTTGTTTTGAAATAATAAGATGTATTATATGAGTATTATGTGCTTTATGCTTAATTATTATGATTTAATAAGTTAAGGACAAAAATAAGCATCGAAAATAAATATTAGATGAACCCGATATCTATGAAGAAAGTTGTAGTGGTTGAAACAAGGATTCTGAAGAAAACATCACGGTTTCATCGAAAAAGATTGTTTTAAGGGGCGAAGTGTTGTCCAATCACCGTCTTATCAGGTGAGTGAGTAGTCACTTACATCTTACACATAGATTTGAAGTATTTTCTATAAAATACGTGCTATGTGTAATTATATTGATTATTTATTTGAGATGGGTGTTGAATAAATGTTCTGTACAAGTTTCAAACTATATATGTATTTTTATCTACAAATATGTTAGGTAAAAATGGGTAGATGAAATAGTTGATGTGTATTAAAAAGATGAGAGGTCTCGATATTATTATTGTTTCAGTCATCAAGAGGAGTATAGATGACGACCACGGACCTTTCTAGATGGTCCAGTGGAACGCTAGCAGGCTCGTAACCTGTAGGTGTTTGTGAACTTAGTGTTCAATGGTATACTCCATCCCCCACATGGTTGCCTTATTTGACATAAATTGTTGAGGAATCGCTAAACCAGTGTTGTCACCCCGATGAAAATCCTTAGGCTAGGTCCCTTATGATAGGTGTTTAGGGACGTAAAATGAGGATAACGGGAACGAATAATCAAGGTTATTGTTGGTTAATGAAATTAATAAATTTATTATTGGTTGATGAAATTAATAAATTTATTATTATTTGCGGGTTGAAAACCCTATATGCTCACCAGGCTCTTAAGCCTAACCCACTCAGCTTTTTATATTACAGGTAGTGGAACCAAAGCATAGTTAGATGATGACGAGGGATGTTGGATTATAGGCCAGTTGATGTAAATAACTGTTGTAAGGCTTATAATGTACTGTTTATGCTTTTGGTCTGTATCGAAACATGACATCCCGCGGTTTTGTTATTTAATGAAAATACATTTTTTAAGAAATGATTTGATAAATTTTTATCATATTTTGTTTTGGGGACAAATTCCGCAACACTTTTTGGAAGATTACTCTGATTTTATTTTAAAAGCATAAACTAAATCGGTCTTTTTTGGCCGAGAAATTGGGGATGTCACATACATGCATCCAGTTTGAGCATCTAGGAAATGATAAGCTTTATAATGACTGAAGTATCCCATAAAAATACGTGGTATGCTGCGAGGACTTAATTTATGGTCTGAATAAGCATTGAGATATGGGAAAACTCAACAACCAAATGGATGAAAATTAGGAAAGATAGGTAAAGTACCAAAGAGCAGTTCAAAGGGAGATTTACCACCAAGTATCTTTGTAGGAACACGGTTTATAGTATATACCGTCGTGCTAAAAGCATCAACCCAAAAATGGACAGGAACATGATAATGAAATAGCATACCCAAACAAAGTTCTATAATATGGCAATGTTTCCTTTCAGCTAAGCTTGAGTGTAAGGACAAGATATAGGATGTAAAATGCCACTTAAGTGTAAGATATACTGTACACGATGATCTTGAAACTCCATTCCACCATCTGTTTGGAGTATTTTAATTTTCCGATTAAATTGATTTTAAACCATCAATTTAAAATGAACAGATGTGGCATAAAAATCTAATTTCACTCGTAAAGGAAAAACCAAGTGAAGCGGGAGTAATCATCGATAAAAATTGCAAAGTACAGGTAACCATCAGTAGAAGAAATAGGAGATTTACCCCATAAATCATAGTGAATTAAATCACAGCAAATTAAACCAAAAACATGTGTTGCATGTGATTTACCCCATAAATCACAGTGAATTAAACCAATAACATGTATTGCATGTTTGGGATGTTCATAAAAAGCCGGTTGTTTACTTTTCGATTTTCTGGATTTCACGACGTGAGAGTTTATGCTCACAACGTGAAAACTGCCGAATTCGAAATTTCGAATTTATCTACCTAATATGTTTTACATGCCTTTTATTTGGTAATTATATGTTTCTTTACCTCCCAAATTCGAATATGTTGGATACTTGGTAATTAAATAAAAGCCTAAAAATTAGGAGGCAAATCTTTGACTCGATTGATTATTTAACTGATTGATATAATTATTTTTTTAAATGTGTACATAATTAATTTAGATATTAATTAATTTTAATAATCAATGTCAAATGCCCAGTATTTTAAAATTGTTTAAAATACACCTTATACTATAAATATGATTAATTGTTTAATGTGTGTGTGTGTGTGTGTGTGTATATATATATATGTGTGTGTGTGTGTGTGTGTGTGTAAAAATAAGTCAGTCAAACCAATAGTGGGCCTTATTCACGATGCCACACTATAAAGAGGGTATCCAGTTAAATTATACATTTAATTAAATCAATTTGGAATTATCCAATTAAATTAATCAATATAATTTAATCCTAATTATTTCCCCTAATTTTGAAAATAATGGGTAAGGATATATCCAATTTTATAATTATCCTATTTAACTAGATAAACTAATAATTACCAAAAATAAGATAATCCTATCAACATCTAGCAATTTTCGAAATTTGTGGCTTGGGGAGGAAGGTAAGGACTGATTTCAATCCTTACCTACATTTCGAAATCTTGGGGGCAAGAAACCTTCAAGATCAAAACTTGTAGGGCAATGCAAAGGGTTTCAACCCTTTCCTAAATTTCGAAACTTAGGGCTTAATCAACCCTAATTTTGAAAACCCTAGTCCATAAGGGTTTAATTGCCATAAACCCTAATTTGATCAATTCAACCATTGCAATCAATTCAATAGAAAACAAGCCAAGGCTCTGATACCACTGGTGGGTTTAGAGCATGACAAACAAAAACATATGTGTCCATGCAACCCTAATTCTTGATCTATGTTTTCTCTAATTGAACATACAACTTCGAACATCAAATAAGAAACTCTAAGACTACTAGTATATTTTCGAAATTACTAACTAGGGGTAAGAAAACATACCTTGATTGTTATTGACAAATAACAATGAATCCTTGTGTTTTTGAAGCCTTGAGAGTAAGCACCACAAATGTCGTGTCTCTAGTGGTTCACACCCAACACTAGCAAGAGGATGAAAGATGAGAGAGGGTAAGGGATCTAAGAATTTTGGCTCTCTCTAGGGTTGTCAGTGGATGAAATTTCATAGGGTAAGGGTCTATTTATAATCCAACAAGGATGCCTTAGATAACCCTAAACTGAATATAATAATAATATTTCAAATTGGTAATTATCCAACTCCTTATTTATCCACATGGGATAATCTAGAAACCCTAGATTATCCATATAGAATTCGTCCAAGCCTTCCCTAGGAAGGTTCTGGAGCCTCTTGTTCAACTATTGAGCAATTACACTTTAGACCCTTCACTTTCAATTAATTTTTTTAATTCCAATTAATTTCTGATTAATTAAATATTACTATTTCTTATTAATATATTATTCTCTTAATATATTAACACATTATTTATTTTAATTTATTAATCAAATAATAAATCATCCTATCTCTCCAAAAGTTATCCTGTCTGGTTGCTAGTTTTGAGGGCAACCCAAAAGGACTATGCTACTATCAATTTAAGTATATAGTTATATACCAATGATATTTATGGACTTAGACACCTAATCCAACATTATCTTGGACCATGCATGAGTTTGGATGTGTATTGTGAATGTTATTAAGGATTTGGTCCCATTAAGCCATGTAAAGGAGTAAAGTTGCCAACTTTACATGTTAAGACATCATATTAGGTTCATATTAGAGTTTGGAAGTCATTGTCTTAACCATTAAGAGCTTAATATTGGATTTTTCGTCCCTGATAAGTACGTAGGGTGTATGCAGGAAGTACGCTCAGCGTAATGAAGATTTTGTGTATCAGCCGCTTGTATTATGTGTTGCGAGGGTGAGTACGCGGGGCGTACTCCCCGGTTTGTCTTTTTTTGGGCCTTTTGAGGTTTGGGCCTTATTGGGTCATTGGACTTCTAACTTTGGTCCATGGATGGACTTAGGGTTTTCTTGGAAGTAGGTCCATGATGGTTTTAAGGCCTAATCGGGTTATTGGGCCATAATGGGCTTTTGTTGCTTTTGATTTGGGCTTTGGGTTGCCATTTTGGGCTTTTGTGCATTTGGGTTGCCATTTTGGACTTTTGTGCATTTGGGTTGGACCTTGGTTTTGGAACAAGTAAGAAAAGGGTAAAATGGTCTTTTACCCTTTAGGAAGTTGGTTTATGGAATGGGCCTCGGATTTTGGGTTATCAGGTTAATTATTGATTAAGATTGTATTTTTGTTAGTTGGCGCGAGGTTATCCTGTTCAGCTGTCCAAGCAGTTATTTGGTTATCAGCAGATTGAAGTGAGTTTTTGTGACAACCGTCAAATTCAAGTCAAAGTCAAGAATGTCAAACCGGTCAAGCTTAACCAATACTTGTATTAGAAAAGATATTTTGTAAAAAATGTGTGTTGACACGCTAAGAATTCAAGTGTTTCAAATATTCTATGTGTATAGCAATGTAAAACCCTAAAAAGGGAGTTAAATGCTTTAAAACACGACTAAGGACCCTCTCGGGGACTTAAAACAATCATAAGCGAAACATAACGGGGTTCACGAACCTTGCATTACGAGATTATACGATAATAATGGCTAAGGTTAAATCTCTCCCAAATCTCTTCAAGTATGTGAAATATCTCCTAAATCTCTCCTCCAAGTATGTGAAATCTCTCCCAAATCTCTCTAAGTATGTGAAATCTCTCCCAAATCTCTTTAAGTATGTGAAATCTCTCTAAGTATGTGAAATCTCTCCTAAAGCTCTCTAAGTATGTGAAATCTCTCCAAGTATGTGAAATCTCTTCCAAATCTCTCTAAGTATGTGAAATCTCTCTAAGTATGTGAAATCTCTCCAAGTATGTGAAATCTCTCTAATTATGTGAAATCTCTCCAAATATGTGAAATCTCTCCTAAATCTCTCTAAGTATGTGAAATCTCTCTAAGTATGTGAAATCTCTCCTAAATCTCTCTAAGTATGTGAAATCTCTCCAAGTATGTGAAATATCTCCCAAATCTCTCCAAGTATGTGAAATATCTCCAAGTATGTGAAATCTCTCCTAAATCTCTCTCAAAATCTCTCTGAACTTTTTATAGTCATCCCGACCCTTAACTTGGCCAAAAACCGCTTGAAACGGTGAGTTATATCGAAAAACAGCTAAATAGGACCGAAACCCCTCTTAGGAACCGAACCTCTTAGGAGTCGAAACCCTTCTTAGGAACCGAACTTGTCAGAAGCGAAGCACCCTTCTCGGATCGAAGCTCAGCAGACCGAACCGAGACCTCGGACCTTCGGTCCCTCCCCCTCGCACCTTTGGTCCCTTCTCTTCCTCTCGGTTCCTTCCGTCTCCCCTCTCGGCTCTCACCCTCTTAGAGCCGAACCTCGCAGGTTCGGTCCATATTGCCCGGTTTTCGACCACTTTCGCTTCCTAATCCCGTTTTTGACGGGATTTTTTCACCAAATTCATATTTTTATCATTTTTAACCCCCAGGACTCTTATTTTAATTATTTTTCAAGGATTTATTAATTATAAATCATCATTTTACATTAGGAAGAGTATCCTACACCACAAGTGGGTCAAGTGTGCCCACTTGCCTCCTATGTGTCACTTTCTCATTGATCCAACCTTATCCACATCACACAAACCAAGGCAAACATCCTTTCACCCTAGTCACTTGCTCCAGCAACCCTCCATATAAGGAAATGTCTGGGATTTCCTTGATCATTTGCTTCACCATCAAACACCTATACACTTCTTAAACCATCAAGAGGACCTCTTTTCTCTCAAATTTCAGCCACACTTTTGATGTGTTCTTGAGTCATTTATTCACTTATTGGTAAGTATTTACTTGTAACTCAAGTGCTATTACATGATTTCATAACACTCTTGGATCATCGACTCATATCTTAACACCAAAAATCGTTCTTAGGATCATCCAAAAAAAACTCCATGTGTTCATCAAGTGTTCTTCACTTGAAACTCATCATCTTCAACCTTCCATCCTTCAAGGAATCACATAAGGTGAGTTAATACCCTACATTTTCTAGTTTTCTTCAGTTTTTAGGGGGGAATACAAGTTAAAACACCAAAACATATTTGAAACTTAACTTGACAGCTTACAACAGAAAAGTTGTGACCTGTTTACGAACTGTTTTACCCAACTTAAACTCAATATCTTTCAAAACTATTTAATATGAAAGTATTTCAGGTTTATACCTTTAAAATGACTACTTTTACATCTCCATATGATTTTTCTACGATTTATGGTGATTTTTACAAAATTGTCTATCATTTCAGAAACGAATTCGGACCAGTCTGTGATTCTGAACACTTTCACATAAGTTAGAGACTTCTAAAAATCATAATAAAAATTATGAATAAACTAGACACATTTTCTAAACTCTCAGAGTTTACGGAGTTAGTTTTCGACTTCGTATGATTTTTCTATGATGATTTCAAAGTAGTGCAGAAAGGATTAAAATTAGTTACATAGTTTACCATATTAACAACACTTTGTAGTATGTTGAGCAAAGTGCATAACAATAAGTTTCTCAATGTTTTGATGCATTCTTGTTAGTTTATCATCATAAACAGAAATTAGTCATTCATGTTAAGGTTTTTCCTCCATTCATTTCGAACACATATAATAAACTACATTAAGTATAGTTTATGAATTTTCGATAAAAGCATACTACATGGAAAAGGTTTTACTCTCAAAACAAATGGGTTTTTCATATACTACTTGATAAACTAAAATAGTAATAGTTTATGGATTTATATCACAAACGTATTTTCATAAAAGGTGATTTCACTTCCTCCACGGAAGGGGCTTTATACTCAAACTATATGTAAATTAGTTAACGTAAGTTGTGAGACATTCTCATGGTACTCTTTGAGTACTGGTTAAAAATCTTGAATTAGTTATAAACAGAGTCTCTTGTAGGGAGAGCGTGATAATTGTGTATAGCTCTATATTGGGATTGACAACCCACACCCATGCTGCTTGCATAAGTCCGATCAGCCGATCGGGGGTGACAAATGTCATTTCGTTTCCGATGCCTGAAGAACGTCGCAGCATGTCATCATGTCGTAGTATGGTTATAACGACTCACATAGGGATTTAACAATATTTCAAGTTTACAGGAAAAATTCTACTTTGAAAAGGGGTTTTACTTCTAAATTAAACGAGTTTATGCCGATTTAAACTTGCATGAATTACTTTAAGTATGGAAAAATACTTGTATATTTCGGTCTTGACATTTAAGATTACATGACTTTGTATAAGGAAAATATTAGATTTTCTTTGGAAACGCATTACCATTATGAAAATCATAAGTACAAAACACACACATATTCTCGGTCTTGACATTTAAGACTACATGACTTTTATAAGGAAAATATTGGATTTTCTTTGGAAACATATTTCTATCAAAACTACATTTCATCTAGAATTGTTAGACTTCAGCTATAATTGCTAAGTGTATATGCTAGAGTTATATAAGAATCTAGTCGTAATCGACCTAGAATTAGTGGGCTCACCTTACTTCTTGTTCCTTGTTTGGTTGTGGACCTAGGGTAGACTCATTATATTCGACAGTTTATTTAACTTAAATTTTATATAACTTATATACAATGGGTGATCATAGAAGGAATCTACAGGTCTTTCTAGGATACATTATTGCATAACATAGGAGAGTTCATTTCGCGTTTAATAAAGAAAATATTGATTTTTCTGAAATCATATCATATCGCTTTTTACAAGGAAAACGGTTTATTTCCCAAATAAAACTCTTATGAACACACCAACTTAATTGTTGACGCTTTTTCAAACTACTTGTATTCTCGGAAATTCTGTGAAACAGGAAATCAACCGCTTTTGAGGATGGGAAGTTAAATCGTCAAACATTTCATTTTTGTCATCATAAGTGTAATTGATTGGAAACATGTAAACACATACTATTGTATAACTTTTTTTTCAATTATATTTATGATGGTTGTATTTACTTTGAGCACTATTATACTCGTTGTTGTGATACCATACATGAAATCCTCCACCCCCAGACGTTTCCACCATCCTTGGTTTGGGGGCGTGACAGTTTCCTCATTGTGTTTAGCGGGTCTAAGGTGTCAATGTCGGCCCCTGATTGTTATGCTTAGGATACAAGATGTTTGTGTGACTCTTGCATAGGTTTGGTGAACTATATGTTTACCAGGCGATGATCAATGTCAAGCGGGGCCTGATGAGTATATTGTATGCTAGTTATCAGTATATGTTTTTATGCTTACCGAGCAAAGCCCGATGTCGGGTGGGGCTCGATGTTTGTATGGTATGTTATTGTTTCTATGATTATCGCATGTGTTCGTATGATTATACGTTTATATGATTATTTGTGTATTGGGTGGGTCCCAATGCTAGGTGGGGCCTAATGACCGATAGATTTTGTGGTTAACTTACAGAAGCATCTCTTCACTTCTCCTTCGGTGGTTACAAGCCTTAATTGTTAATGGGGCTGATGTGATGAAGAAGACAAAGACATTTGGCTACATCAGTTAGGGTTTTCTTCTCTTTAGCTCAATAAAGGGAATAATGAATGATCATATCAGATGAGGTAATAACCTCTTAGCTAGAAACGAGGAGCTCTAATACACGTGGTGATGAGGTGTCTAAGATGTCGTTAATTAGTATCCCCGTTGTCAATATTTAAGATGTCAACAACAAGTTTAGTGATCATCTATTGCCGAAAAAAAATACCTTCATGGCCTGGTCGGGCCAGAAAACAAAAATAAAAATGTTAATAGGCTGTAGTGTCATTTTTACTTTTTCATATATATTGGAGTAGAGATCCAATACCCACATTTATGTACATTCGCTTCTGATTGAGCCGTAGAAAATCTACATTATCTATCGATTAACTCAAACCTAATTTCGACTATCATCGAACTCTTAAAGCTAGCCTGCAACAGGTTTTCTTCTTTTATTCGTTTATGTCATCTTGAGAATTCTTATATGAATGTGTCTTTCCTAATCCCTACGTGCTTAATTGCAATTCAACGCAAATTTCTGTTGATCAAATCATATTTTACAGTCTGAAGTTTCTTTTTGTTTTTAGCCCTACAATATATGCCCAGAGTTTTCAATATGAACGATGGCGTTAGTTCTTGTAGCTAAGTGTATAGATTGTACGTAGTTGTTACAAAACTGCTAGTTTACTACACATCTACATCTATGGTGTAAGATGATGAACAATTTGTGCCTCATGCATGAAGATGTGTCCGGATGCATCATTTTTAGTGGTAAATTAATCTTACTTTTTAATCCATTTGAGATGAGATAGACTCTACACATTTATATATTGTACGTAGGTCAAACTAAAACAAATAGCTAAATGCATCTTTTTTTTTCTGTTCTTTGGAAACTTATTCCCAGTTGGTATCAGAATGCTATTACGTTATATAGACTAGTTTGTATTGGTACATTTGCGTAGCTAAAACCCTTGACTCGTTAGTTTCTTCCTCATATATATATTTCTGATTACAAGAAAAGGTAATATGCATGCAGTTTTGAAACAAAAGTCAGGTGGAAATGTCAAGGCGCAATAAGTCCCGGAAAAAATCTGTACATAAACGGAGGACGAGAAAGAGTAAGAAGGTGAAGGTTGACCCGTTTATCTTTCTTCCAGATGACATCCTTTTAGAAATCCTTAAAAGGCTTCCTGATGCTGTCCTCCGTTATAAGGAAAAGTATGTATGTAGCCGTTGGTTCGATATAATCACTAACAGCATCTTGCTAGACCATGCTTCATATATCCTCCAGAATAAGGGAACCTTCAGAACATGTCTTGTTGATATAAGGGAAGAAGGAGAAAGGCTACAAGTGAAAGAGCAGGATCTTGACATACCTCACATAGGCATGATAAGGTCTTGGTGTAACGAGTTTCTTCTGATATCCGTTTCCTACACAAACACTTTGTATGTTTATAATCTAATTACCAAGGAAGGATCATATCTTCCCCAGCATAATGCACCTTGTGGTAGATATTGTATTGGCAACTGTGGAGTGGCACTTTCTGGGTTCAAGGGAATATACAAGGTCGTTCATTTGTATAGTGGCCCACCAATCAAATGCCATATTCTTAATCTTGGAAGAGGAGATAATCTGATGAGTACTTGTGTTTCTTCAAAGTGGAAACACGTGAAAGGTTCTTTTACCAAGGACGTGAAGAACAGGCTACATTCTTGGTGTGAACCGGTTTTAGTTCGTCAAGGTAGGTACATCCACTGGGAAACTTTTAATGACTCCAACGACCTGCTGGTTTCAATGGATACTGAAACAGAAGAAATTTTCCAGAAAAGACTACCGACATCAATTGAGGAGAGATACAGCGGGAATTCTCTTTTTGTGATTGGTGGTTTCCTCGCCGTTTTTGATAGAGTACTTTATCAGGGCAATGATGCTTACGTATGGATTCTTAAAGATTTTCGTAGGAGAAGGTGGAAAAAGTTGCAGTTGATAACTGGGCACTATACAAGATATCTTGATACTTATCGCATCTGTGGTGGGATAAGTAAGCGATATATCATTCTGAGATCCACAACAGGTAAGGGTATGTGTAGTTATGATGTGGAAAATGGAGTCTTCAAAGAGTTGGACATCAGCATTGGATCTGATCATGACCATTTCGTGGTTCATTCATCAGCACCAATTAAGATTTAAATAATGCATATATGCAGAAACCACAATATTCACAACATAAAACAAGAGAATATGGGTATTGTTGATTTTGTTGGATAATGGACGACTGAATGATGGTAGAAGTAAAGGTGCTTAATTATAATTGTAGTACTCTGGTAGTGTTCTTTCTTTAATCGTTCTTCTTGTTTTACATATATATGTGGAGAATGAACACCCATTAATTTTGAGGGTTTTTTTTTTGTCATATACTTCCCATTGTTCATATAAGATGTGTGGATCTTTTACAGTTTTTAAACATTTTAATATTTAAATAATTAAACTAACTAAATAAATGAAAATATATATATATATATAATTAGAAGAGGTGAACCATATTATTAATTGTGTAAGTTTAGATATACCCAAAGAAAGGACCATATTCATAATTTTAATTTTGAAAAAGCTTAGATGTGCCCAAACCATATTGGCCATTTTGGCTATTTTGTCATATGCCTATACTTGGATTTTGTTATAGGATATTTGTTTTCTTCCCAGAAGCTAGCATTTTTTTACTTAACAAAGTTAATTACTTGTAAAAATGCCTCTGGTTTTAATCATGTTTTTATTTGATAAGAACATGCCTATTATTAATTGTGTAGTAATGTAGCTACTTTTTGAAAGTGAAATTTGATATATGTGATAACTTTTGATGCATTTTATATCGTCCTATAGAATTTAAGGATTCCAATGAATTCAATTTAGTCGAACCTTGCACCCAAACATATAACGAAATGAAATTTCCAATTACGATTCGGATAATGCCACTCAAAAGTCCCAATTTTGACTTCTTTTTTACACATTAAAGTGTCACTCGACATCAAAACAATTTTGAATCATTTTTTTTAGTTTTTATTATCGCGTGTTTTTGTTTTTATCAAGTTACTACAGCCGCACAATTGACAAAAATTTAGTTTTTTTAGGTGGTGGCAAAAGAGAATGGTGCGAAACACATGAAAGTGTTGTGAAATGTTACAATCTTAGATGATTAATATCAAGGAAACTTAAAATAAAAATATGCTGGATCAAGATGTCTAACAAATTTAAATCCAAGAGTAAGACAACCACAAACACAAAAGGAGAGGGAGGAAATTTATAATATATAATTAAAGGATCTTAATCAGCATCCATTTCTTCCAATGCTGCTTTAGCTGCTGCTTTTGCCTCCTCCAAAAGTGCTTCGGGTACCTACACATTACATCCATCATTATAGCAACGTAGCACACACACATTGATTTTATAATAAAAATTAAAAAATTAAAAAATTAAAAAATTAAAAAAAAGTTTGGTTTGGTTTGGTTTGGTTTGGTTTGGTTACCTTCTGGTGCTGGCGATTTGATTCATCACAGACCCAACTCATCTCCAATTCAAAGGTCTTGTCCTTTGCCTCGTCATGTACTCCATAGATTCTGCATAAGTCCATTAAGTCAAAAAGAAACTACATAAGAGATTTAGGGCTTCAAGTATTTTATAACTAAGAAAAAAAAAAAAAAAAAAACTCACATTTTTGCTACTTCAATAACCCCTTGACGACAAGTCATCTCAGAAAGCTTCAACTTTTCAATCTCCCTGTAGTTCAACAATTGCACCCGATATTAGCAATTTAACTCAAGCCCATGGTAAATTGAGTTTTATCATGTTACTTAAACCCATGCAAGGAGAACTTAAGATCAATAAACATGAGTTCACTTACGTTTTAGCAGCCTGCCTTCCCTTCCCAATTGCAGCTCCAAAATATCTCTACAAGAAATAGCATTAGAATTTAGGGTTAATGTTGTTAATGGGTAACAAACTATCTGTATTTTTTTCACAAAACACCATTGTTTTAAAAAGATTACTATCATTGCGTAGTCACAAAATACCATTATTTTAATATATTGTTTTGGCATCATCATCACTATTTCTAAAAATAGAATGGTAACTTACATAGGAAACACCGGAAGGTTCAACCATATATAACTGTGGGCCATCACGGTCATAACCTCCAAGAATCACCCCAGAACCAAAAGGTCTGTAACACAAATACTGCTCTTAGTATATAATAATATAAAGATAAAGATGAAGGTGTTTTCAAATTTGGAAGTGATACACAATGTTTATGTTCCACAAACCTGAGCCACCAATAAAGTGTGCATAGATGCACATAGCTAGCAACACGCTCAGCAAGTTCTTTAACTGGAATTGGTTCACCATAAGTACTGCAAAATGCACAAAACTTTGATATTGTAAGTCATCATGTTTTTTATCTGGAAAATAAATGTGTATTTGCTTCTAAGAGGCTATAACTATTACAAGAATAAATTCAAAATGTAATGTATGACTGTTCATATGAAGATAGTTTATGACATGTGGCTATTAATATACAGGCTGGAGATCTTTGCTGATTGTTTGGTTTAGTTTTAGGGAAGAAAGTGGCCATATTTTGGAGTTGGAACAACAAACTCCATATATACATGATCTCACTTTGGGCACCAAACAGCTTAAAAGGTCAATAATGCTCAAGAACATATCTATTCCTATAAACTCATAACATTATGCGATATTTATTAAAAACCTAACTAATGGCATCTTGCTACCTTAAGGATATTATGAGAAAGGTTGTGATGAAAAGGAGGGCATAAAAGTAAATTAAAATGGAATGTGAGAAAACCTTTCATAGTTTTGGGCTTCAGATTTGGCTCTTGCAACAATCTGTCTCCCGTCTGCAGCTAATCCGGCTACACCCTGTACAGGGTAACACCAACGGAAGCATATATTCAGCAGATAATAAAGCACTCACAAAAGACTAGAGTGATGGATAACTTCTCAATACTTTTACTTGCTTATTATAAGGAATCCAATATCATAAATAAGATGGAATTGACCATGACTGAGCATTCAACGCCTTCAAATTGCATAATCAGTCATATCACAACAAAGTACACCCTTCAGATATAGCAACAAAAACAAATTTCCATTTACCATCCCAGAATGACGATGCACGGAGTGGATTCTACGATTAGATCCAGGCAACATCATCTTCGACGCAATCAGCTTCTCTACTCCCTGTATTTCAAAAATCATCCGCGGTCAATAAGCAGTAACAACCATACCTTCAAATTTCGAAGTTCACAATGAACAAAGAAAAATTACAATAACAATGCCATCTTTGCATTTGATGCCGACGACGGTGCCGCTGTTATCGACAGCTTTAGCAGCGTACTCGATCTGAAAAACCCTACCGTCCGGTGAGAAGGTTGTAACCGATAGATCGTAACCTGTTCCTATGCTACTCATCTTCTTCTAGGGCGAATTTGATACTACTGATTTTGTTTACTGGCTTCTCGTTTGATTGGGGTTTCGGAATAAGTGAAGAAAAAGGGCAAAGTTATAAGCGGACTGGTTGTCTTTCGTCTCAAGAAAAGAAATGAGCAAGATGCGACAAAGTAGACCCTCAACAAGTGGTTAATTGTAGTTTCGCCCCCTCATATTATATCTCAACAAAATTTCCTTAAAATCCTATGATTTATAATGATGGAAAGGATATTAAGGGATCCAAATTTAAGGCCTATTTGAATATATATATATATATATATATAAGAAAATTTTGTATGTAGAAAAAAGAAAAAATAGTCATTTCAAATCAACAAAAAATATTTTTTTTCTAACAAAAAGTACATTTGGGATTGACATTCCGAAATTTAGAACCAACATTATGGATGCTAGGTTGAAATTTCGAATTTCGAGAATAAATTTGAAATCAAATGAACAATTTTGGAATTTCGAGAAAAAAATCATGTTTTACTTAAATCAGACATTTTATTAAAAATTGTGACATTAATGTTATGTTTAGTTGCGGAAAAATAGTTGTTTTCCTGTAAAAAATTTCCAAGAAAAATGGGAATTTTGAAAATGTGTTTAGTTCTTCTATTTTTCTAATTTTTTTTACGAAAAATGAAAATTTTCTATTTTCTAAAATTACAAAGAAGTTGGAAATATTTAGAAAACCAATAATCATTGTTTTCCATATTTTTCTAATTCCAATTTTTTTCTAAAATATAAACACACAACCACTCCCAAACTGTAACATCCCAAGTTCAGGAGTGCAAGTTCAGGGTTCAAAGTGTAAATATGAAAGGGCAGCTCGGCGAGTCCATGGATGGACTCGACGAGTAGGGTCACGACTTTGGTCGCATGTTAAGTGGCCAACTCGGCGATTCGGAGGCTGGACTCGGCGAGTAGGCGCTGAGTGGAGAAAACCCTAATTTCGGAGGATGAGCCCTATATAAAGGACATTATACCCTCTCCCCAGCCTCTTTACCCTCTATTGAAGTCCAGAAAACCCTAAGACGCGATTGTGAGGGATTTAAGTGCATTTGAACCTTGGAGAAGAGATTTTTGGAGGAGATCTTGGAGAGAAAGGAGGCTTGGAGCAAGGGGCTTTGCTAAGATTCGGATTTCTCTTATGTTGGGGCTTCCTCTTAAGGTATTACTTCGTTTCTTGGGATATTATTCATCTAGGTTCATCATTTTGGAATGGGTGGAAAGTTTAGCTTGTGGTATTTCGGGTTTGAAGGTTAGATCTGAGGTTGCTACCTCAGATCTGGAATGGAAAAGGTCTAGAGTGCATTAAAGTCCCTGTTCTTGAGTGTTTGGTGAAGTCATCTTGTCCCAAACCCTAGACCTAGAGTGTAAAATGCCTAGATCTCTTTGGTGTCACGTAAAGTTTGCCACTTTACGTGATGGATGGGTTGTATATGGGTAGATCTATGTTTTGGATCATCTGCATGGCCTGGAAAGCTTCTGCATGGGTTAAGATGTAGAGGCACTCGACGAGTCACAAAGGTGTACTCAGCGAGTTGCTTGAAGATGGACTGGAACTCAGCGAGTTGGAAGAACAACTCGGCGAGTAGGTTGAAGATAGCCTCGGACTCGGCGAGTCTGTTCTTGGACTCGGCGAGTCTGGTCATGAGTTCCTAATCTTCTTCTGTTTGAGCCATGAATCGGCGAGTCAAGGGAGGACTGGTGAGTTGAGTGCGAGGGGACTCAGAGTTGTGAGACTCAGCGAGTCTCAGGGTGACTCAGCGAGTTGAGTCGCGAATCGAGGAAGTTCTGAGCATAGGGACTCGATAAGTCATTACGTTGACTCGGCGAGTAGAATCAGTCATGAGGTTGAATTTGACTTTGACTTTGACCAAGGGTTGACCAGTTGACTTCCACGGGCATTTTGGTAATTGTTGGCTTTTGTTTTGAGTTCAGTGTTGATGTTGGCCAGTGGTAGAGATCGTGTCGGTGGTCGGAGCATCTCGGTCTTATCTTTTCAGTCAGCAGTTGCAAGGTGAGTTATGTTGGATTAGTGTCTAAGTCCATAACTATTTTGGTATGTACTTGACCCGATGGTGCATGGTCCTTTTGGGTTGCCTTCACCAAAGCAACTTGATTGGAGAAATGAATAAAGAGAAAGAGGATAATATGATTTATTAATATGTTATAAGAATAATATATTAAAGGAGAAATCATATTTGTTTAATTAATATTGGTCAATAATTAATTAAGAATTAGTTTTGTGATCAAGTGTAATTAATTAAACTAGAGGGGCTGATTTGTAATTATGTGATAGTTACAAAATAAGGTAAGGATTATCTTATTTATATGGTGGACGAATTTAAGGTTGGAAAGCCTTAGAATTCGAGTATGATAAGGATTCAAGGATTATCTTATTGGTTGCTTAATGGATAATCAACTAGATAAGGATAATGACTGAAACCCTATCTCTACACCTATATAAACACCCCTAGGGTCATGAATTCGTGTATCCCTTCCCAAGAGGTCCTAGATACGAATTCTAACCTCTCACCTCTCTCTTTATACCTTCTCCACTTGCTTATGGTGTTTGTAAGCCATTAGAGGAGTGACACTTGTGACTCTAAGCCTTCCAAAGTCAATTCAAGGAGGAATTGGGATTGTTATTGCTACATAACAATCAAGGTATGATCTTAAACCTAATTACATATTAATATGATTACTTGTATGCTAGAATTAGGGTTTATAGTCTTGGATTCAAAGCATGTACAATAGAGAAACTTAGATCCAAGCATTAGGGTTTGTATGAGCACATAGGATGTCTTATGACCAAAACCCATCAGTGGTATCAGAGCCTAGCTTGGTTTCAATTGTATTGATGCATTGTATAACTGGAAAAATTGTTTTTTGGGCTTTATGGCTGAGGAACTCGGCGAGTACCACAGTGTACTCGGCGAGTAGACCTCAACTCGGCGAGTACAGTGTGGTACTCGGCGAGTTCGAGCGTCAGATAATGCTTATCTCGGGATTTCTTGCTGTTTTTGCATTTGGATAGTTACCTTATCATGTTAGATCAATATAAATCCGATTTTATGATATATATGACTAGATTCTTGATCTAATTAAAGATAATTATCAATTAACAAGATAATTGTTTCCTTATAAGATAATTGATTAATTATTTTGAGTAAATTGATAAATTGTTTTGCAAGAAATCATTAAACAAATCAAATATGGATAATTATGTAACTAAATGTTAGTTTAGATTATTTATTATTTGATCCTTGTTGTTATGAAAAGTTTCATATTTTCCCCTTTAAGTTTTATAGTTTAAATTTGAACCCAAAAGTTTTGGAGTTTTGAAATTTAAATAGTTAAAACCCTAATGTTTTGAAAAAGGTTTCAAAACTTGCCCTCAAGTTTTGGAATTTAAAAGTTGATTAAAGGTTTAATTAGAAATGTTAAATTCTAAAACCCTAGTAATGTTTTGAAAAAGTTGATGAAACTACCCTTACATACTATTTTTATAGTTAAACAATATCGATTTTAATAGTTTTCGATGAAAATGGCCCTGCAAAATGTTTTTATACTTAAAAAAAAGGGATAATGACTTGAAAGGGTAACGAACTTTCGACTTTCGTCACATTTAGTCACTAAACTTTTTTTCATTATCTATTTGCCATTGAACTATTGAAACTGTTCACATTTTACCCTTATGACCGGCTGTTACCGGTCATAAGGGTAACATGTGAACAGTTTCAATAGTTTAGTGGCAAATAGATAACGAAAAAAAGTTTAGTGATTAAATGTGAACAAAATCGAAAGTTCGTTTCCCTCTAAAAAGTTCAATGACTAAATGTGAACAAACTTCCTATTGTATTATGTTTTAGCAAAATTATTTATTTTTGTTTAATTGTAGCAACATTTGTTGATGAACAAATCTATGAAATAAAAAAACAAAATGTAACATCCGGATTTCGAGGTATCATAATTTAAGTGTTTTTCTTTTGAGTTAAGAAGAGAGACTCGACAAGTTGACGCCTCAACTCGTCGAGTAAGGTCGCGACTGATGACTCGGATTAATGAATGGACTCGACAAGTCGGTGAGGCGATTTGACGAGTCCGCGTTGTTAGCAGAAACCCTAAATCTTTGGGCCCGAGCCATATTTAAAGGAACTTATGACCTTCAATTCCGACTACTTTTCCCATAAGTGAGAACCCTAGCGAGCTTGAGTGTGTAGAGTGAGAGGAAGAGCTATCTTGAGCTTTTTGGAGAGAGACGAGAATATGAAGCTTTAGTAGAGTAAACCTTGGGGTTCGAAGTTAGGAAGCATAACCTTAACCAGCAATGTGATGAAATAAAATGATGAGAGATAGGTGATGATAATTAGGTAAATAAATGATGATGAATATGTGATGTAGGATGAAAGGAGATACCATAACCTTAACCAGCAATGTGGCGATGTAGTCATCTACCAGAGTATAGATGGCGACCACGGACTATTCTAGACAAACCAGTGGAAACACCAGCGGGCCCATAAGTTGTAGGTGATGAATTACGATTTCAGACGATATTGTAACTACGTATTCATGCGATGATACTCTAACCCCTTACTATGAATTACGAGTTCAGACGATGTTGTAACTACAAATTCATGGGATGTCACAAATTTCGCATGCCAAACCAATGGTCATAATTCACATCAGTGAGAATGATTCATTTTTTTGTAAAACCAAAATCAAATTGGAAATTTTGATTTTTTGTTTTGGAAAATGTCAAACCATTGGTTTTTTATTTCGGTTTTGGTTTTTTGTTTTTTTTAAATATATTTTCAGGGTTTTTTTTATTTTTTATTTTTTTTATTTCATAGATTTCTTCATCAACAAATGTTGCTACAATTTAACAAAAATAAATAATTTGCAAAAACATAATACAAGAGAAAGTTTGTTCACATTTAGTCATTGAACTTTTAGAGGGGAACGAACTTTCGATTTTGTTCATATTTAGTCACTAAACTTTTTTTCGTTATCTATTTGCTATTGAACTATTGAAACTGTTCTGAACAGTTTCAATAGTTCAATGGCAAATAGATAACGAAAAAAAAAGTTTAGTGACTAAATGTGACAAAAATCGAAAGTATGTTACCCTTTCAAGTCATTATCTCTAAAAAAAATTAAATTTAACAATTTTGGATGAAACTGTCATTGCATACTGTTTTTATAGTTATTTTTTTATTTTAACAGTTTTGGACAAAAGTATCCCTAATGTTTCAAATTTATTGTGCAAAATGATGAGCGAATGTGGTTTATTGCCTTTGTGTCTGTGGCCCCACCACACGATGATGAAGCAACGAAGATAACTAAAAAGGTTTATCCCAAAGTTGAAGGTTTTTTAACTAAAAAGGTTTATTGCCTTTGTGTCTACGGCCCCACGACACGATGATGAAGCAACGAAGATAACTAATTTTTGTTTCTGGGAAGATTGCTATGATAGGAGTTAAGATGTGATAATTTATTTAACTTTTTTGAATGTTTGGTTACATAAGTTCACTTTAATCTTTTCTTATTTTGCCATATTTACTTTGCAACATAAAGGGATCATTATATTATAGCATAGTGCAACATATTTGTGTGATTGTGTATCTACCAATTAGAAGTTTAGAAGTTTAGAACAATGTACTGTACTTCCACACAAAAACGACACCTTCCGACCCCGTGTCTTTCTAGTTATTATTATTATTATTATTATTATTATTATTATTATTATTATAACTATTTTTTTTCCCTTTATTTTATTCGGTGATTGGGAACGAACAGACGGGTTTTTTGAGTTTTTGATCATAATAGGGTGAGTGGAAAAAATATTTACCATTTTAGTGTTTTTCTCCTTTATCTTTTATTTTTTAGTTTCCTTTTCAGTTTTTTTTTTTAATTTAAATATCTTATTTTTCTTTTTTCCTTTTTTATTCCGCCTTTTTATTGTTTTTCTCATTTTCTTTACTTTTTAGTTTCTTTTCAGTTTTTTTTTTAAATTTAAATATCTTATTTTTTTTTTCTTTTTTATTCCACCTTTTTATTATATATATATATATATATATATATATATATATATATATATATATATATATATATATATATATATATGACAACTTTCATTTTAGTTTTTTTTTATCCTTTTTTTACTGTTTTTTTATTTGTTTTTTTTGTTTTATTTAAATATCTGATTTTCTTATACAACCTTTTTACCATCAAATTTTAGCCTCAACATTAAAAAATCATAAAAAGCCACCACTATAATTAAATTTTAAGGTGCAAAAATTCCAACATTCACATACAATGTTTTTAAAGTGAAAAAAATCTCAACATTGTTTCTTACAAAAAAAAAACATCACAAAAAAAAACCCTACATTGTTTATTACAAAAAGAAAAACATCATAATTAGCTTCATCTTGAACCGGTAAAAAATTATTACCTGTAAAAAAAATAATAATAACAAGAGAATAACTATAACAAATACCATAAAAATATTATTTTTTTAAATTACCTTGGCATAGACGGGCATCGTTTTCGATTATATCCCGTTAAATCCACGTGCTCGAGAATGGTTGGAGAATCATCCACTTAATAGATGTTCGTCTATGCCAAGGTAATTTAAAAAATAATATATATTTTTTTACAGGTAATGATTTTTTACCGGTTCAAGATGAAGCTAATTGTGATGTTTTTCTTTTTGTAATAAACAATGTTGAATTTTTAAAAAACAGTAAAAAAGGATAAAAAAAAAACTAAAATGAAAGTTGATATATATATATATATATATATATATATATATATATATATATATATATATATATATATATATATATATAACAATAAAAATAAAAAGGTTGAATAAAAAAGAAAAAGAAATAAGATATTTAAATTTAAAAAAAAAAAACTGAAAAGAAACTAAAAAATAAAAAAAAATGAGAAAAACAATAAAAAATGGAATAAAAAAGAAAAAAAGAAATATAAGATATTTAAAAAGAAAAAAAAAACTGAAAAGAAAACTAAAAAATAAAGAAAAAAAAAGAAAAACACGGTAAATAGTTTTAAAAGAATACTAAAATTGAAAAAACTCCGGGTTTTTTACGTTTTGTTTGGTCAATGGTGTCTTCAACACTGACAGATCTGATGATCATGATTAACATGCTTTAATCTTCACTCATCAGCGGTCACCCTTCCAACAATGGTGAATACGCAACGTTGGTGGCTGCGAGCAGGAGTAGGAGGCCGGAGTTATATAATGATTTTGTGGCAAAGATGGGGGAAACGTGAATGGGCCATTGCCGCAGCTGGATTCGCCATTGTTCTTCTAGCTTTCTCTTTCTTCCTTTCATCAGATTCATCCTCCCCCGATCAATTCTCCGGCACCACCGACACTGATTTCGTACCGCTCGTTCTCTTAAGCAATGCTGTTCAACGAGGCGCCTGTAATTCTTTTCTCTCTGCAACTTATTTACCTGTGAATTAGAGATACGTTTGAATGTGGTGGTTAACTTTTGAACTTCTTAAACCCCGAACCTGTAAGCAATCATTAAATCTTGAAGCAGATATAAATATTAGCAATTAGTTAATGGTAATTTTTGTACAAGGAGTAGAATAGGGTTTGTACCCTGATGATGCATTCATTGATTGATAGTGAATGAAGCATAACATTACTTCTCTTCGCAAAATTTGACATGCAGATTGCTTAGATGGAAGTATTCCTGCATATCATTTTCAGAAGGGTTTTGGATCTGGCACTAGGAGATGGGTTCTACACATCGAGGTTATTGATCAACTATTAGATGCTTGCTCCCTTTACCCAAACAGTTTTAGCGTTTATGGTTGATGAATGATATTATTTGAATAAACCTTGGTATGTGCTTTTTTCTGGTAGAGAATACGATGAATTACAATTAAACTACTGAGTCGAAGTTATTGGGCATTTCCACTTTTTGATAGCTTTTCATTTTCCATGACAATTATTGTTGGTATATTCCTCATTTGTTTATGGTGATCTTATTGGCATACATGGGTTTGTCCCTAGGATTGTGTAGATTTAAGTTCTTTTTGCAAGTTTTCAGGACTCATCTCTTCCTTTTTAACTGCAGGGTGGAGGTTGGTGCAATACAGTAGCTTCTTGTTCTTTTCGTAAGGGGACTCCATTAGGATCTTCAAACTTCATGGAACACCAAGTTCAATTTTCTGGGATTTTAAGCAGTGATCCATCTCATAATCCAGGTTAGATATGGATTCTTGATTTAGGCATAAACCTTGTAAAATGGAAACTTTTTTACTACTTTTGACATCAATTAGAATGCAAAATGTTTGGCTAAAAATGTAATTGCACAGGTTGCGACCTTTGGTATCATTCACATTAGGTTCTTTATCCTAACGTTTTCGTAGATTGGTATAAAAAGTTGCTACATTTTTATTCATTATTTAAGCATTCAATGCATTGACACTTGTTCAGATTTCTATAACTGGAACAAGGTTAAGATACGGTATTGTGATGGTGGATCTTTTGCTGGGCACCCTGAAAGTGAACAAAAGGTATGTTCTTTCCTTGGTATGATATATTTCTTTCAATTTTTTCAAACATGCCACTTTAGTATAAATAAACAAATAAATATTTTGCCTCTTTCAATACTGCTACAGAATGATACTAAACTTTTCTTCAGAGGTCAACTCATATGGGAAGCAATGATGGATGAACTCCTTTCAATTGGATTATCTACTGCTCAACAGGTACATTTTATTCCTATAGTTAAGTAGAATTATATGATATTTTATTTGAAAAGCTGTTTGTTGATAATTTCACAGGCACTTCTTTCTGGATGCTCAGCTGGAGGATTGGCAACACTCATCCACTGTGATGACTTCAGAGGAGTTTTGCCAAATGATGCTAAAGTCAAGTGTTTATCAGATGCAGGTTTCTTTCTTAATGAGTATGTTGTTCTACAATGACAATTAATTTATGGTATATTGGTAGATATAATATAATATTATTTGCTAGTTTTATTGAAGATCTAAAAAAGTAATTCTATAAATTTGCAGGAAAGATGTTGCTGGTAATGCCACCATTCAGTCATTTTACCATGATGTTGTCAATCTTCAGGTTTGTCAGTTTATTTGTTATAATGTTGTTAAAGTCAGTATTTTTTTATTTTTTTTGTGTGTGTTTTGAGAAATGCAGTCATTAATGATCCAATTTCATGTATCATGATGTCAGGGTGTAACAGGAAGCTTGAAAAAAGACTGTGTTGCTAAAATGGAAGCATCCAAGGTGCCATTTCAATTTGTTGTCTTTATTCAAGGAATAGTAATTCTACATACACATCATTGAAATTTGAAAGTACATCTATATTTTTCACAATTGGTCCTTATTATATCAACTCATGTTTAATTTTGTACTATGTAATATTGATCCTTTCATGCAGTGTTTCTTTCCTGAACAAATAGTAAAAAGGACAAATACACCAGTTTTCCTTGTCAACCCAACTTATGACTTTTGGCAGGTATACTTATTATATTGGTTCATTTTTATTACTTTTTTATTTTTATTTTTAAATATTATTTTGTTTGTAACAGATAAAACACATTTTGGTACCTGGGCCATTAGATCCTAATGATAGTTGGTATAAATGCCAACTCAGCATTCAAAATTGTGGTCCCCAACAGATTCAAGTACTACAAGGTATGAGATATATATATGATAACTCTCATATGTGCAAAAGACGTAAATGCCCTTCTCATATGCAGGCTTTAGAAATTCATTCCTGAAGGCATTGTTGGAATTTGAGCAAATGAAGGGTGGAGGGATGTTTATAAATTCTTGTTATATTCACTGCCAAACATGGATGTCTGAGACATGGCATTCTCCAAATTCTCCCAGAATAAATAATAAGGTAATATTATAATTCGTGGTACTTATGAAAGAAAGTTATGATAAGTGAGTAAAGAAAGAGTTGATATTTTGTTTGTTTGTGGTTGAATAGACTATTGCAGAATCAGTTGGTGATTGGTTTTTTGAGAGAAAAGTAACAAAATACATTGATTGTCCTTATCCTTGCAATCCTACTTGCTACAACATGGATTTCACTGGAAAACGATTACATTGAGAAGATGTGAATGGCATTCAAGTGTTAATGCTGCCAAAAAAAGGGAATCATCAATTGGATTTTATGTAATTGGGATTTGGTTTGTTGTTGTAGGATTTAGCTATTTGGTGTAATTTGTTAGTAAATGATATGTAGGAAAGGTATCCCATCAAGATGATCTTGTTTTTTTTTTTTCCTTAATTTTGCTTAAGGTTATTTGAAGTTGTAATAATAAGTTTTCTAGTGTTTGATAAACCTGATTATGATTTTATTTTTGATTTTTTACTGGCGAAATAATTACATTTTGAGAATTATGATGTAGGAAAGTGTTGCTATGGAGCTAATTTTTGAAATTAAAAGTGGAGTTTTACAATATCCTTTTTTCAAACCATCATGGTGATCACTTTGAATCCATACATCCTTTGACTAAGACCCACTGATATGCATCCAATAACTCTTATGGATTGTGATCTGAACATTTTAATTTTTAACCTTCAAAATACGTTCAATTTAAAGTGTTATTACATTTAAATTTTATTTTTAATGATTTTTATATGTACACACATAATAGTTAATCAAATATTTTGTAAAATTCAACTATTGTGTTA